>NC_138229.1:26772218-27372218 GCF_964197995.2 Scardinius erythrophthalmus | reverse complement strand
GCTGTTATCCTGCTCGTGGCCTACGGTCAGTATTTATAGTATATATGTCAAAAAAAAAATTATGATTTTTGAAAGAAATTAATAATTTTATTCATAGGCCTATTATATTATTAAATTTATCACAAGTGACACTCAAGACATTTATAATGTTACAAAAAAATCTATTTCAAATAGCTGCTGTTCTTTTGAACTTTCTATTCATCAAAGAATCAAATAAATATATATAAATATCATGTTTTCCACAAAAATATTAAGCAGAAATTGATTTCAACATTGATAATAATAAGAAATGTTTCTTGAGCACCAAATCAGCGTATTAGAGTGATTTCTGAAGGATCATGTGACACTAAGCACACTAATGAAAGTAATGTCATTGGGGTAAAATGTGTCAACAAACATCCAAAGAAGGAGGCAAAAACAGCCAGCATAACATGGTTTATAGTTTACCAAGACAGGGCTCCAGACTGCAACCTTTTTTCCTGCAAGTGCAAATAAAACTTTGTTAGAGTTTGCACTAGTGAGACCACCACTTTGCCCAACGGCCCCAACCGATAAGAGCTGCCATTTCTGTTGCATATGAGAAACTTAAAACGGTAAACGAAAACAAAAGTGTAATGAAAGTGGGCTACTCATTTAAGCAGAGCAGAACAGTTTTTCAGCTCTGACCAACAATAGACAGCTCAGCGCGAGCTCAGAGACTAACACTTTTATTTAAACTTTTATTTCAAAATAAAAGACATGGAATTACCTCTGTAACCAGTAGATGGCAGCAGAGGAACACTTATTGACTTATCAGCCATTTCCAATCCCACATTTTTTTTCACACCTTTTGCTTTAATTTATATTTAGACGTTATAAAATCACTATATTATATTAATATCAGATCAAGTAAAAAAAAAAAAAATCGTCTCAAGTATGCTCTGAAGTATGAAGTAGGAAAAATAAATCACAAAATCTTATGAAAAACAAAAATTAATTACACAGAAAGCAAGTAAAGAGCGCTCCTTTTATAATCTCTGTAGCTCTCAAATGTTAGTCTAGAGCCCTGCAAGTCATAATGACCACAAATACTGTTTAATGACTTGGCGTATTTAACATCACCATCACTTGTGCCAACTGTGTTAACTCTGGCAGCGTTTCTATTGTGTAACTCAACCGCAGCTCTGAACATAAATTAACATGATTTCTGGATTACTACAGTGAGTATTTTCCTTTATAACAGCAATAAATTATGAAATGGATATCAGATGTTGACTATCAAGAATAATTACAAACAAGGTTGTCAAGAAATCAAATTTGCATGTAATTACATGATTACAGATTTTATCATCTGGATTTACTGAATATCTGTTCTGCGCAATGTGAAACAGGTCATTTCTTGGACTCTTGCTGTGTGAAACACATCCCTCTCTTGTTTGCAGGTATCTGGCACTGTTACTGGGAGTTCACTGTTCTCAGGAAGACCCCCGGAGCGGACGTCACTATCTCTGACATCGGCTTCCAGACTGACCTCCACGTCTACTTACAACTCAGTCAGACATGGCTAGTCTTCAGTAAGAGATTCGGTCTTCAATAACTGACTGCACTTCGGGGCTTTGAATTTCTGGGTTACTCCTTGTTTCATCCGTTCTTCTGTTCCTCTTAGTGGTGACTCTGGGTTTGACTGAATTCTCCATAGTCTTAATACTCATATTCCTGAGAAAGCGGGTTCGCATTGCTATCGCTCTGCTCAGAGAGGGCAGCAGGTGAGTCTCTGTTTGTATCTCTGTCTGACTTCATGCGTGTGCTGAGAGAATAACAGCTGCTCTGATAATCTGTGTGTGTGTGTGTGTGTCTCTGCAGGGCCATCAGTTACATCATGTCCGCTCTGTTCTACCCCATCATCACCTTTGTGCTTCTGGCCGTCTGTATCGCCTACTGGGCCATGACTGCGCTGTATCCTCTTCATTCACTGCTGCACAACACTCAAAACCTTTTAAGGGACAGTTCATTCAAAATGTACTCACCCTTAAGTTGTTCTAAACCTGTATGAATTATTTTCTTCTGCTTAAAAAAGAAGAAGAATATGGGAAACCAAACAGTTGATGGACCCCATTGACTTCCATAGTATGGAGGAAAAAAAATGCTATGGAAGTTAAAGGAGCTGTATGTAAGAAATCTATTTCAATTAATCATAAAATGGCCCTGATGTGTCACTAGACATTAAGAAATCATGTTCATTTCAAATACTTATATCACTGACAACAGTAGTATGGCTAGGATATTGTCATTTAAAAAGTGGACTTGCAGCCCTCAACTGATGTTGATGTTGTCATTTTGTGTTTTGGCCTGAGCGCCTCCCTCCACCTATCGACCAATCACGAAGTCAGTAGTGTTTCAGGATCCGGGTTGCCAGCTTTGCTCTAACCTAACCTACCCTAACTCTAGTCGGATAAAAATGTCTAACGTTACTAAATCAAAAAGACCTCGTTATAATTCAGAAATTCGTTGTGACAAAGTCCGAAATAAAACCAGAATTTGTATAGGAGATGCTTTTGAAAGATGGAGGCGGCTGAAAACGGAGAAGAATTTGAACACAGACGCCAACGTTGCTAATTTTCTCCTAGACAGGTAAGATTCATCTATGCTTGGCTAACTTGTACTGGATGTCAATGGACATTTCATATATTCATGACAGTCGAACAAAGTTTTGCGTGTTCAAGCAACGTAACGTTAGCTCACATGGACGTATGCATTTGCAATGCATTTCTCTGTCATTATGCTGAGACGCTGATGAAAACATTAGCACGACCATTATGGCAATTTGAAACGTAATTGAGACAAGCCTAACTTTACCTCAGAAAAAATTATTCGTCATTCGTTCTTCACGTATATCGTGGACTAAGTTACACATGCTGCAAGTTGACCTGTATGACCATTGCTAATGTAATTTAGTTACTCTAACAATATTTTCTGATGGGACTGAAAACAACCCTGTGATAGCCATTGGTGATATTGAATTTGTCCCGTGTTATAATTTCTGTGGCAAATGTTTATTCTGTTTTTAGCCTATAATATGACAAAAACTTTAGCACTTGTAAATCAAGGTTTTTTTTTTTTCGTATTGAAAAATAAGGAAGTATTATTTTGTTGTTTAAGTCTATATGTTTTTTTGTTTTCTTTTACTATTATCCTTTTTTTTTTCCTCAGATTTTTTTTGAATTGTAATTGTATTTATATGTTCAAAATAAAGAAATCAAATCAAATTAAATATCAAATCAAAAACGCTTATCTCTTCAGCTATTATGGCCCCAGCACCTCAACAATTAGTACATTTTTTAAATAAGTAATTACTCATCAAAATATCTCTCATAAAGCATAAACACAATTAACAGGAAAAAAACTTACTGTGTACGTCTCGTCATCACTTGCCATTGGAAACTCATTGAAGCAGCCTACGTTTCTGCTGAATCCTGCAGCTTATCTGGCAACCTCGAGTCAGGGGGGAGGGGATACACGGCTCTACAGTATTTTTAAAGTGATTGCAGTACCAGTTTTGGCCGCAATCCTACATACGGTACCTTTAATGGGTTCATCAACTGTTTGGTTACGGACATTCTCCAAAATATCTTCTTTTGTGTTCAACAGAAGAAAGAAATTCATTCCGGTTTGGAACAACTTGAGGGTGATTAAATGACAGAATTTTCATTTTTGGGTGAACTATCCCTTTAAGTCAAGCCGGGTATACATGCAATTATAAATACAAAACGAAAATATTGAATATATTAAATTGAAATGGGTGAGTTGGATGTGATATTGAAGAAAAAGCAGCCAACAAGTGTCCAGCATACATTTTCAACCCCTTCAGTAGTGTTTAAAAAAGCATCCCAGAATGCACCTCATAAAGCTGGGAAATATGGGTGGCAAATCTGAGGAAGCTCAATTATAAGATAGTTCATTTAACATTTTTATGTTAATATTTAATTCCCATACTTCTATTTGTGTTGTTTTAGGGGAATTAAAAGAATGATACACACTGTCTAGCTGCACTTGAATGTTTGTTTTTCCTCCAGTTGGTGGCACTATTATAACAGCTATGTGAACTTCAGCATAAAAAAGTGACCACATTGCAACAGACACATTTTCTTTAGACCTTAATTAAACCTGAAGCTTTCTTGCATCTTCTGGTGATGCTGTTTACAAAGTCACATCCGTCCATCCCAACTGCAAGTATGCCAACCGAACCTGCAATCCTGAGGTGAGATCTGTTCTTCACAGCTTCAACACAGTCACGTACTGATACCGAGAGGATAACAACACTTTTACTTGTAAATATTACACACATTAAAAAGTTGTCATTTATTTATTGTTTCCATAATATAGAAATCTGTTTCTAAAGGTGTTATTTATATGACAAATTATTTAATATTTCAGAGAAAAAGTGGTCCATTTGTAATGGAATAAAAACATAGATATTAATGCATAGATATTAACTTCACATGTACATAAAAAAAACAATCATTTCAGAAAATAGCAAGTATTTAGAATTACTGTATTGCAATGTCAGTATTTGTACATTTAAGGATTGTTATAAAATATTTTCCTCACATCTTTGGTGATGATTTAGCATGGCTATGCTTTTTCATTATCAACAGAGCTTCAACAGGACCAACATCACCAAGCAGTGTCCAGGTGTTCAGTGCCTTTTTGCCTTTTACGGGGGTGAGAGCTTGTACCATCGCTACATCTTCATCCTCCAGCTCTGTAATCTGCTGGTCTTCCTCTGGCTGGTTAATTTCACCATTGCTCTGGGACAGTGCACCATCGCCGGGGCGTTCGCCTCGTATTACTGGGCCCGGAGGAAGCCCGCAGACATCCCTCCCTGCCCAGTGTTCTCCTCTTTTTCCAGGGCCATACGGTACAGTTCCAGTGTTTCCTACTGAAATCAAAGCATTGCTCAAAGCATGACCTGGAAGAAGAAACATCGAGCTGTGCTGTGTTTTGCAGGTATCACACAGGCTCTCTTGCTTTTGGCTCTCTCATCTTAGCAGTGGTTCAACTCATCCGAGTCATTCTGGAGTATCTGGACCACAAACTTAAAGGTTGCTTTATGTCCTTATGCCTTTGTACTTTTTGAAGATAGATAGATACAGTGCTATGCGTAAGTTTAGACACCCATGCTAAAGTTGACTAAAAAGAGGAATAAAAAATCATCTTTTGGAAATTGAACTTAATGCCTTAATTAAAAAAATTAGGAAAAATCCAACCTTTAAGGACACCAATTTTCTTTGTGAATGAATAATGTATCGTAAATAAATAAATGTTCTTCCTTAAAATACAGGGTGCATAAGTTTGGACACCCCTGTGTTAAATTCCCATAGAGCCAGGCAGATTTTTATTTTTAAAGGCCAGTTACTTCATGGATCCAGGATACTATACATCCTGATAAAGTTCCCTTGGCCTTTGGGATTAAAATAGCCCCACATCATCACATAGCCTTCACCATACCTAGAGATTGGCATGGAGTACTTTCCATAAGATCATCTCTCAATGCAAATCAAACTAGCTATTAGGCTAACTGAAATAAAACCATGCCAATCTCTAGGTATGGTGAAGGGTGTGTGATGATGTGGGGCTATTTTAATTCCAGAGGCCAAGGGAACTTTATCAGGATGCATAGTATCCTGGATCCATGAAGTAACTGGCCTTTAAAAATAAAAATCTGCCTGCCTCTATGGGAATTTAACATAGGGGTGTCCAAACTTATGCACCCTGTATTTTAAGGAAGAACATTTATTTATTTACGATACATTATTCATTCACAAAGAAAATTGGTGTCCTTAAAGGTTGGATTTTTCCTAATTTTTTTAATTAAGGCATTAAGTTCAATTTCCAAAAGATGATTTTTTATTCCTCTTTTTAGTCAACTTTAGTATGGGTGTCTAAACGTATGCATAGCACTGTAGATAGATAGATAGACAGATAGACAGATGATAGAGAGACAGACAGAGAGAGAGATAAGTAAAGAGACAGACAGACAGACACACACACACACACACACAGACACACGGGAACAGATAAGCCGCTTTCCGACCGGAGGAACCTTTTCACAGTTCCTAGAACTATTGGCTATAGTACCCGGATGTCGGCGTGTTCGCACCGCAGGAACTAGGAACGATTTTAGTTCTAGGAACTCCTTTTGGAGGAACTAATTTGGTAACACTTTAGAATACTGTATCTTACTTACTGCATAACTAATAAGTAATTATTGAAGAACTAATAGGTAATTATTCATTAACTACTTCTTCACTTCTGTTAACTACTAAGGAAGATGTGTTAACTAATCAGTATGTAATATATGTTTTATGATTGTGTTAAGTAACAGTTAGTTAATCAATAAATAATGAATTCTGTCATAACTCTTGAAGAACTACTACTAATTATCTACTAATTAAGGTTCAAGAAAAATAACTAAGAAGTAACTACTAATGAACAGTCATACAAAACTAACCTCAGATTAGTTTTTATATTTTATATACAGGACTGTGTGTGTCTGTTTTCCTCAGCATAGAATGCCATTGAGTAAATTCATGTTTGAGGCAATGACTGAGGGAAACTGAAAATATAGGGCACTTATTTGTAATTCATAAATAATTATCAAATAATTCTGCAGGAATTACTTAGAACCTGGAACAGTATTCTAAAGTGAGAATATAGGGAACTCATTAGTAATTAATAAATAATTATCAAATAATTATCCAGGAATTAGGCTACTTATAACCTGAAACAGTATTCTAAAGTGAACATATAAGGAAATGAATTGGTAATTAACAAATAATTATTAGATAATTCTTCAGGAATTACTTGGAACCTGGAACAGTATTCTAAAGTGAGAATATAGGGAACTCATTAGTAATTAATAAATAATTATCAAATAATTATCCAGGAATTAGGCTACTTATAACCTGAAACAGTATTCTAAAGTGAACATATAAGGAAATGAATTGGTAATTAACAAATAATTATTAGATAATTCTTCAGGAATTACTTGGAACCTGGAACAGTATTCTAAAGTGAGAATATAGGGAACTCATTAGTAATTAATAAATAATTATCAAATAATTATCCAGGAATTAGGCTACTTATAACCTGAAACAGTATTCTAAAGTGAACATATAAGGAAATGAATTGGTAATTAACAAATAATTATTAGATAATTCTTCAGGAATTACTTGGAACTTGGAACAGTATTCTAAAGTGAGAATATAGGGAACTCATTAGTAATTAATACAGAATTACCACATACTTCTGACTCAAATCAAACTTACTGTAAAAAACACATTATTAACGGTATTATCTAAACCTTTGTAAAATAGATAAGTTATCATACATTATGATACATTTTGCTAATTAAATAAAAAGTTTGCTTATTTGCAGATCAATATATAGCCTAGTAAATGTCTGCACTTATCTTTCTTATTAGTGCTGAAGAATGACTAAAACTGGCTAGAAAATAAAATAAAAAAACATTGATCAGTGCTTTTTACTTTTCAAATAATTACCTTTGTACTTTTACTAAGGTAATTTTGAAAATGAATAGGCCAATAGTTTATCATTTTACTGGAGTAATATTTTATTGGGTTATCTGTACTTTTACTCAAGTACTTGATTTGTGTACTTCATCCACCACTCCACTGCTAAAATAAAACGGTTTATTGTAGTAACCACTGTGTATGACTGTTCATTAGTAGTTACTTCTTAGTTATTTTTCTTGCACATTAATTAATAGATAATTAATAATAGTTCTTCAAGAGTTATGACATAATTCATTAGTTATTGATTAACTAACTGAAACTTAACACAATCATACAATTCTATTACATACTAATTAGTTAACACATCTTCCTTAGTAGTTAACAGTAGTGACTTAAGTGTTAATAAATAATTGTCTATTAGTTCCTCAATAATTCCTTATTAGTTATGCAGTAAGTAAGATACAGTATTCTAAAGTGTTACCACTAATTTAGGTCCTACTTCGGAGTAGGGTATAAACCAGCACTATAGGAACTACCCGTGACGTTAGTGTACGCTGATTGGCCGAACGCACACGGAACACCAGCACCCGACATTTTTAAAACAGCTATAATGTAAACACACAGATTATAGCCTATATATTTACTCCAGAAACTAACTATACAAACATGGAAAACAGTGATAGATGGGTCTCTAAACCTTAAATGCTGAAGAGAAAATCCAACGCAACTTTGAGGGGACCAAGCCAACCTTGATTATGTTTATCTACCCAGCTAGCAACACTGGACATCAACCACACGGCGTAGGCTAATAACCTTTTTTTCATATACTGTCTACTTTCTATAACAGTTCTATCTAATAAGATATTAAACAGTACTGTTAGACAGATCACTAACTAATAAACACAGAGAATGTGAGCATAGCACCGTGCTAGCGTCACTCCCTTACCCCTCCTACCAGTTCCTATGGCCACTTGGCCAGTGCGAACGCAAACAGCAAAACCAAGTTTGGGGGAGAGTAGTTCTCAGAACTGTTTAGAAGTGGACAGTTCCTAGAACTAAGTTCCTGTAACTACTTGGTCGGAAAGTGGCTATAGACAGACAGAGAGAGAGAGAGATAAGTAAACAGACAGACAGACAGACAGACAGACAGACAGACAGACAGACAGATAGATAGATAGATAGATAGATAGATAGATAGATAGATAGATAGATAGATAGATAGATAGATAGATAGATAGATAGATAGATAGATAGATAGATAGATAGACAGACAGAATGGTATAGATAGATAGATAGATAGATAGATAGATAGATAGATAGATAGATAGATAGATAGATAGATAGATAGATAGATAGATAGATAGATAGATAGATAGATAGATAGATAGATAGATAGATAGATAGATAGATAGATAGATAGATAGATAGATAGAATGGTATAGATAGATAGATAGATAGATAGATAGATAGATAGATAGATAGATAGATAGATAGATAGATAGATAGATAGATAGATAGATAGATAGATAGATAGATAGATAGATAGATAGATAGATAGATAGATAGATAGATAGATACGGGAACAGATAGACAGATGATAGATAGACACAGAGAGAGAGAGATACAGTAAGTAAAGAGACGGACAGACAGACAGACAGACAGACAGACAGACAGACAGACAGACAGACAGATAGATAGATAGATAGATAGATAGATAGATAGATAGATAGATAGATAGATAGATAGATAGATAGATTGATAGATAGATAGATAGATAGATAGATAGATAGATAGATAGATAGGCAGTTTGTACACTATAAAATAATTGTGTCCATGGAAAGTCCTCATAAAACATGGAAACCAACTGTGTGTGTGTGTGTGTGTGTGTGTGTGTGTGTGTGTGTGTGTGTGTGTGTGTGTGTGTGTGTGTGTGTGTGTGTGTGTGTGTGTGTGTGTAGGAGCTCACAATGTGTTTGCACGGTTCCTGCTCTGCTGTCTGAAGTGCTGCTTCTGGTGTCTGGAGCGATTTATACGCTTTATGAACAGGAATGCTTACATAATGGTAAGAGTCAGCCATACTGCCCAATCACATGCACAATAAACAAACTATATAAAAGTTTTATATGCAAGGATGTAATGTATACGTATGTTTCACACTAGATTGCTATTTATGGAAAGAACTTCTGCACATCAGCGCGAGAGGCGTTCTATTTACTGATGAGGAATGTAGTGAGGTGAGAATATCCTGGTTCTCTATCAGTTAGATCAGAACTGACCGTCCTCTTACTGCAGTTCCTCTTGTCTGCCGCAGGGTGGCAGTGTTGGACAAAGTCACAGACTTCTTGCTCTTCCTGGGGAAACTGTTGATAGCAGGGAGTGTTGGTGAGTGGTTGTAGCTGTCTAATTCATGTAATCAGAACATATTACGCTAAAGTTTTGTGAGGTTTGTTTGTTATATAAGGTTATTTAACATAAGGTTAAAGAGTGAATCAATGTTTACACTTTCTAGGCTACTGCAGTATTTCTTCCATTCCTTTTTTCCATAATTATTAAAAAAATAAAAATGTTCTAAACCATCAGTCAAATGAATTAGCAACACTATTAACTTGGACTTTAAAAAAAAAGTTGATTAAAATCAGAATAAAAGACAAAGATAATCGACTGTGCATCCCATGAAGCATTGCAAATGAGGCCTAATTAAATTATGAACAACAGGACCATGTCAAATTGATTATAAGCATAAAATATTCATATTTTAATTAATATTAAAATATATACAGTACATTAGTCATTGAAAGATCATATGACACTGAAGACTGGAGTAATGATGCTGAAATGATTCAATAAATTACATTTTAAAATATACATTAAGTAGAAAACAGTAATATTTGTTTGAATCATATCACTGTTTATTGTATTTTGGATTAAATAAATGCAGTCTTGGTCAACATAAGAGAACATCTTACTGAACCCAAACTGTAGTTTTCAGTACTGTTTGAGATCAAAGAAATATGTTTTATTTTCATTAGCAATGCTTTATGAAAGTGCTAAGCTTTTATGCTAACATTCCAGTTCCAAGACTACATCTCAACATGTTTAGTGTAATGCTTCACAGGAAAATAAAATCCGGTCTACAGTTACGTAGATTAGAAATGGCTAGGGAATTAATTAGTTGATTTATTTTTGTAGCAAAAACTCATTTAACGTATGCAGGAGTATGCTAGTTAAGCAGCACTGCATGTATGGTCATATTTCCTCTGACCACACGAGGGCGCGAGAGTGTAACAGCGATTGACGGTCCACTGAGGTTTGTGGTTGAGCGCTCCATCAATTATATTATTATATCCTGCAGGTGTTATTGCCTTCCTCCTCTTTACACGCAAGATACCCATCATCCAAGAGGAGGTGCCCGTGTTGAATTACTACTGCGTGCCTCTCTTGGTGAGAACTTCTCTTTGGTATTATTTATTATTTCAAACTGGAACTAGTTTCTGGTTGAGATAGTGTTTTGACTGGCAGCTCTCTCTTTCTTTGACAGACAGTAATACTGGGTTCATACTTAATTGCGCACAGCTTCTTCAGCGTCTATGCAATGTGTGTGGACACTTTGTTCCTTTGTTTCTGTGAGTATTGCTAGCATTATTATATTTTAAATAATAGTCTGTTTTATTTTGAAAAATAAGTAAATACATTGAGTGTCGGCATGGAATAATAGATACTAGCATCTAGCTTGAAATTAATATTTTCCTGTATGTCCCTCTAAAACCTTCTCCCAGCTTGAAACCACTGGCTTTAGACTTTTTCTAAACTGCAGATTTTGACACATTTGACTTCCTGAGGCACTACAACCTCTTTTTCTCTCCGTTTCCTGTGTTATCATACATCACTGCGCGGCGTTCACAGGTGAAGACTTGGAGAGAAATGACGGGACAACGGCCAAGCCTTTCCTCATGTCTCCCGGCCTGAAAAGAATTCTGGGAAGAGCCGAGCTGAGCCCCAAGAAGTCGCGCGGATAAAACCCTCCGAATCTATGAGAATAACTTACATACTTAGCATGCATTAACTTACAGTATAATATAGCTAAAGTGGACTGCGTTTTGTAATGGGAGCTGAGGATTATGGGAAGTGTTGACGTGACCATCCACCTCAAGAAAAGACCAAAGACTCTCTCTGCACTGTAACAGCACCGAACCCAGGACACGGAGCTTTGGCCTTTCCGACACAGACCCTACACTGCATACTAACATGTTTGCCTCTTACTGCTGCCTTATTCTGGGAAAATGATTACTGACATTTAAAAGCTGCCTGAGATTGGACACCTTGAGAAAAGAAGCCCAACTTGAGAGTCGATGTGATTCTTCGAATACAGTTTTCTTCTCTCACGTACGATTAGAGCTGGTTTTACAGCTAAAACGACATTAAAATGGTTTTCACACAATCCCTGCAGGACTTCCCCTTTTAAAAAACAATACACACATTGGTAAACAGCATCCCATTTGACATTTAATCATCCAAATATTTTGTAAATGTACATTTTTTCAGGCTTAATTTAATACAATTTAAACTCAATCCATCGCATTTGTGACATTGTTGATTACAACAAAAAGGATTTCAATTTGTCCCTCGTTTTCTTTTGGAAAAAAAGGCAAAAATCAAAGTAACTGCAATGAAAGTGAATAGGCCCATATTTGTTTTATGTTTTATACAAGCACTTACATTAATTCTTCTGTTGTAACAATTTTTTGTCATTTAAGGGTTTATGGCATTGTATAATTGTATATACACACATTCTGGTATCATGTTAACACACGTCTTGTGGATATCCTATTGAAACGGCAAGTGTTTTAATGTTTGCACACTGTAACCCAGATTTTGGTTTATTTAAAGAAGAGAAGGGACAGGTAGACATTCATTTTTGTTATTATATCAACACTGTCACAAACGCTGTCGATTAACTGAACCTTCAGCATTGCGGTTGTAATGGAGGGCAAAGAGATTTCCTGTATCACAGTCGCTCAACTGCAGATCAGATGGACAAAACACTCGCGTATAAAAACTAGGCCTGCATCTGAAATCGCATACTTCACTACAATATATTAAGCGAAAACAGTTTGTGTTAAAAAAGAAATATGTCCAACTTCACAGTACTCATAAAAGAGTAGCTTCTTCCGGTGAGATTCTGAAGTGTGCATGCGATGGACACTTTACTATCCCATGAATGGCAGTGAAGCGACGCAACTGACGCTGGTTGGTCACATGATAATGACAGCATGGCGAATGTAGTATGTCCTGATTACAGTCATACTATATAGAACATACTTTTTTTAAAATAACTTACAAAACAAGTACGTACTCAAGAGAGTATGCGATTTCGGATGCAGAATCTCTTATGCTGGTTCAGATTACACGATTTTAGCCCGATTTTGGCACGATCCGTTTGACGTACGGGTGTCGTGGGGATTCGCAAACGACAATGGGCGTCGGGAGGCAAGATTCGATCGTTTCATCTCGTATAGTGTGTCAAAGTGGGCGACAACCTACGTCGCGTCTGCGATGCTTCACGACATCACGACAAAAAGACTACTAGCATGTTTAATTTTTTAACGGTCCTCCACGACGACGGCGCGCGAGTGAGTGAGTGAGAGTGTGTGTTCACGAGTGAGTGAGCTAGTGAGTGTGTGTGCGCGAGAGTGAGTGTGTGTGTGTGTGTGTGTGTGTGTGAGTGAGTGCGTGTAGGCTATGAGAGCGTGTGTATGTGCGAGTGAATGAGTGTGTGAGACGGCTCGCGATGACTGGTCGGAAAACAACGTGTAGTCTGACATGTTTCTTGTCCACGACATGACAAGATTTTTAGGAGTCAAAATCGTGTAATCTGACACAGTGACTATCGTAACAAGACAAAAAAAATCGTGTAATCTGAACCAGGCATTAGTTGCATCCGTTATCTTAATTAAGGCAACATTATTTCTTTGAGCTCTAGGTGTTCAGTCTGGTATTCTTTAAAGCCTCATCACTGAATTTAAAGCAAAATGTACAGTAAATAATGTAACAAGTCTACAGTCTTCCAGATCAATATTTTCGGTTCAATGAAACGCTCTTCTGAATATGACGCACAGGCAGAGGAATTCATTAAAATTTAATGGTGATAATTATTGAATGTCTCTTACATTGTCACGTCGAAATGCAAACCGTGGTTTATTTCCGTGTAAATAATGAACACGTCACTACTCGTGTGTGTGCCGTGCCACTGTATTTGGGACTCATGAATGCATGTCAGTTTTCCCCGCTCAAAATACTTCAACAGATGGTTAACGTGAGGTTTGGAAGACTTTAAAAAGCACTCTATATCTGAAATCAGCAAAGGGCTTTCATAGCATTTTCTTTTCTGCGTAGTTGAAGTGATTGGGAGTCATCTGGCTTGCAGAAGGACAGTAGACAAAAGTGCGTTTCTAAATGCTTCCTTCAGGACCGGCGAGTGAGATTGAGAGCAGAATAAGCACTTCTACTCCTGGAACAATTTATTTCCTGAAGAAGATAAAAGAACCAAACCATTGTTGTGTTTTGTTGGTCCCCTTTTAAGGATCTTTTTGAGAATAATTGGAAATATAAAAGAACTGTCCTTCTCAAAGAAGTCATTTAGGTTTATTTGTACTGTGAGATACAAGATTAAAGTGCTATGGTTTTATAATCCTAGATTAAAACACTTTTGTAATGTTGTAGGAGTGGGTATTGTATTTGTACTTTTGTACCACAAAATGGAATTGTGATTTTTTTTTTTTTTATATATACATCTAAATGAATAAAACTATTTAAAGAATACCTTCCCTGAATGACTTCCCTCAGGTCCATTTTGCACATTACAAATATCTCAAAGGCATTTTCTTTCTTTATCCCAAGTTGTCAAACAATACGGCACAGCTGTGATGAATCTCTCACTAATAAACATTATTTCTCAGGATTTAATTCCCTTTATTAAACTGCCATTGAAATGCATTAAAACTTCAACACCGCCAATTTTTCAAAAATGTGTTTTGTGGATCTCTCATCAAAAACCATTAGCAGACTATACGCTTAACCCTAGAGTGATATTTTAACAGTAACATAACACCAGAGTAAACGGAAATCGCTCTGTTTGGGATAAGTTAAACACAAAGACATGCACGGATAAGCATCCTTGTGTCTACTTCCAGCTCTAAGATGACGGATCAGCTGCTCGACCCTTTTACACGACCAGCTCGCTGAGAAAAATCCTCAGAAAACTCGAGGAAGACGGCTAACGGGAAATAAACAGCCGTCGTCCCGCTGCATACGATCATAGCAGTAGCAGCAACAAATTATTCACCGATTTCTTATGTTTAATACGAGGATTGATGGCTTTGCAAACTGCATCTTTAGATCTATACCAAAATTGGTCAATTTTCCAGTGAGCATTAAAGATAGCAGACTAAAATATAAAAATGATTGACATGTGATTGACATGTAAAAGTGCAAGAAAACACTTTGTCAGTCACAAAGAAACCAAAGTTGTAGAGCATTATACGGACCAAGATGTAAAGTAACATTTGTTTGCATTTAATAAGATAAGCCTATATTTAAATGTTTCCTCCCTTCAGTTCATAAGTATCGGTTTAATTCAAGCATTTAATGACTAGTCTACATTGTTGCCCAAGAACAAATGTGAGAAAAGGCAGCATAGAAAGCTTTCTAGCCATACATAATCCCAAAGAAACATCTGATTCAACTCAAAGTTCTTAAGCAGAGACACTAAACAAATAATAATTACACCAACCGCTTGAATTTGATCAATGCTAGAGGCAAATCAGATTTTATTGGCTTTTCTTCACCTTCCCATTTTCTTTAGAACCATCAAACAAAACAACGTGCGTCGACTAAACCAGAAACTAAGAATTCCATGGTAGATTTATTTTAAAACAAAGTGCTCAGTCACATACAAGAAATAAATTAAATGCCATTTATTCCATCACTATATAGATATATTTATATAGAATATATTAAACAAAAACTTCAGGCTCTTTTCACAATTAGAGAGACTTTTCTTTTCGATCATTGCAAGACAGATATCCTTCAGTAAGTGCCCATGAAAGATAAAGTAGCATGGGTCTTGTTCAAGACTCAGTCAATAGAAGAATCGGTATTTCCTCGTGCGGTCTGACCTGACCGTGTGGCGGTGGGGCGTCTCAGGCGTGGCTGATGGGCAGCTGTGTCATCGAGTGGGGCAAGAGAGGCTGCAGCACCAGTGAAGTAGGAGAGTGGACTACAAGGACGGAAAAATTCAATGTTCAGTCTCAAAACCTCAATGAAGAGCTGGTCAGCATATGCACAAAATTAAATCAAGCTAGTTGAGTCAAGATGAACACAGTTAATATTCCACGAGAGGAATGTACCATCCATATAGGAGTGTAGGGCTGTCAGCATAGGGTTGTCCACGGGGGCAAAAGCGGTGTACTGAAGTTCATCTATTAGAGGAGGAGAGAGCTGAGCAGACTGCAGAGATGACACTGGTGCGGCTGAAGAGTGATTCGGGCTGACGTGCTTCTTATGACGAGCTCGACAGTTCTGGAACCAAACCTGAGCGGAAGGCAGAGGAAGCGAAACATGTTTATCGACAGTACAGTGAAAATTCACTGAAGCACACAGAATTACAGCAAACAAAAATAAGCCACTTGCAAATCAAATTAATACTTAACATGCTAAAAGACTGGCACAAAATAAGAAATCAACTTAGTCAACTTGAATCATCATTTTTTTACAGTTTATGACAACATTTGTTTTTACATTGCTTCAACTCAATTTTTATAAGTTGTCCAAGATTCATCCAAGTCAGTTTAATGTAATTTAAGTTGAAATGACTTAAACATCCAAGTTGATTCTATTTTTTTTGCACAAAAAAAAAAAAAAAAAAAAAAAAAAAAAAAAAAGCATTATACCTGAATAACCCTCCGGCTTAGACCAGTCCTTTCTGCCAACTTTTGTAAAGTCTGGGCATCTGGATTGTTGTCCTGAGCAAATTGAGTTTGCATTACCTTGAATAAATAAAACAGATTATTAAAAAAAAAAAGTGCAAAACAGACTAATGTCAAGCAGCCAATTACAAGAACAATAAACCACTCATATATATATATACACACACACGTATATATTTTGGATGTGATTAATCACACACATTATATCATATATCTATATATCTATATCTATATCCCTATATATATATATATATATATATATATATATATATATATATATATATATATATAAAAAATACAGTACACATGTATGCAAACTTTTATTTTGGATGAGATTAATCATTTCACAGCCCCATATTTTATATATATATATATATATATATATAAAAATAAATTTCAGAGAATTGGGAGTATTAACCTGTAGCTGGTCAGCTGTGAAACTTGTGCGTGCCCTCTTGGCTGGTTTAGGCTGATTTACTTCCTGCTCTGAGGGAACAGCTCCCTCCACATTCACTCCTTTTCCTACAGCAAACCACATAAGAAAGAGCGGAAGTAAACTTAAGCTGTGGTTCCATAAGAGCTAAATGAATGGAGATGGAATAAACAGTTTGTTTATTCTGAAAGCTTGAAAATGTCCATTTAGGCTATATAATGTCAAGCGTCTAACCATTCTCCATGGCGCGTTTGAGGTTGTCCAACATGCAGTCGTAGTGCACACGACACAGAACCCGCTCATCCACCAAGGCGAACTCTTCTCCTGTGGACAGCTGTCTTTTGCAAGAGAAGCAAGCAAAACAAGCCAGGTGGTAGGTGTTCCCTTTTGCTCTGCGGACCCAGTCGTTTGAATGGATGTTCCTGCCACAGTGAGCGCAACGGGTTCCATATTTCCTGCCAGAACAAAAAAAAAAAAAAAAAAAAATGTATAAGAACTTCCATTTTTAAAAGGTAAACAAGCTTTTGTGGCACTTCTTTTAGTGAGGCTAACAGCGGTTGTTTGGTGGAGATACGGCACTCCAGGAAAAAACACAGGGATAGAATGAAAACATTGGTTGACTATAGTCCATGTAGATTATAGAATTTATGGAGGGAAACAGTAAGGAAAGCATGCAAGGTTTAGGTACACAAATATAAAGGCCCCAATGTTTTTTTTCCCCGCAATAATGCCATAGAAGAACCTTTTTTTTTTTGTTGTTGTTGTTGTTGTTGTTGTTGTTGTTAGTGTGAAGAATTTTAATATTCCAAAGAACATTTTTTCACAATGAAGAACCTTTGGTGCAGTGGAAGTGTTCTATGAATTTTAAAGGTTCTTCATTGAACCATAGATGCAAATAAAGATTTTTTTAAAGTGCAGAAAACTACAAAATGTTCAGTCACAAAATAAGAATTATGCAAAAGCTTCACCAGTTTGGAAATGCTGGAAACAATTATTTATCTTGTAACTTCAAAACAAAAACGCACACACAGTGCACTGAACAGAAAATATTGTTGGTCGTCCAACGGCCGCCTGACAGCACTTTAAACAATATTTTAAGTAGCCTATTTATTTGTCAAATTAGTAAAACATTTTATTTTTTATTTTATTTTTTACCTGAAGTAGTCCAATTTACAGAATATCTCCTTTTCTTTTATATAGCAGCTAATGTGTCTGCCCAGAGATGTTTGGCACACGCTGCACGACAGGCATCTCACGTGCCAGCACATGTCGTTCACCTGAGGAGGAAAAGCAACAGTTTTCAATTACGCGTCTAATATTTTAGCATGCATGGAGATACGGTTTACGGTCTTGAAATGTTAAACTTGTATTTAAATACTGTGCAAACCCCAGCGTCCCAGAGCTGAACTATTTAGTAAGCCTAATATGTCAAACTAAATTTTTAATGCGTACCTTGAGCAGATATTTGTCGACGATCTCAGTTCCACAGCTGGTACAGACGGCTTTCTCTGTCATGGCATGAGGTGAAGAGCTGGGCGACAAAGAAAGCGACGACGAGCACGACACCTCCTCAAACAGCTCCTGGGGTTTATCCTAAAAATCAAACAAAGATTAGCCCACGCGCATTATGTTTCTTATAAATAGGCTAGGCCTACATGAAGAACACAAACAATTATAATTCTAAAAAGTTGTTTAGGAATGAAAGTTCAGCCTTAGGAAACAGCAGGTTAGTGGCGTTCCTAAATAATATTCTGAAACCTTTGACTAAAACTTTAAAATATATAACAGTAGGCTATCCCCCATCTCCAGAAATGCGTAAAAAGAGTTATGACTGATAGGCTAAATACCGGCGCGTTTGTCAGCGGTGTGTAGAGGACTGAATCTCCGCAGCGCGCGGGCATGACAAGACGAGAGTAGTTCGGATACACACACTGTATCGCGCGCTCGTCCGCGCTGCCGCCTTTTAACCTCCGCGCCGCGGCCGAGCGACCCATTAACGACCACTCGTTTCACTATGACAACCTTCACACGCGAGCGAGGGGCGATGCAGAAACACGGGCGCTGTTTAACGCAAAGCGTCATCCTCTTCATTTCAAGCACTGAAACTCCACAGGTAAAATGAACGATTTTTCCTGTCGTCTTCTGAATACTTCTGGTGCTGTCCAAACTGACTGTATTTTTTTTTTTTCCTTATTTTTTTTTAAACCTAAACTATTTCCAAACTCTCTTAAAACCCGACTTGTCGCCGTGAAAAAGAAGAAAACAAATCCCAATCAGTTAATTTATATTAATTGCGCGCAGGCGTTGCTTGAGGCACAGCTGAGGATGGTACCGTAATTCAGAAGGCAGTTTCAGCTCGCGCTGACAAACAGAAGAGTAAATAATAGTTTATTGCGTGATGCAAAATGAAACACTCAGTCTGCAGCGTTAGTTTTTGAAGTTTAAAATATCGTGATTATTTTTATTATTGAAAATCTTCCACAATTATGTAGCCTAAATATTAGAGAAGGCCACTTCGCTGTCAGGATTTATTAATAGCTAAAATTATAAAGAAATTAAAGTAGAGACAATACACGAAAAGACATTTGAAAATGTATGCTAATTAATGTGTCACTTACAGTGTTCTTGCGTGGACTTTCTTTCGCAGTGGTTTGTTCATTTTTCCAGTACATTGTATCCAGTAGGCTATGTTGTTATCCACTCTTATATGTCCTGTACAGCGAGCATTAATCCACACACGGCTGCTGCAGCTCAATGCACGCCGTGACCATGTTTTAACTCAAACTTTTGTTTTCTCAGTGAGGGTGGAACTTTTGCTCGTGTTCTCACTCCTCTGGCCGCACCTCCCTGTCACATTTACACACGCCTATTATCAGTTGTGTGAAATAAAAAGATCTGTAAACAAACTGCAGGCAGCATAATATTTTGTTGAATCAAGTTTTGGAAATGAGTTTTAAGGCCATACATGCCTATAGGAAAGAGCATAAATAATACAGCTGGTCTCTTTCATCTTTAGATGCCGCAGCAGCATAAACATCAGAATTATGATTTTGCTTCACAGAATATCACAATATCATTACCCTCAGTGATAGCCAACACTGCATGTCAAATTCACTTCGCGTTATTGCAATTCGGAGGTTTGCTAGTGTTATTGCGCGGGTTTGGCATTTTGCCTTAGCAAATACAGGTTGGGAAATATGCATGGGTAAATTCAGCAATTTATGATGATAAAATGAAACATTTCAAGTTTGTAAAATGTTTCAGCTGAAGGATAGTAATTTTAAACATTTAGCAATAGCTCTGAAATTCATTGTCAATATCAATGTCGTTTGTTTATTAGTTTGCTTTTCAAACAAAACTATTAAATAGTCCTATTATTACGGGCTTATTTTTATTATTATGATATTATTGGTTGAATTAGTTGGTTAAGTTTTTTCCTCATGGTTTAGGCTATTTTGTTTTTTAAAATCTCATGTTCATGATTTTAAATCGCTATTCCAAACAATTCACTGCGCAATGTTGCTTTACGCCTACATGCTGTTTAAAAATAGTTTTTACGTCAGGAGCGTAATTGTGATATTCGGATTGTAAAAAAAAAAAAAAATGGTTAATGAAATATCACCCGAAGTCAAACAGTAGGCTATTTATCCGGGTTCCGCTGAACAGTGTTTAGCATAGGCCTATATCGACATATTTGTTTACATGTTGCCTAAATGTTTGTATGTAGCCTATATTTCATTCTTTATATCAATCATGTTGTCGACAACTGAATTTGAATTATAGGCTATTATTTGCAGTTATATCAATTATCTAGCCATACTTTTGGCTTAATTTCAGTCAGCTCACATATATCCGCATTTGAACGGACACTGACGTCTTAATTACAAGAGCAATAATATCAGTTTCCATTGAGATTATTCTTGGCTCTGTGGATTGGTTTGTTTGGCGTGGAGGATGTGAGGCAGTCTGGGATATGTGAGAGGTGTCAGTCAAGTCAAAGCGCGTGACCTTTTTTCTCTGACTTTCTGTTCAGATTTGTAATATACGTTTCCTCTCCGGGGAGACTTTCTCTTTTTTTTTGTGCGTACACACTGTCAAATGAGCAAGCGTCTTTGTGTGGTTTATTTTTGTCAAAAAAAACAAAACAAAAAAAAAACATAAAAACAACAACAAAAAAAAAAACTTACATGCCAGACACATCATATCTGATATACAATGTCAAAAAAAAAAAAATGTGAACGTGTATTACGTCACCGACTGAAACGGTGTAGTTGTCTTTCATCCTCTTTTCAAATGCTTCAGAGTTCATCTGTTGATTTTTCAAAGATATGTTTTGTTATAATATAAAGAAGAAAATCTTAATTTAGAGTGTTACTGTAGGGTTTTGGAATGCTCATCAAATTATAATTTAAACTCAACTCCTGCGATCTTTGTCTCCCTTCTTCTATCTTCTATTTATCTGTTCATGTTATGCCTTCTCGTGGATTTAAAAAAAAAAATTCTCACACACACACATACACATAGGACACACACGCACATCACTCTTAAAAAATAAAGGTTTCAAAAGGTGGTTGTTGTAAAGATGCCATAGAAGAACCATTTTTGGTTCCCCAAAGAACTGTTCAGTGAGCTGAACGATTTGTTTAATATTGTGTACATCATTTTCTCTAAATCTAAAGACACTTTTTCCACTATAACCTTTTGTGTTATGGAGGTTCTATGTTTATTAACAGTTCTTTATGGAACCAGATGCCAATAAAAATAACAAATACCCCTCCCGTTCAAGCAAAATTGTCTTCATCTGGAGTGTGTTTGTCAGGTTTTCATATGTGATCTCCCTCCCATTACTCTATGACTCTGTCTCTGTGTTAAGATGAGTGGAAAGATTGGCGCGCGTGGTTTTAGCAGTGGCCTGCTAACTAACATTGTTCCTGTACTCTTTCCTCTAGAAATCAGATCCACTGGCCCTTTTGACAAAAAAAATATCTAATATATATATATATATCCCAATATTAAACAGAAATTGACATTTATTTCATTTTATTTATTTTTATTTTGCTGTCATCCTGTCCATGTCCATATTTATTTTCCCTTCATAACAGATCTTTCTTATTATTCTAAATCTTTGAACTTTGAGCAGAAATAACAAACGGGGGAGCCTTGTAATCGCCACTGTAACGCAGAGAAACATTTGTCCTCTAAAAGATGTAGATACCCAAGAGAGAGAAAAGCAGCCAGCATCATTACACAACAAGAGAGGCATTGGTTTATTCATTGACTTTCATCCGCGAGGCTGAGATCTGATGCAGTGTGTGTGCTGTAACCTGACACTGAGGGTCTGGGAGGTGAGGGGTCTCAGAGCTCCTTGACTCTGAGTAAATGAGCTCTGACAGGTTGATCAGGGAGCGCTGTGGTCATGTTTCCTGACCAGTTCTGCTGGCATTAAAGCTGGCCAGCGCAGGAAGAGAAACCCCATTTGGCAGATGTGTGACAGCACAGTGAGTCTCCAGACACTGAGGGGAACACAGTCCTCCGCGGAGGCCTGTGCAGAGAACGTTAGCGATAGGGGAAATGCATTGAAGCAACGGTGCATCATGATTTTAGTGTAGTCCAAAAACATTTCAAGGATCATTCATCATGTTTGCTAATTCCAGAATGCCTGACTTAAACCATTTCCTGCAATATGATTTAAATAATTTCTGCTTGGCCTTTGCCCTTTCTGGAAATCATTGATTATAACCACATTTCATTTGTATATCTGTTCTCTATAATGTTACCCTGCAAATAATACTGATGATAGGTCATAAAACTGCACTTTTTTTTTTATCTTTTGTCTTTTCATTGTACGTTATATTATCAGGGAAACAGTTTTGAGTGAAAGGTTGAAATGAAAAATATATCTTATATTTAATATCTTGTGCTTCAGTGGAAGCAAGAACATCTTACCTCCAGTGCAAGCGAGTTCATATAATCAGTGTTGCAGATTTACTTTGATTAGTGACCTAGAAATAGTGCCAAATCTGAATTATTTCGTATTAATTTAATACATTTCCATAGATAAAAATGATTCAAACTCATAAAACATTGAACTTTTTATGAGTTTTGAGCCATAACCAGCTTGTAGGCTATATCTGCAAATGCAGGCATTAAGATTCAAACCCCCCACCATTGTGTCTGATGTCCCGTTCTAGATAATCTCTGCATTGCAGTGTCCATCTGCATCTTTGTGCCGGTTGTGTGTGGATGGAGCGCAGCTCTCGAAGGAAATGGCGCTGATGACAGTTTCTCATGCTAGGGGGCTCTGAGCTTCTGCTATCATGCAGGCCACAGGAAACAGAGATTACAACATGACCACCACAAGGGAAGTTATACCCAAAACACATACACTTAAGTGTCTGTTCTTCGTGTCTCCACTGCAACTTTCGGCTCCAACCGAAAGCTTTGTTTCGTCGCCACAAAGGAGTGTCCCCACTATCAATGGCTCAGTTCCGATACAGAGTGCTGAATGATTCTGTAAATAACGTTAGGATGTTTTTAAAGTCAACATCTTGGGGTTTGTTGTGCTGACGCCTGTTTATAAAGCCCAGCAGTGTTACTATTTGGAGCCGCCTGCGTGATTAATGCCGTGTTAGTTGTGCGGCTAGCTTTGAAAATGATTTTCCTTGCATGCAAAGCCTATCTAGAGAAATTCAAATGTGCTCAAATCCCAGTGGGTTTTGATAGCCATTCCTTGGCCATGCTCCAATGGGGATATCCTGGCAGGAGGATGCCATCTAGATGTTTTAGAAGTTAAGTCATCCTTACCTGTCCCAGGTGAACTCCAAAACCCAGTGCTTGGACATAGCTGCTGTCTCTTGAGACAACCTGCTAGTGAGAAAGGCATGAATGGATGTCGAGACTTAAGGAACATTGGTTTGAAAAATGAATCCAGTGAAACCCCCTCTGGAGATGCAACACTTCTCGGTTACACCTCTGCTTGATCTTGAATTCATTTGAATTGACACGCATTCCTGTATCATCATCATCATCATTAATAATGTAAAGCCATGAAAGGCTATTCAGCCCTCAAGCGCACATCACCATTGACTTCACAGCGATTCTAGCAACCTCTGACGTCTGGGGTTAATAAGTCCCCCCCCCCCTCCCCCCCAAATTACTCCATTACACACCACTCTCTATATTGTTAGCGTTCTAACAGCGTTTGTCAGTGTCAAAATGAATGAGATGGCCAATCAAATCAAAGAAGGCAGGCTTTAATGTTTACAGAAGACAAGCATGAATTCCAGCACAATGTTTTAGTTTTAAAGGCCCACTGAAGTGCCTTGAAACGCGAAACATTATTCAATGTGTTGACGTAATTTCCACTGAAACAGGAAGACAGGGCAGGACATATTGAATAGCGTTTTGTTGATATCACAGCTCTGCCAGAGCCGTTGAGTTCACTAAAGCAGCAGTTTCCTCCTAATCTCTAACCGTTTCTCCTCCATATCGCTTTAGAATATAGCATTATATTCTGTCATTTTAGCCGCAACTTCAGCATCTATTGATAATGTAGGGGGCGGGATGTTTCAGATTCTAGAGAGCATTTGATTGGTCAGAAAATCTGATGAGAAGATGAAGTGCAGAGTGATGCCATCAAAATGATTGATCCATGTTGAAGAAAGTGAGAGACTACGAGTTTTAAATGCTTACAGTATATCTTCTAAATGTGAATGTTGTCATTGTTTTGGAGCACACTAGCTTATAGATAACAGTAAGACTAACATATTCTTACTAAAAGCCAAAAAACTACTTTGATTTCATGGGGACTTTAAGGATGAAAGAGAAATCAATGGCCAACAGTAATATCCAGTGTAAACTACTCAACTTTTCTCTCAAATTTGCAGATTTTAATTAAAAATATGCTATCGTATATGTGATTATTCATGTATATTACTGAATGTGACTAGACAGGAAACATTTTACATTTTCAAAATATAAGGCATACAAAAGGTTTAAAATATTATTTGCAAATAGTTCAAACTGGTTACTTCACAACTAAAATTAGACCTGGAATTTACTTTACAGTTCTTTTTCTTTATACACTATCTATATCTATCTATAAATTGGTCCCTCCCCCCAATGTTCATGGTAATGGCTGTACAAATCCAAGCAGAAAAATACATGATTCTGAATGGGGTGTCTGATTGAAGTGGATGTTTTTACTCATCATAACCGATCAAGATCTCCCCGTTTGGTTGCATCAGTCTCGGTGATATCGGTCGATACAGTCGGCACGCATCGACATACTTTTACTTCGTTCGGTGGGGTTTTTATGGGCACTTAAATCCTGGCAGGGCACTTAGCCTCCCTCTGAGAGAACGAGAAAGGAACTGCACAGTGTAAATGCTCTCATCTGGTAGTGATTTGTCTTTGCCTATGTACCCTTGGCCCTCATTCAGCATGGCGTCTGCCATAGTCAGAGTCAGGGGAGTGCTCTGGTTACTGCCGTGATGAGTGAGGGAGAGAGCCTGGGTCTGTTGGTGGGCAGCTGACCTCAGACCAGTGCTGGACTAATGTGTGCATGTTAAGGACAAGGGATATGATCATTGTAATAATTGTGAAAGCTTTGATCATCTATTTATATTACACCTGCACTAAGAATGAACTAACAGTTTAATTCAGTGGATACTCTGAAAGAATTCGAATTTATATGAAGCGCTTTTGCCTCTCACAGCATATTTTGTTGGTGTTTTTTGGATGCTTCTTGACTAGCCTCACATTTTATGCATTCGGTTTTTATCCAAAGCAACTTCAAGGTATATGAAGTTCAAAAATGTATTAATATTTTTGAAAGAAGTCTCTTAAGCTCAGCAAAGCTGCATTTAATTGATCAAAAATGCCGTAAAAACAGTAATGTTATGAAATATTATTACAATTTAATAAAAAAATTAATATATTTATTCAAAGCTGAATTTTCAGCATCATTACTCAGTCTTCAGTGTCACATGATCCTTCAGAAATTCCAATATGCTAATTTGATGCTCAAGATACATTTCTTATTATTATCAATGTTGAAAACAGTGCATAATATTTTTAAACCATGATACATTATTTTCCAGGATCATTTGATGAATAGAAAGTTCAAAAGAACATCTTTTGTAATGTTAAAAAATGGTTAAGCTGTGACTTTTGATCAATATAATACATCCTTGCTGAATAAAATTATTACTTTTTAAAAAATATATAGGCCTATATATTACAGTTCCTAATCGTTTAACGATATTGTAAATTTGATCAGCTCATGCAATCAAACCTGTGACCTTGCCATTGCTAGTGCCATGCTCTACTGTGTGAGATACAGGAATGCTTTAAGCAATATACTATCCATGATCAATCCGCATCAACAAAAATGGTGCTGGTGAACAGTGTTCAAGCTAGACCAGCATAAACTGGCTTAAACCCAGATTGGACCATCATGGGAATTTATGTTGGTCTGTGCTGGTCTTTTCAACAGGGAACAAGAGACAAAGCAGAAGGGAACAAGTGTTTTGTTTTGTATTATGAACAACCCTGGAGTATTGTATATATAGACCATAATAATAGTAATAATACAAACAAGAATCCCAAACTTCCTTAAATAAACTTATGAAACAGGGCTTCCCTTCATGGCCTGAAAAATTATTTTCCATATTTATAATAATCTGATTGATAAATTTATAAATAAGTTGTGGTCTTACATTTTGAAGAGATTGTTGATTACATTTCTTTGTACAGCATCAAATAACACTGTCAAATAAATTTATTCAAATTAACTGTGAACTGATAATTGATAAACCAAACATCTGTCAGAGAAATACAAAAAACAACTAAGTAAACTGATTGATTGCTTTTGTAAAGTAAACTTAGCATTATTCCTTTTCAAAGCTTTTAATGATTTTTGACATGTCAGTAATCTTGTGTAGTTTCATGAAATTGAGTAAACCAAATATCGTTATTTAAAGCAAATGGCATTTGCTGAGGTGACTTTTTATATATGGAATACAAAAAAAAACATGTAATTCATTATATGAATTACAAATATGTTGAATAAATATAAACCCACATAGTTTTAAATATCTCTGTGTGTCTGAGACTGTCTTTAATAATCGATATGCAAACTCTTCTCAGATTTGTATGTACTCTTGGAGAGATTATATTCCAAACTTTTTATTTTACATTTCTCTCAACCTTTTCCAGAATAATTGGTTACACTTTACTTGATGGTTGAACTATATATTAAGTAACTTTGCAACTACATGTCAACTTATTATATTAACCCGAACCTAACAGTTTACTAATACTCTAATGAGAGTTAGCTGACATAGTTTACAAGTTAATTATAGTTTAGTATAGTATCAAAATAAAGTGTAATAAATTAATTTAATTTAATCAACTAATGAAAACTGAACAAAATTTTTCCCCATGCTGTCACTTTAATGACAAATGTAAACCTGCATAACTATACAGTGCATAACTGAAAAACACCATGTGTGTCCTTTCTGCTAAAGGAAATCAAAACAAACATATGGAAAGTTAAATAAACACAAAAAGCACTTGTCGTGCTTTGCGTAGTTGTGTACAGTTCTTTTGGATGTTATATTCATAATATTTGCACGTAAGTAAGTGCACCCAGACTTTTTTGCATTTCTTGTTCCTTGACATCCCATTGTAAAGAAGGTGCGAAGAAGAAACAAGCGAGTGTGGATGAAAAGGCAGCTTTTGAGTGTAAGGCAGGCGTGAAGCAGGCGAGGTGACGGTAATCTAGCCAATTATTTCAGCTATGACAACAGAGAGGCAGAGGACTGAAGCCCTGCACCTGTCCCAGCAGCCTCCTCACCTCACTGCAGCTGTATGCACACCAAACGCATGACATAACTTTTCCAAGCAAAAGCCTTTTTTACAGTTGCGCACCCCTCACCGCAAGGTGTTGACGTAGATGTTGAATGTTTTCCCATAGCTCTTCACAATGGTGAATAGTTTTTGAACTGTGTATGGACATTGCGTAATTGTTATGATATCACATAGCATTAATGCAATGATACGGCGGAACACAGTTTTAGTGTTTAACCTGCTGTTTCACTTGTAGAAGGAAGCCAACCCTGAAAGCTTTCAAGCATGCATGCGTTTGCATTGTTTATTTATTCCGATGCATTCAAATACATGCAATGTTTGGAAGACAGAGTTAATAGCGGAAAGATTAACTTAATTAACTTACAAACAGCTGCTGGATGAGTTTACTTTTAATAATTTTGTATTTTGCACTGCAATTTCCAAAAAGTGTACGTTAGGTTGTATCAGAATGATCTGTGCCTTCCTCCGCTTCGCGTCGTAGTCTTCATCATCACCCTGTTGGGGGGTTTATTCTGAGATAACAACCGGCTGGATGTAGCCTACATTATCCCGCTTATGACACGGCTACTTGCCACATAAGTAAATAATTAGACATGAAATATTGATCTGAGTTGAAATATTTGATTAGGTCTTTAAAGGCAAAGCTTCCACGGAGAGAGCAGTTGCAGCGCGGCAAGTTCAAACTAGACGGACATTTAAGAGATACGGTTTACAGTCATACCACTTATTACACAGCATTTCACCACATAAATAATTACGGAGATAAGAGATATTGATTTCAGATTAAACTGTTTCAAAATCTTACCTGTTTGTACAGTGTACAAAACAATAGTCACAAAATGGCAGGAGCTGCGTTTGTGTGAAACCGGAGAGAGCGAGTCCACGACACTGGATTGCATATTAAATACCTGTAGTACACAAAATATTGATTTGACTGAGTTTTAATATTTTATTAGCTCACCAAATGCAAAACTTCCAAGAAGAAAAAACGTTCCTAGCAAGCGTATAGCACTGCTGACTTCAGTAACCCGAATGAGCCTGTGTTATCTGTTTTCATAAGATATCGCTTTGATGGCACGATTGACCAATCAGAATCAAGTATTCCACCGAGCCGTGTAATAATTCTGGATAATTTAATATTAAAAACTGCCAAGAAATTCATCCTCCCTCGGGCTAAGTCATAAAGATCAGTGTCTGTTGGGTAGGCCTAGTGAATAAACTTTTTTGGGTGAATGGTTAAAAAAAATAAAGTCACACCAGGAGCCTAAGGTAACATGCATAAATAGGCTCTTGAGATGAGGGAAACCAATTTTTCAGGAATCGAAATGATCCGACTTGGCCTCCCTCTTTCCACGGGCCCTCCTGACTGCAGGCATGGCATTGCCCTCTCACGCTGGGCCTCTAATTATTTCATCATGTAGCAGGATATCCTGCTAGGCCTACATAAACAGCTTGGGGAAGGTGTGTGAGGAGGGGGGGATCCTATTCGGAGCCCTGGTGACATCTGACTTGTGCATGCATCCCACCCCCTCCAAAGACCCAGATCCAGAACAACACTCCGCAGGTCCTGCCTGACCACCAATAAACCTGTGTTGCTCCTATACGGCAGTTGGTTTTTAAGGTGAAGTGGAGCTGCAGAGGTGGTTCTCGAGTGAAAGAAATACTCTTGGCCGGCGCTGAGCATAAATTACATGGTGTTTAAACTCTCGGCAGGAAGCTTTTTACACGCTCAGTGTTTTCCTAACAGAACGGCCACTTTTCAACGCTGACCTGGCCATGAGATTCACATCCAGAAGCGACTGCTGCTCTGATGGCTTGTTGCCTTTGAGAACGGTGGATGAGGACAGATCCAGGTAGTTTAGTCTTGAAGGCATGCTGGGTTGTCATGTTTTTTACTGTGGTTAGGCTAGTCATTTTTTGGAGTTGACGACTGTATTTTACAACAGGCGTGTCACTCGAACTGTCCCGACTGAGCAGTTTACGTAATATTCAAGCTGCTACTGTATGAACAAAAATGTAATGGCTGTGTCCCAAATCGCCCTATATCTTTATATAGTGCAGGGGGACAACCATTAACCATAGAGGACATTATCGAGTGCACTTATTCTATACCACAATGCACCACAATAGCAATACAAACAATGTACACTCAACAGATAGCCACTAGAATACCCACGAATCCTGTGTCTCTCCAGAACATGGCTTCCACAGGACTTCCAGAACACTCAGGCTACAGCCAAAATCGCACATGTCTGAATTCAGAGTTCATAAAACAGTAGGCGAAAAGAACCGCAATGGCCTAACACTGCCGAACCCATCTGATGGACACTTTACTATCCCATGTGGCCAAAGGAGAGGATTTGTGAACGGCAGTGAAGCTACACAAGAAACGCTGTAAGTCCTGATTACATTCATACTACACACATTATTTCTATGTAGAACATACTATTTTAACGTTTGAAAAAAGTAATTAGCGCTCTTTGAGACTAAGTGTATCCTGTTATGGTCACCGTGATTTTGCCAAGTAAGACATGTTCCTGGATCAACATATTTTGTTGATCCTGGAATAACATTCCTGCCCCAAAATTTAGTCCTAACCCTATCCCTACCCCTAAACCTAACCCTACCCAAACTTTTCCCTAAAATCAGAAGGAAATGATAGGTGAATAACACTGATATTGAAGCACCTCACCCTGGTTTTAAGCCTAAACTTGACATAAACTGTAAACTTGTCCCTAAATTCTGATTGGTTGATTGGAAAGTTGTTCCAGGATCAACAAAGATGTTGATCCAGGAACAGGTGGTACTTGGTGAAATCACGTTCACCATCCTGTTATTCATCACGTTCAGGAATTCAGAAAACTTTAAGTTAAATTAATTAGATGTTACATATAATTTTTCTTATAAAACAAAGTGTTGCTCATTTTATTGGTGCACAGACTGCAGTGATTATAAGTATTTTGTAAAACGTTCGAAAATGAAGCACCACAATCACGCAGTGATTAAGTGTGTCCCATTGAGTAAACAAAAATCTTACAACACTTGTGGTCATCACACTCACTTGAGCATTCTTGCCAAACTCCAGAAATACGCCATGTAAGTAGACAAGTGGTCATGTGCGAACAGCGCAAGTGAGGGTATTTGAACCATAGATATCATATAAAGGCTAGATGTCTCGTCCGCGCTGCTGGCCAATGGAGGTCGACGTCCGCACACGGCGGCCATCTTACGACAGGGTGCTCGCTCACTCGTAACATGGTGCATGTACTTGCTCAATTTTCTACCGATTTTCAAACGGTTTGGTTTGTTATAAACGCCAGAGATGTAGCTATGAAACTACATACATATGAATAATTAAACAAATGGACTTCCATATGAAAGAATTATAGCCACGGTAATGACGTTTGTAAGAAACCAAACCGTTTGTAAATCCGTTAAGATTTCACCGAGATAAGAGGATTTGTGTGCGTGCTGCTCACTCACCTTAATTCACAGAGCCCTGTCGTAAGATGGCCGCCGGTGATGCCGGAAGTGACTCCACCTTGAGACATCTAGCCTTTATATGATATCTATGATTTGAACGGCCCGAAGTCATTTTTTTTCTGTTCTTCTGTTCTTCAATTGAATATGTGCATCTCTGCCACCTACTGGACTGGAGTGTGGAGCACGAAGTATGGTCGGATGAGAATAATAGTAATAATAAATTACCATTTTATATGATATAGGCTATTCTTGATTGCTTTGGGCCAACGCCGGACCCAGTATAGAAAACAGCGATGCGCGTAACATCTTGACAGTGGCTTTAAAGTGAGTTTGTAGTTGACCATTTGGACCGCAAAACTGACGAGAGCAGCTGAAGTGGAAGACTATCTAAAACCTTCTGATGACAGACAGTTTTCTCTGAGTTACCGAAACCACACATGAGCCACAAAACCAAGAGATGTGTGTGTGTTGCGCAGAATGACTTTCGCACTGTCTAAACATGTCAGGTAGTTGTCCAGTGAGTATTTTTGCCAAAAAAATACAGTTGTGAGTCCTACTGTACTGTGTGAGCTTGGTTATTTACACACAGCGTGTGAACGTAACCTTATTAAGCACTGAAATACAGGACTGAAAACCGCATTCTGTTGCTGTGTGAACGTGGCCAATGTTTATAAGTGGAGGCAGAGCAAGAAAGATACATTTCTATCAAAAAACGGTTGGGAATGGTGGTCAGGCTTTTTACTAGCTGGTGCATGACCTACACACAGAGACATGAAGTGGCCACACATGTAGTTTCAACAACAATGTGCACAGCAGCAAATAGCCTGACTTAACCTAGTTCCCATGAATGAATGCACAGGGGATATTTATGCCAAAACTGTCTAAAGGCTGTAAGAAATACTCAGCTTGCAACCAAAAAAAGAGACTCGTTTATCATGAACCACCATCTGTCAAAATAGTTTTTGGAGCCCATGGCATGCCTCAGCCTGAATGTGGCAGCAGCTCCTAAAATTGAGTGTTTGCGTGTCGGAAAGTAATCGTTTCTCTCCAGGGTTTTGTCACCTTCAAACTTAGGCAAACCCCCAAAATGGATCCATTTCATTGCAAACATCAGCAAAAAAAAAAAAACTTTGGACGTGACTTAAATGTGAGTGTCGATTTCAACTGAGAATATGAGATTAGTTTTAACTGTTTCCGACAGGTCGAGTTTTGTGATTTGTGTATCATGAATAGCATCAGCTGTCAGAAACGGTTTCTTAGACTTGTATGTGTTCACAACAGTTATATTCAAAAAAATGACATAAATCAAACTAAAGCTCAGTCTAGAGGTTGAACTTCCCCGCTTCAATGCAGCCACAACAATGCAGGCATATTTTATATTACGGGCAGATTTCAGATTACGCAGACACACACACACACACACACACACACACAGACATAGACACAGCCCTTATTTTCCGAACAGGAACAGAATGGCCCGCTGACTCAGGGGATGTCTTGTGTGTGCCTGTATGAAACAGCATCTGTAGCGAGTGCTGACAGATAGGCAGACAGATTTGAGCAGATAACGGCAGATTTCTCCAGCTAGTAACCATTTCTTTTAGACAACGAATCACTGAGGGAGATTACATGGCATTACAAAGGGAATAATGTTATGCTCCATTGGGTTACACAAGGTGAAGCCTGAGGGCTCCTGTCAATAAACACTGCTGCTAATCGTTATTGGAGCTAATTATATGAGCTAATACTGTGACTGTAAATGCATGACAATAAGTGAACCCTCAATGTAAAGGTATAGACCCTGTATTTATTGGTTGAGGATTTAGCAGTGATATTGTTGGAAAGATCTTAAATGAAATGTCACCTTTTATTTAATGATAAACCTATCATAGACAAACCTCTATCAAAAAATTCTGTATGCTGAACATTCTTTTCGCTGCTTTTTTGTATATGTAAATACAATGTAATGTAATGTACAATTACAAAAAATGTCTAGGAGAAACAAATAGAGATCAATTTTAAGACTTGACTTTTCTATGCTGTCAGATTCATAAGCAAATCTGCCCTTGTTTGGCTAAAAAATACATGTAAGATTTAAAATGCAATATCAAAGCATATTTTGGTGATCTGTTTTTGCTGGGCTGTTTTTTTTTTCTTCTTTGCAAAATCCTCCCAAAATTCCCTAAATCACTGCCGTGCAACCTTTAAACTCATAATGTAGTGTGCTGTCACATTTCTCACTTTTGGTGTCAAGGGTAAATAAAGACATGCTGAGGAGGCCTGTCAGAGCAAATGTATTTGTGTGTATTAGTGTACATACATGCTGAAGTTCTTACAGAGGAAATCAAGTGTGCCAGAGAAGACACACTGAAACAAGACAAACACGCAGGTAGACCTTCTCCCCACAGGCACCTACACACTTGTCATTATACTGAACACAGCATAGATCAGCTACACATCCATCACACTCCATCAGTGTTTTCACAGTGACAGTTCAAACTCTATGACACGACTGGGCAGTTTGTTTTGTCTATCTACTGTCTGTCTGTCTGTCTATCTTTGTGTGTCTGTCTGTCTATCTATCTTTGTCTGTCTGTCTGTCTGTCTGTCTGTCTGTCTGTCTGTCTGTCTGTCTGTCTATCTATCTATCTATCTATCTTTGTCTGTCTATCTATCTATCTATCTATCTATCTATCTATCTATCTATCTATCTATCTATCTATCTCTCTATCTTTGCCTGTCTATCTATCTATCTATCTATCTATCTATCTATCTATCTATCTATCTATCTATCTGTCTGTCTGTCTGTCTGTCTGTCTGTCTGTCTGTCTGTCTGTCTGTCTATCTATCTATCTATCTATCTATCTTTGTCTGTCTATCTTTGTCTGTCTGTCTGTCTGTCTGTCTGTCTGTCTGTCTGTCTATCTATCTATCTATCTATCTCTGTCTGTCTGTCTGTCTATCTCTGTCGGTCTGTCTGTCTGTCTGTCTGTCTGTCTGTCTGTCTGTCTGTCTGTCTGTCTGTCTGTCTGTCTATCTTTGTGTGTCTGTCTGTCTATCTATCTTTGTCTGTCTGTCTGTCTGTCTGTCTGTCTGTCTATCTATCTATCTATCTATCTTTGTCTGTCTATCTATCTATCTATCTATCTATCTATCTATCTATCTTTGCCTGTCTATCTATCTATCTATCTATCTATCTATCTATCTATCTATCTATCTATCTATCTATCTATCTATCTATCTGTCTGTCTGTCTGTCTGTCTGTCTGTCTGTCTGTCTATCTATCTATCTATCTATCTATCTATCTTTGTCTGTCTATCTTTGTCTGTCTGTCTGTCTGTCTGTCTGTCTGTCTGTCTGTCTATCTATCTATCTATCTCTGTCTGTCTGTCTATCTCTGTCGGTCTGTCTGTCTGTCTGTCTGTCTGTCTGTCTGTCTATCTTTGTGTGTCTGTCTGTCTATCTATCTTTGTCTGTCTGTCTGTCTGTCTGTCTGTCTGTCTATCTATCTATCTATCTATCTTTGTCTGTCTATCTATCTATCTATCTATCTATCTATCTATCTATCTATCTATCTATCTATCTATCTATCTATCTATCTATCTATCTATCTATCTATCTTTGTCGTCTATCTATCTATCTATCTATCTATCTATCTGTCTGTCTGTCTGTCTGTCTGTCTGTCTGTCTGTCTGTCTGTCTGTCTGTCTGTCTGTCTGTCTATCTATCTATCTATCTATCTTTGTCTGTCTGTCTTTGTCTGTCTGTCTGTCTGTCTGTCTGTCTGTCTGTCTGTCTGTCTGTCTGTCTGTCTGTCTGTCTGTCTATCTATCTATCTATCTATCTCTGTCTGTCTGTCTATCTCTGTCGGTCTGTCTGTCTGTCTGTCTGTCTGTCTGTCTGTCTATCTATCTATCTATCTATCTATCTTTGTCTGTCTGTCTGTCTGTCTGTCTGTCTGTCTGTCTATCTATCTATCTCTGTCTGTCTGTCTATCTCTGTCGGTCTGTCTATCCATCTATGTATCTATCTATCTGTCTGTATTTCTATGTCTATCTGTCTGTCTGTCTGTCTGTCTGTCTATCTATCTATCTATCTATCTATCTATCTATCTCTGTCTGTCTGTCTATCCATCTATGTATCTATCTATCTCTGTCTGTCTGTCTGTCTGTCTGTCTATCTATCTATCTTTGTCTGTCTGTCTGTCTGTCTGTCTGTCTGTCTGTCTGTCTGTCTATCCATCTATGTATCTATCTATATGTCTGTATGTCTGTATGTCTGTCTGTCTGTCTTTGATTCAAGATTCAAGATTCAAGATTCAAATAGCTTTATTGGCATGGTGAAAGAAATCTTTACATTGCCAAAGCATTCATAACACTATACAATAAAAATAAATAAATAATAATAAAAAGAAGATAAAAATTACATGAAATTAAACATAGCAGTAAAAATGTCTAATCTTCTAATAATTATACAGTTGTTAGCTCTGTCCTGCTGGAGGCTCTTTGGTCGTGACAGGACCTCACGTACCGGGCAGCCAGGGCTGAGCTCGCTGGGCTTTCTCCAAGCAGGAGTGGGAGTTTGTCCATATTTGATTTCTGATGGAAGTCTTTCTGGTGGGTTGTGAAAAGGGGATAGAAAGTGTCCCTAATGTTTGTATAATTGGGGCAGGAAGTCAAAAAGTGTAGCTCTGTTTCCACTTGATTCTCTGAGCAGTGAGGGCACAGTCGCTCTTCCCTCGGCAGCCAGCTCCGTCTGTGTCTGCCCGTCTCTATGCTCAGACTGTGGTCACTGAGTCTGTACATGCTCAGGACTTTCCTCAGTTTAGGGTCGCTCACTTTACTCAGGTATCCTGCCAATTCATATCTTCTGTTTAGGGCCAAATAGCATTCCAGTTTACTCTGTTTGTCTGTTGCGTCTGTCCAATGTTTGAGGTATTTTTCTTTTTGTGTTTTAATTATTTGGTTTGGTCTGGCTATGTTTTTATTGTCAGTTTGTGACGTCAGCTCTAAGACCAATCGGCCGAGGGCGTTCCTCTCTGGCTTCAGCTCTTGGTGGGTCAGGGCTTTGTGATGGAGGGTCTGTTCATCGCTATTTTTTAAGTGGGCATGGAATTGAATGGCTCTTTTTTGAATGGTTATCACAAGGGGGTATAATCCTAATTCTGCTCTACAAGCATTATTTGGGGTTTTGCGCTGAACTCGTAGAAAGATTTTGCACAGCTCGGTCTGCAGAGTCTCTATTGGGTGTTTGTCCGTGAACTCTTGGTCTGTGAGTGGACCCCAGACTTCACACCCGTACAGCACGATGGGCTCGATTACTGTTTTGATTATTTTTAGCCAGATTCTGATTGGGATGTCAATGTGGATATTTCTCTTAATAGCGTAAAAAGCTCTCCGTGCCTTGTCTCTCAAGTCCTTAACAGCTTTTTTAAAATTTCCTGTGTTGCTAATATTTATGCCAAGGTACTGTAAGTGTAGTCCTGCGTGTGTTCGAGGAGTATGTTGTCCAATGTAAAACTATGATGTTGGTCTTGGCGGCTGGCTCTTTTTCGGAAAATCATTATTTTTGTCTTTTTGGGGTTAACTGCCAGGGCCCATGACTGACAGAAGCTGTGCAGGATCTCTAGATGCTGCTGTAGACCCTCTCTAGTGGGAGACAGCAGCACCAGATCATCAGCAAACAGAAGGCACTTGACCTCAGTGTCCAGTAGAGTAAGGCCAGGTGCCGCAGACTGACCCAGAGCTCTCGCTAGCTCGTTTATGTAGATATTGAACAGCGTGGGACTTAAGCTGCAGCCCTGTCTCACTCCACGGCTCTGAGGGAGGAATTCTGTGTGTTTGTTACCAATTTTAACTGCAAATTTATTGTTTGTGTACATTGATTTGATGATGTTATATGTTTTTCCTCCGATGCCGCACTGGATTAATTGAAGGAAAAGACCTTCATGCCAAATGGAGTCAAAAGCTTTTTTGAAGTCAACAAAGCATGAGAAAATTTTACTTTTGTTTTTCTTTGTCTGTCTATCTATCTATATGTCTGTCTGTCTATCTATATGTCTGTCTGTCTGTCTGTCTGTCTATCTATCTTTGTCTGTCTGTCTATATATATATATATATATATATATATATATATATATATATATATATATATATATATATATATATATATCTTTGTCTGTCTGTCTGTCTGTCTGTCTGTCTGTCTGTCTTTCCACCTATTTTAATTCAGTCTCAGTCCAGTGTTCCCTCTGAATCACTGTAATGGTTTCTTAAACTCCATGAAACTGCTCAGTGTCTCGCGCCACATGTTGTCTGTTCCTGCGAGGTGCTCCAATCAGAGTGATGCTCCACTCCTCCTGTGGTGTTGGTGCGCGTCAACACCAGCTCAGCCCTGATTGTCCAGGAGCCAAGCATCATATCAGGGGGCCTCATCAAACAAATAATAGCCTTAAATTGACAATCAGAACAAGTGGGGCCTTCCTCCGGTGAGCCTGTGAGCTCTTCCCAGTGATTAGGGAGGAAAAAAGGTCCATAATGCAGCCATTTCCATATTGATCCTTTAATAATCTCTAATTCTCCTCATGCTCTTCTCCAGCTGCAGTCCCATCATGCCACAGGATGAATTTAACTGATAGGATGCAGGATGATACTTTACTATCTTTGTTTATTTTATTTTTTTACTTTGGTGGTAATTGTAGTAAGGCACCTTTTTGAATTCATTTACTGGAGGAAAGCAGAGAACTTTGTAATGATAAATGTTGACCTGTGGTGTCTCACATGAACTGACACATTTTAGTGATACGTAATTATTCTGTTTTCATTGAGATGAAAAAATTATTTCAACCCCATTTACTGTCTTCAAAGATAAATGATGTCAGAGATGTAATCAGTTTCACTGTTGTTGAACTGACTTGAATCATTATTATTCAGATAAGTTAGTCATTGTACGGCTCCGAAAACACAAAAAAACACAAAGACTTCCGAATGGCGTCTCTGTCTCCTTCCCTGCTAACTGACCCTTTTGTTTCTGCATCCATACCTCAGGAGCGATACTTGTGACTAACCCGGACGTTAACCCTATTATTTTGGTTTGTTTAGACCATTTACTGGCCAGAAATAGCTCATCACTTACCACCTGTTATTTACCAATTTCCGCCAATTGCGTGCCTGAAAGCGTGACTGGAGAGCTGCTACGACCAGCCAATGTGAAACAGGATAAAAAATACAAAACATTATTCTGAAGTCGTCCGTCTCAAAAATAACTGGACGTCAAACGATACGTCAAAGGTTAGACCGACATAAACGGGGAGAGAGGGTGCATTGTGCCAAATTATGCCCACATCAAAGGCTTTAAACAGTCCTACTTGATACTGACAGGAAAACAGTTACAGATATGGAACTGCATGATAAACAAATAAGCCTTTCATAAAGGAGATTGCTGAAGATTAAAGTTTGCACAGTGACAAATGTGTTGAAGCACTTTCAGTGGTTTAATGCGTTTTCAGGGTTTTTTTTATTAATTTTCCTCTTAAAGGGGTTTTGTCAAGTGTCCTGAAATAACAAAACATGCTTTGAAATCCTGAACCCATCAACACTCTTCATTTGGAGTGCTTACAAGAATAGAAGCCTTTTTTGAAAGATTAGTGAAAGACTTACGTTAAGATGTTGCCGAGAGCGTTTGAAGGGAGTAAGTGTCTTGATGTGTCGGTTCATTTATAAACTAGAAAGAAACAGATGAGAAATTTCAGTTGTCATTTAAAATTACTTTTCATAAAAGTTCTGTATCCTATGTAAATATTTGGGATATGAATCACATATGCATATCTGATGAATTATTTTACGTAGTATCATTGAGATACTAGTGTTTTATTAATATTTAGGGCCCGAGCACCGATGGTGAGAGGACCCTATTGTTTTTGCTCCGTTTATTATTATTAGGGCCCGAGCACCGATGGTGAGAGGACCCTATTGTTTTTGCTCCGTTTATTAGGGCCCGAGCACCGATGGTGAGAGGACCCTATTGTTTTTGCTCCGTTTATTAGGGCCCGAGCACCGATGGTGAGAGGACCCTATTGTTTTTGCTCCGTTTATTAGGGCCCGAGCACCGATGGTGAGAGGACCCTATTGTTTTTGCTCCGTTTATTATTATTCTTCTTCTCCAAAGTGAATCGCTTTTTAGAGGGCCTAAACATGCTCGAAAACTCATGAAACTTTGCACACGCTTCAGAAGTGGTGAAAATTTACGTGTGATATGGTTTTCAGAATTGGGGGGGGCAAATTCGGTAAATTATTGCCCCCACATTTTGCCCCGGCTCCTGGTTTCACGTACAGGTATGAAATTTGGTACATACATGTAATGACCCAATACCTACAGAAAAGTCTCTTGGAGCATAGCCCTAAACACAACAGGAAGTGAGCTATTTTGAACTTCCTCCTGGATTTTGGGCATTTTTCGTAATTTCCTGATGTTGTACTTTAACGAACTCCTCCTACAGATTTGATCTGATACTCTTCAAATTTGGTGAGTGTAATCTTAAGGCCTTTGTGACGTTAAATTGCGAAGATCTAGAGTTTTCGTCGAAGGGTGTGCCCTCGGCGGCCTGACAAACATCTATCTATAAATTACAGGAACGTCTGTCTGTCTGTCTGTCTGTGTGTGTGTGTGTCTGTTCCTCGCATATCTCTCGAACCGTTAGTCCGATTGATTTCAAACTCGACAGGTGTCTCGCCACGGGCACGAGTAAGTGCAGTCCCAAGTTTGACATTGTTTGGATGAGAAATGCAAAAGATATCGTTAAATATATAATTTTTAGAAGGTTGTGGTTTAAAAATAAACATTCTGACATTAGAGAGTTGTATCGGTCAAAGAAGCCCCAAGAAGGCTGTGGTTTAAAAATAAACATTCTGACATAAACACTCAGTCAGCTACACTGTTTACTTCTGAATATTATAGTTTGGTTCCCGAACGTGATAAATCCATCTATCTATAAATTACAGAAACGTCCGTCTGTCTGTCTGTGTGTTATTCGCATATCTCTCGAATGTGAGATAACCACTAAATGTGTGAAAACCACTATTTTCTGTTTCAAACTTTCACATAGAATCTTTAGGTTATAACAACATTGAAAATCAAAATCTGGATTTGAATTTTTTAAGATTTATTATAAAAACGGATTATTTTTTCCCAAAAATGCAATAAATTCATGACTTTTTTTTTTTTTTTCAAAATGCTATTAATCCATTGAATCAATATAAAGTTATTTTTGATCATATTGCCATCGCAAGAAATATCTCCTGAACTTTTTTGACGGCGATCAGCTCACAAAAACTGATTTTGCACGGGCACTTTGCACTGCTCCCTGAATCGAGGTGCTTATTCATTTGTGGATGTAAACTGAATCTGTATGTCAGCTATGCTGTTAGTGTTTACTTCTGAATATTATATTTCATTCTGGTGCGCTTAACGTTGTCGCTACTGTGTAATAATAGCCTATGCTATTCACCAACTAAACATATCCTATTCAATGCGTTCACAGTCTCTTTCACGGGCATCATTTGTAGTTGCCTATTCACAAACTGTTTGCTCAAGCATAGCGTTTTCTCGGAGTTCACTGTGTGCTTTTTACCATGCACAAATAAAAATGTCACTGAACTTTTGCTGTGTAATTGTAACAATGAGCACACACCAAACCAACAATTACTAAGAACACACACAAAAACTGATTTTGCACGGGCATTTTTTGCACTAGTTCACCCAATTTCGGCCTTTTGGTGATATATGCATGATCAGATAAGTTCAATATTAATGTTGCTTGCAGTTCTGATGTTGCTAGGCAACCACAGACAGCCTGCAGTAACTCAGGCATACAATTTTCAATCTGCCCCAAACTTCACATGTTTGATAAGACTCCTGTCCTGAACACATGCCAATGCTCATTATGATTATAGCAATAGCACCACCTGCTGGTAGCAGGAAGTGTGGCAAATACAAAACGTGCTCGAAAAATCATGAAACTTTGCACACGCTTCAGAAGTGGTGACAATTTACGTGTGATGTGGTTTTAAAAATTGGGTGGGGCAAAATGGCTTACTTATTGCCCCTACATTTTGCCCCGGCTCGACGTTTCACGTACAGGTATGAAATTTGGTACACACATGTAAAGACCCAATACCTACAAAAAAGTCTCTTGGAGCATAGCCCTAAACACAACAGGAAGTCAGTTATTTTGAACTTCCTGTCAGATTTTGGGCAGTTTTTGCCATTTCCTGATGTTGTACTTTAACAAACTCCTCCTACAGTTTTGATCTGATCCTCTTCAAATTTGGTGAGTGTAATCTTAAGGCCTTTCCTAAAGGTGCCGGGTGGCGGTGGCAGGGGTGCGAGGGCCCTTTTCATCGCTGCTTGCAGCTTTAATTATTATTCTTCTTCTTCTCCAAAGTGAATCGCTTTTTAGAGGGCCTAAACACGCTCGAAAACTCATGAAACTTTGCACACGCTTCAGAAGTGGTGAAAATTTACGTGTGATATGGTTTTCAGAATTGGGGGGGGCAAATTCGGTAAATTATTGCCCCCACATTTTGCCCCGGCTCCTGGTTTCACGTACAGGTATGAAATTTGGTACATACATGTAATGACCCAATACCTACAGAAAAGTCTCTTGGAGCATAGCCCTAAACACAACAGGAAGGGAGCTATTTTGAACTTCCTCCTGGATTTTGGGCATTTTTCGTAATTTCCTGATGTTATACTTTAACGAACTCCTCCTACAGATTTGATCTGATCCTCTTCAAATTTGGTGAGTGTAATCTTAAGGCCTTTGTGACGTTAAATTGCGAAGATCTAGAGTTTTCGTCGAAGGGTGTGCCCTCGGCGGCCTGACAAACATCTATCTATAAATTACAGGAACGTCTGTCTGTCTGTCTGTCTGTGTGTGTGTGTGTCTGTTCCTCGCATATCTCTCGAACCGTTAGTCCGATTAATTTCAAACTCGACAGGTGTCTTGCCACGGGCACGAGTAAGTGCAGTGCCAAGTTTGACATTGTTTGGATGAGAAATGCAAAATATATCGTTAAATATATCATTTTTAGAAGGTTGTGGTTTAAAAATAAACATTCTGACATTATAGAGTTGTATCGGTCAAAGAAGCCCCAAGAAGGCTGTGGTTTAAAAATAAACATTCTGACATAAACACTCAGTCAGCTACACTGTTTACTTCTGAATATTATAGTTTGGTTCCCGAACGTGATAAATCCATCTATCTATAAATTACAGAAACGTCCGTCTGTCTGTCTGTGTGTTATTCGCATATCTCTCGAATGTGAGATAACCACTAAATGTGTGAAAACCACTATTTTCTGTTTCAAACTTTCACATAGCATCTTTAGGTTATAACAACATTGAAAATCAAAATCTGGATTTGAATTTTTTTAAGATTTATTATAAAAACGGATTATTTTTTCCCAAAAATGCAATAAATTCATGACTTTTTTTTTTTCAAAATGCTATTAATCCATTGAATCAATATAAAGTTATTTTTGATCATATTGCCATCGCAAGAAATATCTCCTGAACTTTTTTGACGGCGATCAGCTCACAAAAACTGATTTTGCACGGGCACTTTGCACTGCTCCCTGAATCGAGGTGCTTATTCATTTGTGGATGTAAACTGAATCTGTAAGTCAGCTATGCTGTTAGTGTTTACTTCTGAATATTATATTTCATTCTGGTGCGCTTAACGTTGTCGCTACTGTGTAATAGTAGCCTATGCTATTCACCAACTAAACATATCCTATTCAATGCGTTCACAGTCTCTTTCACGGGCATCATTTGTAGTTGCCTATTCACAAACTGTTTGCTCAAGCATAGCGTTTTCTCGGAGTTCACTGTGTGCTTTTTACCATGCACAAATAAAAATGTCACTGAACTTTTGCTGTGTAATTGTAACAATGAGCACACACCAAACCAACAATTACTAAAAACACACACAAAAACTGATTTTGCACGGGCATTTTTTGCACTAGTTCACCCAATTTCGGCCTTTTGGTGATATATGCATGATCAGATAAGTTCAATATTAATGTTGCTTGCAGTTCTGATGTTGCTAGGCAACCATAAAAAATACAATTTTCAATCTGCCCCAAACTTCACATGTTTGATAAGAGTCCTGTCCTGAACACATGCCAATGCTCATTATGATTATAGCAATAGCGCCACCTGCTGGTAGCAGGAAGTGTGGCAAATACAAAACGTGCTCGAAAAATCATGAAACTTTGCACACGCTTCAGAAGTGGTGACAATTTACGTGTGATGTGGTTTTAAAAATTGGGTGGGGCAAAATGGCTTACTTATTGCCCCTACATTTTGCCCCGGCTCGACGTTTCACGTACAGGTATGAAATTTGGTACACACATGTAAAGACCCAATACCTACAAAAAAGTCTCTTGGAGCATAGCCCTAAACACAACAGGAAGTCAGTTATTTTGAACTTCCTGTCAGATTTTGGGCAGTTTTTGCCATTTCCTGATGTTGTACTTTAACAAACTCCTCCTACAGTTTTGATCTGATCCTCTTCAAATTTGGTGAGTGTAATCTTAAGGCCTTTCCTAAAGGTGCCGGGTGGCGGTGGCAGGGGTGCGAGGGCCCTTTTCATCGCTGCTTGCAGCTTTAATTAGGGCCCGAGCACCGATGGTGAGAGGACCCTATTGTTTTTGCTCCGTTTATTAGGGCCCGAGCACCGATGGTGAGAGGACCCTATTGTTTTTGCTCCGTTTATTAGGGCCCGAGCACCGATGGTGAGAGGACCCTATTGTTTTTGCTCCGTTTATTATTATTCTTCTTCTCCAAAGTGAATCGCTTTTTAGAGGGCCTAAACATGCTCGAAAACTCATGAAACTTTGCACACGCTTCAGAAGTGGTGAAAATTTACGTGTGATATGGTTTTCAAAATTGGGGGGGGCAAATTCGGTAAATTATTGCCCCCACATTTTGCCCCGGCTCTACGTTTCACGCACAGGTATGAAATTTGGTACATACATGTAATGACCCAATACCTACAAAAAAGTCTCTTGGAGCATAGCCCTAAACACAACAGGAAGTGAGCTATTTTGAACTTCCTCCTAGATTTTGGGCATTTTTCATAATTTCCTGATGTTGTACTTTAACGAACTCCTCCTACAGATTTGATCTGATACTCTTCAAATTTGGTGAGTGTAATCTGAAGGCCTTTGCGACGTTAAATTGCGAAGATCTTGAGTTTTCGTTGAAGGGTGTGCCCTCGGCGGCCTGACAAACATCTATCTATAAATTACAGGAACGTCTGTCTGTCTGTCTGTCTGTCTGTCTGTCTGTCTGTCTGTGTGTGTGTGTGTGTGTGTGTCTGTTCCTCGCATATCTCTCGAACCGTTAGTCCAATTGATTTCAAACTCGACAGGTGTCTTGCCACGGGCACGAGTAAGTGCAGTGCCAAGTTTGACATTGTTTGGATGAGAAATGCAAAAGATATCGTTAAATATATCATTTTTAGAAGGTTGTGGTTTAAAAATAAACATTCTGACATAAACACTCAGTCAGCTACACTGTTTACTTCTGAATATTATAGTTTGGTTCCCGAACGTGATAAATCCATCTATCTATAAATTACAGAAACGTCCGTCTGTCTGTCTGTGTGTTATTCGCATATCTCTCGAATGTGAGATAACCACTAAATGTGTGAAAACCACTATTTTCTGTTTCAAACTTTCACATAGCATCTTTAGGTTATAACAACATTGAAAATCAAAATCTGGATTTGAATTTTTTAAGATTTATTATAAAAACGGATTATTTTTTCCCAAAAATGCAATAAATTCATGACTTTTTTTTTTTTTTTCAAAATGCTATTAATCCATTGAATAAATATAAAGTTATTTTTGATCATATTGCCATCGCAAGAAATATCTCCTGAACTTTTTTGACAGCAAGGCTCACAAAAACTGATTTTGCACGGGCACTTTGCACTGCTCCCTGAATCGAGGTGCTTATTCATTTGTGGATGTAAACTGAATCTGTAAGTCAGCTATGCTGTTAGTGTTTACTTCTGAATATTATATTTCATTCTGGTGCGCTTAACGTTGTCGCTACTGTGTAATAGTAGCCTATGCTATTCACCAACTAAACATATCCTATTCAATGCGTTCACAGTCTCTTTCACGGGCATCATTTGTAGTTGCCTATTCACAAACTGTTTGCTCAAGCATAGCGTTTTCTCGGAGTTCACTGTGTGCTTTTTACCATGCACAAATAAAAATGTCACTGAACTTTTGCTGTGTAATTGTAACAATGAGCACACACCAAACCAACAATTACTAAAAACACACACAAAAACTGATTTTGCACGGGCATTTTTTGCACTAGTTCACCCAATTTCGGCCTTTTGGTGATATATGCATGATCAGATAAGTTCAATATTAATGTTGCTTGCAGTTCTGATGTTGCTAGGCAACCATAAAAAATACAATTTTCAATCTGCCCCAAACTTCACATGTTTGATAAGAGTCCTGTCCTGAACACATGCCAATGCTCATTATGATTATAGCAATAGCGCCACCTGCTGGTAGCAGGAAGTGTGGCAAATACAAAACGTGCTCGAAAAATCATGAAACTTTGCACACGCTTCAGAAGTGGTGACAATTTACGTGTGATGTGGTTTTAAAAATTGGGTGGGGCAAAATGGCTTACTTATTGCCCCTACATTTTGCCCCGGCTCGACGTTTCACGTACAGGTATGAAATTTGGTACACACATGTAAAGACCCAATACCTACAAAAAAGTCTCTTGGAGCATAGCCCTAAACACAACAGGAAGTCAGTTATTTTGAACTTCCTGTCAGATTTTGGGCAGTTTTTGCCATTTCCTGATGTTGTACTTTAACAAACTCCTCCTACAGTTTTGATCTGATCCTCTTCAAATTTGGTGAGTGTAATCTTAAGGCCTTTCCTAAAGGTGCCGGGTGGCGGTGGCAGGGGTGCGAGGGCCCTTTTCATCGCTGCTTGCAGCTTTAATTATTATTCTTCTTCTCCAAAGTGAATCGCTTTTTAGAGGGCCTAAACATGCTCGAAAACTCATGAAACTTTGCACACGCTTCAGAAGTGGTGAAAATTTACGTGTGATATGGTTTTCAGAATTGGGGGGGGCAAATTCGGTAAATTATTGCCCCCACATTTTGCCCCGGCTCCTGGTTTCACGTACAGGTATGAAATTTGGTACATACATGTAATGACCCAATACCTACAGAAAAGTCTCTTGGAGCATAGCCCTAAACACAACAGGAAGTGAGCTATTTTGAACTTCCTCCTGGATTTTGGGCATTTTTCGTAATTTCCTGATGTTGTACTTTAACGAACTCCTCCTACAGATTTGATCTGATCCTCTTCAAATTTGGTGAGTGTAATCTTAAGGCCTTTGTGACGTTAAATTGCGAAGATCTAGAGTTTTCGTCGAAGGGTGTGCCCTCGGCGGCCTGACAAACATCTATCTATAAATTACAGGAACGTCTGTCTGTCTGTCTGTCTGTGTGTGTGTGTGTCTGTTCCTCGCATATCTCTCGAACCGTTAGTCCGATTAATTTCAAACTCGACAGGTGTCTTGCCACGGGCACGAGTAAGTGCAGTGCCAAGTTTGACATTGTTTGGATGAGAAATGCAAAAGATATCGTTAAATATATCATTTTTAGAAGGTTGTGGTTTAAAAATAAACATTCTGACATTAGAGAGTTGTATCGGTCAAAGAAGCCCCAAGAAGGTTGTGGTTTAAAAATAAACATTCTGACATAAACACTCAGTCAGCTACACTGTTTACTTCTGAATATTATAGTTTGGTTCCCGAACGTGATAAATCCATCTATCTATAAATTACAGAAACGTCCGTCTGTCTGTCTGTGTGTTATTCGCATATCTCTCAAATGTGAGATAACCACTAAATGTGTGAAAACCACTATTTTCTGTTTCAAACTTTCACATAGCATCTTTAGGTTATAACAACATTGAAAATCAAAATCTGGATTTGAATTTTTTTAAGATTTATTATAAAAACGGATTATTTTTTCCCAAAAATGCAATAAATTCATGACTTTTTTTTTTCAAAATGCTATTAATCCATTGAATCAATATAAAGTTATTTTTGATCATATTGCCATCGCAAGAAATATCTCCTGAACTTTTTTGACGGCGATCAGCTCACAAAAACTGATTTTGCACGGGCACTTTGCACTGCTCCCTGAATCGAGGTGCTTATTCATTTGTGGATGTAAACTGAATCTGTAAGTCAGCTATGCTGTTAGTGTTTACTTCTGAATATTATATTTCATTCTGGTGCGCTTAACGTTGTCGCTACTGTGTAATAGTAGCCTATGCTATTCACCAACTAAACATATCCTATTCAATGCGTTCACAGTCTCTTTCACGGGCATCATTTGTAGTTGCCTATTCACAAACTGTTTGCTCAAGCATAGCGTTTTCTCGGAGTTCACTGTGTGCTTTTTACCATGCACAAATAAAAATATCACTGAACTTTTGCTGTGTAATTGTAACAATGAGCACACACCAAACCAACAATTACTAAAAACACACACAAAAACTGATTTTGCACGGGCATTTTTTGCACTAGTTCACCCAATTTCGGCCTTTTGGTGATATATGCATGATCAGATAAGTTCAATATTAATGTTGCTTGCAGTTCTGATGTTGCTAGGCAACCACAGACAGCCTGCAGTAACTCAGGCATACAATTTTCAATCTGCCCCAAACTTCACATGTTTGATAAGAGTATGAAAGCAGCGATGAAAAGGGCCCTCGCACCCCTGCCACCGCCACCCGGCACCTTTAGGAAAGGCCTTAAGATTACACTCACCAAATTTGAAGAGGATCAGATCAAAACTGTAGGAGGAGTTTGTTAAAGTACAACATCAGGAAATGGCAAAAACTGCCCAAAATCTGACAGGAAGTTCAAAATAACTGACTTCCTGTTGTGTTTAGGGCTATGCTCCAAGAGACTTTTTTGTAGGTATTGGGTCCTTACATGTGTGTACCAAATTTCATACCTGTACGTGAAACGTCGAGCCGGGGTAAAATGTAGGGGCAATAAGTAAGCCATTTTGCCCCATCCAATTTTTAAAACCACATCACACGTAAATTGTCACCACTTCTGAAGCGTGTGCAAAGTTTCATGATTTTTCGAGCACGTTTTGTATTTGCCACACTTCCTGCTACCAGCAGGTGGCGCTATTGCTATAATCATAATATCATTTATTTATTAATATTTAGAATTATTTTTGTATGTATGAATGTATGTATATTATTTATATTTTCAGTTTTTTTTTCAGTTGCAATTTTTTTTTAAATAGAGTATGCCTATATGGTTTTTAATCATTTTTATTTCAGTTCTATTTATTTTAGTACATAACATTACATTTTACTTTGGTATTAACAAGCTAAACTAAAATAAGTTTAAGTTGATTTATATATATATATATATATTTTTTTTTTTTATGAAAATCAGTTTTTTATGGTTTTAGTTTTAGTTAACTATAATAACCCTGAATTATTATACCACAAATTACATTTTTACTTCTAACAAGAATATAATTATTCTTGAAGATAAAGGTAGATAATGTTAAATGTTTCACAGGTACTTGCTGCATTGTGCATTTATATTGTTATAAATAAACAGTGCCATAAAGAGAACCGTCATACAGAATTATGGGTTAGGGTCAAAGGTTATCACTTGTGGTGGTTTGCATATAACTTTATATTGTGACTGGCTTTTTGTTGTTGTGAGCACCACCATGACAGAGTTAATGACAAATAAAACACTTGATTTTCACACAGATGCATCAGCATCCACACTTACATTCAAAAACATTGTACAAAGCGTGAGGACATCAACACAGTGCCGCATTAAATGTTAAATGTGCAATAAAGCAATTCAGTCCGGCACGGCACATGCACAACTGACACGCAAGTCGAAAGGAAAGACCGGTGTGGCACACAATCTGAGGGCTGTTTTGAGAAACCTGCACTGACATGAAAGTTTTTCCATATCGTTTAGTCTTGCCCGCCTCCCCACAGATATGAGATATAAAGGGCCTAGCGTGCCTTGATCACTCCAAGGCTTGTTCCAGCCAATGAAGATGAATGGCTGTTATCACAGGCTCCATCTGAAAACATGGCACTCCGCTCTGGCTTCTTTGAAGCAGCTTCCATGTAGGACAACCACTGAAATGTCCAACAACGGGAGCAGTGCCAATCAGATTGGCTTTGGGTGCAGTAACACAGGACTGTAGCAATGTTTTGTAATATCTCATGATGGTGGCGGTCCTGGAGGTGCTTATGGCTCTGGGAGGAAATCTGTGGTATTATTACTACAGCTGTATCAATTCCCCTTCAATTCAAACTTAAAATGGCCTCATTATCACTTCTAAGCACAGTAAATGCTCCTTACAAGAAAAGGATAGTGTTCTAAAGCAGCATAAATTATTTTCATTTTCTCACTCAGAAAGGCCACACGTCTGAGCACTGATGTTAATCTTCTGTGCTGATGATTGACAGCACTGGTACCATCTACAGTGGGGTCTAGATGACTATGAAAATGTTTTTATTTTGCATTTCTCTAATTTATTAGAATCTTGTATTATGAATTATATCAGCATTTTGACTACACAATTTGTCACAATTTGACTAAAAAGTTAAATTAACAAAAACACATACATTTTGAATATTACATTTTTCATACCCTTACACAAAAACCCGCTATAATGTGTAATTTTAAAATATATTTTAATCCCAGAATATGAACGAATCACATTAAATATATATATATAGGCCTATCTATATAACACAAATAAAATCTTACTGACTTCAAACTTTTGAAGTCATATATATAGGCTAATATATATATATATATATATATATATATATATATATATATATATATATATATATATATATATATATATATATATATATATCAAAAGTTTGAAGTCAGTAAGATTTTTTTTGTGTTTTTGAAAGAAGTTTCTTATGCTCACCAAGGCTGCATTTGTTTGATTAAAGGTCCTCTATGTCACTTTTTTGTTTAAAATGAACTAAATTTAAATAATGAATCAATACATCATCAATACTTCTTACCCCGATTCACTATGATAAGTCATAAGTGTTTATATTTTAGACCTGTCGGGATGGTTTTCGCGGGAAATTAAATTGCGTACATATACGTCACTCGCCCGTGCGTGTCTCATATCTGTAAATAGAGAAAAGTTGCTCGGTGTGGAGCTCCTAAATCTCCAACCTCCGGGGAATCACCAGTTAATTATTATTTATTAATTTTTTTAAACGCAGAGAGAGAGAGAGTCTGTTGGCAAGAAGAGAATGTGACAGAGATCGTAATAAAAAGAGAATCAACATTCACTTAGCTTTTAGGAGATAGCGAGATGGATTTAAAATGCTGTAAACGATGGCTTTTTTACGTGAGTATTTTATTGAACAGATCAATTGCCACATGTAACAGAGTTCATTGAAAAGCATTGTCATATTCATGCTCAAGAAACATTCTTATTATCATCAATGTGGAAAACAGCTTAAGCTGCCTAATCAATTTGTGTAAACCATGATCATTTTTTTCAGGATTATTTGATGAATAGAACGTTTAAAAGAACAGTATTTATTTCAAATAGAAATAATTTGTAACATTATAAATGTCTTGACTGTCGCTTTTGATCAATTTAATTACATTGCTGAATAAAAGTGGGCCTATTAATTTCTTTTCTTTTTTTTAAATCTCATTGACCCCCAAACGTTTAACGGTGACGTAGTTTTATTTTAATAAAATTCAGACTTAAGTTTTGCAATGATTTAAATTGTATATATTATTTTGTTTAAAAGACCTCCACTTATCCTTCAATAGAAACCTTTGAGCACTCTTGTTTGTCTGACTGCGAACATACAGAAGTTTGTTGATTCTTGATTTCTTAAAAAGAACAAGGTGGTCAGCTTCAAAGTTGAAATGCATCACACACAAAAAAGCGCAATCTGCATGTTTTAAAATCTCTTGTTTTCCAAGTACGTCCCCAGACTGATCTGACTTCTTTAAGCTGCTAATCATTTTTTATAATGTGAAATGAAATCAAAGTGTGGTTAGACTGCTGATTAAGAATATATTAAGAATGCATTAGCAATTTATGAGGGCTTGATGGCAGAGGTTGTTTGTATGTACAGTACAACCCTCAAGTCAGACTCTCGGCTCAGTTCTCATCTCTCTTGATTAGTTCACAATGAATTCCTTTCTGCCACCTCCATTAAATGTGCATGTTATGAAAGAATAGATTTCAAAATCCCATTGGATGATTGTGTTATTTAGCATATTCACAGTTTAAACAGCTAAGTATGTGTATACATTTCAAGTAAACATCCTAATCTTTCATTTTTTGAGCAAAGACTTGTTCAAACAGATATAGTTTTTACATCTAAATCCTACTTCTCCAGTCGATTTACATTGTGTATGTGTGGGCTTTTATTTTGATATGTCTAAAGATCTTTATAGAAAAAACAACTGGACTTCCTCATTATGATTTCTGGAATGTTTTCTAGAATGCTTCTGGATTGCTTTAGTTAATGCGTTAACTTACAGAGCAATGCATTTGTTACAGTATTTATTAATCTTCAACGTTAGTTAACTGTTATTAACTGTTCATTGTTAGTTCATGTTAGCTCAGGTCCATTAAATAATATTAACAGATACACTTTTTGATTTGAATCATGTATTAGTAAATGTTGAAATTAACATTAAGATTAATAAGTGCTTTAAAAGTATTTTTCATTGTTATTATGTTAACTAATGTAAACAAATTAAACCTTAAAACGTTACCGGATTTTTTTTATTTTCTTATATATGTGTGTGTGTGTGTGTATATATGTACACACTATTATTTGTTTTGGATACATGTACAGTCAGTAATTATTATAAATTGTATTTTCTGCTATATGCGTAGTTTCTAAAACACATTCAACTAATATTAAACGTACAGTATGGCATTTTTCGCCACTAGGGGTCGCTAACCTATTTACAATAACAAAGGCGTAGATTGATGACGCAACATTTGCTAAGAATTATGGATCTAGTCGTCAACGTCAAGCCGACCGATCTAATAATGTTTATGGATAACTGAATACACCGATGTTTTTATCATGACTGTGATATGAAGCAGTTCGGGATTGCTAAGAGACAGCTATCAGCTCCACACGCGACGCGAGTCCCGCGGATATAAAAGGAATACGGACATTACATTCTACCAAACTACACGCAGAATTACTACACAGGTCAGTTTATTAGACAAATTAAACTTGTGAGGTAACGCAATGCTGTTTCACTTGGTCTAGCATTACACTAGCACACTAAACTGCATTTGAATGTGTTTAAATGTATGTGTTAGTCTGTCTGTATGAGACTAGCAGTAAGCTAGATCAACATTAGAATAACATACAGATCATATTCTGACATTTTATCATTGTTGAACTATATAACATTGATTAGTTTTATGTAAATGTGCTCACCTGTTTAATAAAGTACATGTAGGAGCGGTCGAAGTCTCGGACGTGGAGCTCTCGTTTATATACTGTCTATGGGAGCTCTCGGCATCTCGAAAACACAGCGCTGATATTGATTCTCGTTTTAGTTCTCCTTTTTATCCAAAGTCTGCTTGCCATGGTCCATAATGTTTGAACGAAACAACAACAGCGTGCAAATAGACATTGCAAACTACAAAGTTGTCCGCGTCTGTCGCTTTGGTTACTATCAGACGCTCTGGTTCATAGCTTTGGTTGCCATGGCAGCACGAGCGGAAACCAGGGACAACGCGGATATGACGCCATTGGCGGCGAAAAAAAAGAAACGTAAATAAACAAACGGGACGTTTCTCGAATTAAATTACAAATTTCTCCTGGTTTGAAAGGTGTTGGAAACAGTCGGGATAATGTAAGTACACAACTAAAAAATATATATAACATAGATATAGTGATTTTTGCTATTTTTAAAGCAAAAAAAGTTACAAATTGTGCCTTTAAGGTCAGTCCCAGTTTGTTGCCTTGAACTGTATTATGTCTATTGCCTATTTTGGTCAATGTCATAACATGCACTTTGTCTGAATGTTAAAATATACCTTTTAATTCACAACGGATGGCTGTCCTGACCTTTGAACTCTTTAGTGTGCACTTCCTCACAGTGAAAGCGGTCAAGTCAGGAGATGTTTATGGTCCTCTCTGCTCAATTTCTCCCTTTCTTCCTTTCGGTTCTTTCTCTCTACTTCCCGTGTAATTATTTCCTTCAGGGTGATGCGTGAAGTAGCGAGAGGTCAAACAGGGAAGGGTCCTTCAACCTCCTCTGCTGTCTCCGCCCCGCTACCACTCCAGAAAGTAGCAGGAAATTACAGGGGATCACATAAATTACAGCCGGCCCACCAGCGAGTGGCAGGCAGCACGCCACCCATCAGCGGGTCGACCCCCATAAGGCCCGAGGGGGCCTGCAGGTACCACTTGAGTACTGTGAAGCACACAACACAAAGCAGACCCACATATCACATACATCAAGAGGCTAACAGTGCTCATATTCACTTGACAAGGCACAGTGTGTGCTGGAAAAATGCTGATTTTCCATTGTTTTTCAACATGCGTCTTTCGCAGAGTTTCGCACATGACATGACACCATGTAAAAATAAAAATAAAAAGTTCCATTAAGTTAAAAGAAGCTCACTTTTTAAAACGTGTCTCTAGCTCTTTTTTTTATCCCCCTGTCTTTTAAATGCAAACACGCGTTGTGTGTGAATGGCCACTCAGTCTTTCTGAGATTGTTCTGGAGACATTTAAATGGGTCATTTCCTGGTTCATTAAAGAGATGGGCTGTGTCTGAAATCGCTAACACTTTAAAAATATATTTTGTGAATAAAATTAGTACTTGTATAAGAACAAGTACTTCTACTTTGATTCGATGTGTTATTAGCCTTTTTAATTATTTGTGAAATTTACCAGCTTTTTTTTAAGGAAAAATAGTGAGTGAAAAGTGATAAATCCTACACCTCTCTGATTATGCACTTCTTTTGAATTAGTAATTACTTTGCGACTGTTAAAAAAGTATGTTCTATGTAGTGTGAATGTGTGTAGTGTGAATTTGGACGTCCTACACTTGTTATGTTGTCTTTGTCATGTACCAGCATCACTTGTGTTGCTTCACCATTCAAAAATCCTCATGGGATAGTAAAGTTTCCATTGTATTTGCACCTTAAGCCCGGGATGTACATAGCTGTGAAAGCCGACTGTGTTGTTGCCTCTCGTCGGCTGCTATCAGTGAATCAGTGAGTAATCTGCATACTTTTTGCCTACTGCTTTATGAATACTGTGAATTCGGACACATTACTCTTTTCACATACTGTTTTTCGCCTACTATATACAGTAGTGGGGAAGTATGCAATTTTGGATGTAGCCATGTTCTCATGAAATCGCTTTTCTGACATATTTTCTATTGAAACAGAAAGTTTGGCAGGAAGCTTTTTAAAGGCGGCTGATAGGCTGTTGATATGTCACAGTCATGAACAGTGACTTGCTACAGATGGGTCTGGTGTTCCAGTACTAGTGGGAGGGGCACTCTCATTCTAGAGAGCGTCTGATTGGACAAAAATGTGTGTAGTGCAGGATGAGTCATCACTTTTTTGCTCTTTTTTTCTAGGAAGAAAAAACTGCACATAGATGACCTCTAAAACTGCAAACACTAGCGATAGAGGACTTCAAAACACAATTTTGATTGTGGTTTTAATTTAATAGTGTCTGTAAAATACAACGCTGTTTACAATAAGTAATAATTCCACAGGAATTCAAACTGAAACTGTTTGGAAACATTCCATAGGATCATTTACTGATCCTTTACAAAATGGTTTTTATATCCCAAAGTTGTTTAAAACAAGCTGAACGATTCCATGGGAATTAAAACAGGAACCTGTTTCACCACATCAGTGAGCTCAGTGAACATGGCACAAACCTCTAGACATGTGTACTATTATGGCCCACTTTAGTCAGATGATGTCATAATCATGCGTCACAATCGACTAGGAGGCCCGCCTCGTATCTGTCGCCAGGCAGAATAAAACTCATCCGTCATTCACCGGTTGATTAACGCGCTCCAGATGTTTCTATCCTCAGATTTCAGAAGCACCCTCCTCCAGTCTTTGTTGTGATAATGATACAGTACCCTGTGTGCAACTGTTTATATTTCTTTCCGTTGGGGTACAGACTAGTTGCATGCTCAGAAATTTTTGGAGGGAGCCAGGCTCTCGGAACATAATCGAGCGCCTGAGATGAAAGAGAATCAAATTAATCTTCCAAATCTGTGCGTTCTAATTCATCATTCTAGTTCTCACGGGACCCCGCCTGTTTGGCCCTCATCTTTCAGACGTACTTTACCACTGGCAGTTGCGCTGTACGTCGGGAGATGGAAAGGGCCACCATGTCTACGTATGTAATCAATACATGAATGTCACAGCTGTTAAGCCAGAATGAGAGACGTACTTCCTACAGGAAAGTATGGATCAGACTGTACGAGAATGTTTAAAAACTCAAGGATTCTCGGCATCATTTGCTGATGTCATTCATCTCCACAGATCCAAAGAAGTTAAATATCTAATCAAATATGATCCATTGTTGGATTTGTGGCCTATAGTGGTTAACACATTAAGCTATCCCAGCTAACAAATATATTTTCTAAAACATTTTGTTAACGTCCCCATGATGTTATGAAAATGTTTTTTTTTTTTTTTTTTTGGTTATGTGAATGTTAAGGGAACATTCCGTTTGATCATTTTGCAAACATTATTGGAATGTTACTTTTGAGAAAAAAGTTCTCTGAACTTTCTGAAACATTTGGAAAACATGACATGACCAACTAAAACATTTCAGGAAAAATTCATGAACGATGTATAAATAATGTTTTTGTGCTAACATTTATTAAAGACCAGAAAATTATTAACAAACATTTGAACAAACATTCTATTAACTTTACTGGGAAGATGTTTTGCTCATAACTATAGGTGTGTTCGACTTGAAGCGGCGCTGCACGGACCGATCGGTGTACGACATCAGTCATCTGCTCTAATTGCTCTCGCGGCCTTTTGATGTCATACGCTGATCGCTCTGTGCTGTGCCGTGTCAAGTCGAAACACAGAACCTGTGCCAGAATCTCGCCAAAGTTCTGAGAATGTTCCTTGTTAGTTGGGATAGTGCATATAATATGGGAAATGGGAGTTTGAATCTGGCTCTCAGCACTTCCTGATCCTTTTCATCCTCCTTCTCCCCAGAAAATTTGTCTCTGCTTTTCTGTAAAAATGGCACACAAAAAAGGCAAAAGGAAATTTGTTCTGCAGAATGTCATGATCAATTCATCAAGACAAACACATTGGTAATTTCAGTTCTTCTTCTGGGAGTCTGGCCCACACGTCTGCATAATGATAAGGATCAGAGAATAAGGGACGGCAGTTAAGAGCTGATAAAACAAAACATGGAGGCCTTGTCAAATTACCTAAAGATCAGACTACTCTCAACACCGCCTGGCTAAGAAAAATAAGAGATAAGACCAGGAGAATCGGATCTGTATTTTGCTCCTACAAAATAACAGATCCGATCTGCTCAAATAATACCACATGTTTGCACATATGATATAATGATTGCAACTTACTGTATATTTTAATAATATTTTTAAATAAGTATAGAATATATATATATAAATAATGTATGTATATGTATGTGTGTGTGTGTGTGTATTAAACATAATATAATGTAAAACTCGCTTATAGGGGAAAATATGACCAAACACACTAAATGCCAACTCTCTCTTCATTATTGTAGTCAAAATACATGAAATTACAGTTAAGTATTTGATTATTCAGCTGCATTGATCTTTATTGATTCAGGTAAATTTCAGATCATCAGCCAAGCAAATTAAGGGCTGATATACAGAGACATGTAGGTAAACATTTGGATTTGGATTATAGCACAAAGCATTTATATTCAATTTATTTATATTAAATACGTTTAACACAACATCACATTATATAAAATAAAAATTCTGTTAAACATGTATATAAATGTATAATCATTGTATATCTTTTAAATGCTCATTGTCACACTCTCACACCACGTGGACTCTTGTTTTCAATTAGTACCGTTCTTCCTTAGTTAGTTTGTTGTCATGGACACTCATTAGTTTCAGCTGTGCACCTATCAGTCATCTCATTATCCTCTCGCTATTTAAGTTCAGTTCTGTTTGTCTTTGTCTGGTCTCGTCTATTCGTAGTTGTGTTTGGATGTACCTTGTTGGATTTACCTGTTGGAATTAAAGCCTGTTACCTTCATCTTTGTATGTTTAGTCTCTCCCACACAACACGTGACACTCATGTAGTTGGCTAGATTAGAATTTTTACAGAGCTTGATTTGATAATTGAATATTAAAATTATTTGAATTTTGAGTTTTGACTGAATTTCCATTCAGATATTAAAGGTCCCATGGCATGAGGATTTTTAACATTAATATGAGTTCCCCTAGCCTGCCTATTTATGGTCCCCCAGTGGCTAGAAATGGCGACAGGTGTAAACCAAGCCCTAGGTATCCTGCTCCGCCTTTGAGAAAATGAAAGCTCAGATGGGCCAATCTGGAATCTTCCCTATGTCGTCATACGGGGAAAGGTTACCTCCTCTTTCTCTGCTTTGCCCGCCCAGAGAATTTGGTCCGCCCATGAGAAAATGTGCTACGACCGTGCAAGCACGATATTGTTTTTCCTCGAGACATCATGGCTTGCAAACGAGCGAAGCGTGGCAGTTACTCAGTGTTTGGATGTAAAAATGAACACAAAAGTCTTTTTTTAGTTCCTTCATGTAATAATGGCAGAGGTCTGACAAATATAGTGGCACTGGTTAGTGTCTATAGCTGCAACAACGTAGGCTAGCGTTAGCTACAAGATAATAACTGTCACAGCGTACATAAACAAACCAACTAAAGTACCATATCCAGACACAATATTTTAAACTAACCATTCGGAGACATCCTGCTGTAGCCGCTGAGTTGCAACTTCTTCAGGTGCTTCTCCATCCGAGTCAGATTCTGGGTCAAACGCCATTGCGATACATCCAATGTAAACAATAGCGCATGGTACCCAGGGGGCCAATGTTTCATAAAACACTGAAGTCTCCCCGGGCGCCGCCATTGATTAGCAGACCCCCACCTGCTATTAGCATTCCTTTGACTCCCATTCATTTTGGCGTCACTTTGACAGCGAATAACTTTACATCTGAGGCGTTTAAAGACTCCATTTGTCCATTATTTATTTCTAAAGAAACACGAAAATGTATAAAAGGCTCCATTACCTTGTATCTTACGTTATGGCCCCACAGATGCAGTTTTTGTAAAAATAGGCTAACGATTGCGTCATAACCACACGACTCTCTGTCGCACAATAGAGAGATTACCGTATGGACAGGAACAGAAGCTAGCGGGCAATTAGGGGGACGTGGAGGCAAAATGACAAAATAATTAATCAGAATACTTAGCAAAAGTTGCTCCTGCTATAGCTCATGGACACCTCCTACTCACGCTCTCCGTCTCTGCAAGTTTCGGAAGGGAATGAATCAGATTTCTCTTGGCACAGCTACTAGAAGACAGACGGGTTGCTCACGTCACATCTACGTCGTCAAGCTCAGTTTGAGTCTGCGCAGTACGGTCAGCCATCAGGAAGTGAGTGCTTCTAATTGACTTCACTTTTCTCAGTTGAATCCTATGGGGTCGCTGTGTCCATTTCTTTTACTGTCTATGATGGTACCATGGCCGCAAGCTGGTCAAGGCATTTAAAGCTACATACACAGAAATGGCGCGTCCTAAGGAAAGCTCATTGTGGGACTGGCTCGTAGTGGCTGTAATTCTGCACCAAGGCTGAATTTCGGAAAAGAGACTTCAGATACAGTATTAGGGGGCCACTAAGGCCTATATAAAAGCATTCAAAAAGCAGCATGGGACCTTTAAGACTCCTTTAAAATGTAATTTTGCATATCAATTGGATTTGAAGTGATGTTCCTTTGTTGTGAGATAAACAAAAGATGTTTCTTGGTAAACAATGTGATAACTTGTAGAAATGCTTCCAAATCAAAATTAGACTTGATTTGATTTAGATGATTTCTAAGAGTAGTATTTCTATAAGCCTACTTTACTACCGTTAAAGTAATAGTAAAAATAAAAGTAAAAAATAAAAATAGTTCACTTAAAAATGATAATTCGGTCATTTACTCACCCTCAAGTTGTTTCAAACCTGTATGAATTTATTTTTTCTGCTGAACACAAAAGAAGATATTTTGAAGAATGTCGGTAACCAAACAGTTGATGGACCCCATTGACTTCCATAGTAGGAAAAAAAATGCTATGGATGTCAATGGGGCTCATCAACTCTTAGGTTACTGACATTTTTCAAAATATCTTCTGTGTTCAGAGACTAAATGATCATACCAGTGCTGATGCTGCTCTCTCTCCTGTTGCGTGACCCTGTGACCCTTTTCACATTCCCGGGTTTATCAGAAGCTGACGTCATCATAGTTGGGTAAACTTCTATAGCGATGAATGAGAGAATACATTAAATATATATTTTTGTGTTCCAATTGGCTCAAATAGCGAAAGAAAAACTCCACAATAGTGTTTTCACAACTTTCAAAAAGAGGGAAAAAATATAGAGCTAGAAAACGGCAGTCAGAAGAGAGAAAGATGTCAACTTTACCGTCATTCAAGAATTAGAAACACCCTCATAGCAGCGCAATTTGATGCAAAATGTAATATAATACAAAGTATAGTTTTATAAATGTACATACATTTTTTTTAAATGAACAATATAAAAACGTTGCAGGATTTATGATGCTTATGACCGTTAAAACGCGTCATCACAGTCTGTGAAAAGGGTCCATTAGCTGATGATAAATAAAATGCAGCACATATCTTAATTTGCATATAGCGTGGGAACTGAAGATCGGATTTATATTTGTTTTGCGGAGACACATTTATGTGGCCAAGTATAAATGGATTTATAAATTTAATATTCTGTCTAACTGTTAGCTTCATTTAAATACTCATTAAAATAAGTGACCCTTCCTATAGTAAAACTGAGTCAGTGTTTAGTTGTGAAGGACACAGGGGTTGAGTTGGCATGTGTGTCTCTTTTCTTCTTTTCTTTTTTTTTCTCGCTCTCTCTGAGAAATCAGCAGGCCTGGAGTGACAGTAAGAGGCAGTGTGATTGCGCAGGGAGTCCTGAGGACACACAGCCGCCGAATCAGAGAGAGGGTCCTAATCAGAGACAGAAATGGCCCACTTGACAATCACACAGGCACAAAAGCTCCCAATTCTGCTCTGATTGCGGCGGTCCTTGTGCCCTTCCCAGCACTCCCTCTCACTCACTCTAATGCCCCTTCAGCTCAACCTGCCAATCAAGCGCCCCTCCTCCCCCCTCACTCGTAATGTCTAGGAATAATTATGAGAGATTATTAATCATTCCCTAGTCTTTCAGATGGCTAATTGATGTTATTTTAAGATTATCATTAGAAGTCCTTTTGGTTGGTGAAAGGTGCATTTGTGGTTAACCTGGATCTCAGTGTCACTCCTTTTTTTGTTGAGGGAAACAATGGGAGTGTATAACAATGAGTAGACGTGTCTGAAACTGACCACAGGTACACTGGATCCTTAGTGGCTTAAGACTGAAAATCAATGAATATTGTTTCAATTTAGAGACAATTCAATAATTTCATAATGTATGGATCAGCATATTTAAATTAGCGTTCAAAAGTTTGAGGTCAGTAATCTTTTTTTTTTATTCTATTTCATAAACCTCTTATGCTCAACAAAGAAGAAAACAGAAATATTATGAATATAACAATTTATTATAACTGTTTTTTTATTTGAATATATTTTAAAATGTAATTTATTCCTGTGATGCAAAGCTGAATTTTCAGCATCATTACTTCAGTGTCACATGATCCTTCAGAAATCAGTCTAATATGATGATTTGATGATCAAGAAACATTTATCAATGTTGAAAACAGCTGTGCTGCTTAATGTTTGTTGAAAGATTATTTGATGAATAGAAACAGCAAAAAGAACATGCTGCATTTATTTGAACATGTAGCAATGTAAAAGTTTTACTTTTGATCAATTCAGTGCATCCTTGCTGAATAAAAGCAACAACAACAACAAAAAAATCTTTTGAATGGGAGTGTAGGCCTATATATTGTGATCAATCTAATAAATCATCTTTGAGGCACCTATTTGGATGTAATGAAATATGACCTAAATTAAGTAGTATTAATAAACAATTAACAGGAACAAAATATTCATTTAAAATCTGAAACTAATATCTGAACACCAAAAGTTCTTTTAAAGCAAGCCGATTGTTCTCTTCAGGGTCCATAACTGGACCCAGCATTATATTTAGAGGAGATAACTGAACCATGATCCAGCAGCTGATCACTGAAGAACAGCTGTTACTGATGTCTTTAAAAGTGCATTTACCCCATCTACTGGTGTACTGCTATACACAGTCATGCTGATCCCTGTCTGGTCTGACGGCTTTGACCACAGAACCCATTCATTAGTAGTTTCTTCAGAAAAAAACATCTTTTAAAATCTATTTAAACTGACTGACGCATACAGCACTCTCACTGGGCTGTCACTGGGACAGTACCCTTCAAAAAGGTTCTAATATGTACCATTTAGGTACTAATATGTACACGTTTGGTACCAATATGCACCTTTGAGGGGCTTATATGCACTCTTTAGGTACAAAGGTGTACCTTTTGAAAAGGTACCGCCACAGCTTTTGTACCTTTTTTTCTGAGAGTGAGATATGTGTCATGAAATGATGTTTTCACATGTGTAAATGCAGCTAAATAACCTTTATTTGGTCAAATGAGGTATGACAACGTATGAAAAGCAATGTTTTTGATAAAATACTTTTATTAGAGCTAGAAGATGCTTACTGATATAAATACAAGTGAATAATTTCAACATTGTAGTTCCTGTCTTTATTAAAACCATGAAAGCAGAAGCACATGGCGGAGAGCGGACTGTTAATGAGCCAAGTCTCCCAAATGAGGCGTTGCAGAACTAGAACTAGGCCCCGTCAGTGATGCCTTCTAATCCAGAGGAAATGTGCTCCAAACCACACGGCGTTTTCACCACGGCGTCTGACAGATTGCTTGTTGGAAATGAATAACACGCTCGATTTATACATTGCTGTGAGGGACAACATCTTCCTTCTGGACGAGCAAAAGAATTCAGGTTTACGCGCACAAAAGCTTTGAAGTAACGGCATGTTAAACTAAAACAGATTCGCTAAGCTCCTGCAAAATAATGAGGCAAATGTTAATCAGGAAGCAGACGCCCCTTATCAAAAAGGTTCCTAAAGGAAGTGGGAATGAGACCGTTTCATTTATGTTTGCCATTAAAAAAAAAGAACAATTGTTTACGTCTGATGTTCACATAAAACGTTAATGTGAGGTATGTCTAATGAGCTGGTACTTCACACTAAAGGGGTGTTTATTGAATACATGTGCACTGATCAAGATGATGAAAAGAAAGATTTCCTAAGATAAAAACAGTAGATCACAGTTCATTTCCTCTTCACTGTTTTCATTATGTCTGACGCTTTGGCAACAGTCTGTCACAGACTCGTCCTGCGTCCTTTTCCTCCTCCGTCTGTAGATGGGTTTCTTGTCGGCCTCCTCCTTTAAACTACATCTCTGTTCTTGAGGTTGTAGGGCACCTTGTAAGCACTCATAAAATCTATTTAAAATACATATAAATGTAACATTACTATCATCTTAAAATACTTAAAGTGAAAATCAAGCTTTTTTAATGTTGTTTATATGTCTATGTGGTGTTTTTAATATGCTTTAAGACAAGCCATGTGCAAATTCATAAGTCAGCACCATTGCAGAGCATTTGCGGTGAACCAAAGACGTGGTTTGAAATGGTGTTTCTGACGTCACTATCGCTAATTTAAGTAAATGTAACTAATTCAAAATCATAATTAAAGTAGAATTAATAAAAATATAATAGCATCTCAATGATACCAAATTAACACTGGTACAGACCAAGGTGCCCTTTAAGACATTAATTTAATAATTCCTCTATTTAAAACACCTAAATTGCATTAAATAGCATCAATTTAAATAAGAAAACTAGTGTGCAAACACAGAGGGAAACTCTGCTTACTATATACCTCTCTATTCTTTTAAGATTTTCATCCATCTTCTGGTTTGCAACTCCGACGAGGAAATCAAGGTACTGGTCAGTGGTGAGGACGTTCCCCTTGTGGCTGAGAGGAACCTCAAGACAATGTGTGCTGCGTACCGCCTATACAACAAACACATTTTAGTAGTATCTTTAATGCTGAAAAAGCACAAAGCACAGTTTGCATCTTACCATGATGATCTTGCCTTTCTTTCCCACAGTTATACCAGAATTCCTAAGGCCAGAGTTTATTGCAACAGTGTGCTGAGGAAGGAACAAACCATGAAACGCAAGTTATTATTTTGTTCTCCTCTAAACATCTGGGTGTCTCATTCTAATTCAGTGTGACATTCACCAATAGTTGTGCGTCGCCAAGCTCTTTACACTGAACGTGAAGGACAAAAGGCTCAAACTTGAAAGTGGCATCTCCAACAGACTTCTCCAGACCTGTGACCTGTTTCAGAAACACGTGAAGCTTTAACATCGAGGTCATTTATTACTGTACATTTGTCAAATGTCTTTAATGCTGTATTTCTCACCACATCTTCTCTTTGGCACTTCTGATGAGTGACAAATAACCAGGAACAGTTTCGCTTTTGCACATCAGGGCAATCCGACACCTTAGATGAAAGCATCCCGCAAAGTGACCAATACACAATACTAGTTATCATATGACCTTAAAATATTTTGATTTAAATGCTTGAGTTTTGTAGACCTAAATTAATGTAGCCTGCCGTGTTTGTGCTACTTCATAGCCTTGATGACTTTAATTTTACTCTAAACTGTGAAAACTGAGTGTCCAAAACTTTAATCACAGTCTTATAAAAACCATATGGTTGACAAATAATACACCAGACAAATAAGTGTGTTTTTGCTTAAAACTAGAAAAAAAAAAAGATCTGCCGAAAAAGGTAAGACAAATAAAATCGTATTTTCCCTTTAATTAAGTTTTCCTTTGTGTTCAGCAGATAAAAAGAAACTCAGGTTTGGAACAACTTGAGGGTGAGTAAATGATGACAGAATTTTCATTTTTGTGAACTATCCCTTTAAGATATTTAGTTAGAGATCAAATATCTGCCAATAGGTTAAAAAGGTACATATTATTAAGAATATGGGTAACCAAACACTTGTGGGGTACCACTGAAATACTATGGTTGTCAATGGGGTTCATCAACTGTTTGGTTACTCATATTCTTTAGAATATATTATTTTGTGTTTTGCAGAAGAAAGAAATGAATACAGGTTTGGAACAACTTGAGGGTGAGTAAATGGTAACTGAATTTTAAATTTTGGGTGAACTATCCCTTTAAGTCATTGCCTCTCAAGTAAGTAAAACCTTCTTGGTTTAAGAATGTTTGGATATTTGTACTGGAAAGCAAGACAAAAAAGTAAGAAAATCATTGTTTTGCCGTGTAGACAGTCAATAAAGGTTTCCCAGGCTCACCCCGTCAAAAAGGATGATTCTTCCTGAGCAAGAGCTTGTCGTGAAGTACCGATCATGACTGTTAATAAAGGACACGATATGAGAGATGTCCTCATCCACACTGCCCTTCTTACTGAAATCACACTTATTAAGACACTGATTCTTCCATTGCTGAAATGTATCGCCCTCCATGTTTCAAGACTAGTGATGTATACGTTTTATCTTCTGCCGACCTTTAGAATAATATAATTGAGCAATGCCATCAGATTTTAAATGATTAATCTAGTTTGTTATAGATTTTGCTATACCGCATGTGTCGTGTTTGTGTTTTGAGTGCGAGTGCACGGTCGGGTACGGTGGCCGGGATGTGCCCAATTTCATTTCATACGGAAGCCGAGTAAGCTGCATGCTGCAACCTGCGTGGAAGGTAAACAGAGTAATAATGTGTCTTAATTTATGGCGTGCCGTTTTCTTTATTTTCGCGACGCTGTGCAGAGATATGTGTGCTATATGGAATATATGATCATTTCTATTCAGATGTACTAATTCATTGTTTGCTCTTTTTCAACAGTGCAGTATCCAGCCAAAGTTCAATCTGCTTTGCCAATCCGTTTGTTTTGCAGAGGCTACTATGGCCACATGTAAATTAATGAGGGCTATCAGGGTGTCAGAGTTTGGTGCCCCTTCAGTTTTAAAACTCTGCACAGACGTGCCTGTGCCAAGTCCTCGACAGAAACAGGTGGGTCATCTCAAAACAATCTTTACTTTGACTTTTCTCTTATTATAGAATGTTTTGAATTCAGTTCAATTTTCTCCCATGAAAGCTGATGGGAATTATTAATTAACATCTTGACATTATTACTACTACTAAACTCAACGGACAACTTGGTTTGTTTTTTAATGTATTATTCTATTTTATGAATTATTTTTCAAAACACACACCTGGTCTGGCTAAAATCAATACATTATGCTATTTAGAGCTGCAGTCCGTAGCTTTTTTGGGTTAAAAATGATCCAAAATAAATCTTTTAGCAGGTACATAACCAGCCAGTGTTCAAAACTATCTGCTTGCCTTATCTCGATTCAAAACGGTAAGCTTGTTGTAATAATGTTTTTAATTCCAGCGGTACTGGTGGATTTCCATGAGAAATTCAAGCATGTCTTTGCGTCATTACGTCACATCTGGACACATAAAGAAGGTGTCTCCACTGTCTCGGCTTGTTGGCTATATTGCGTGTGAGGATGTTGGAGGTGGAGATTTCATCCGTGCCGTGCCGTGCCGAGGCACAACCCACGTAAAGTTGATAATTCCGCGAATAACTGCAATTGCAGATTTCGATCAGAGATGGCGACAAAGAGGAAAAACTACAGACTGCAGCTTTAATCATTTTTATTTAACTTTTTTCACACAAACAATCATGTATTAGCGATGACGCATGTAAAACAACCACGAGAAAAAAAGTAAATGTAAATTATTAACTGTTTCAGTCAGTGTGATGGGGAGATCAGTTCAGCTTCTTCCTCTGAACCTTGACCTTGAAGGAATTTTCCCACAACATTTTGCATGGTCTAAATACCAGATTTCAATATTGGGAGCACAGATTACATGCCATAATAAATGGACAAACATTATTTTTGAACTGATTTATCTTATAAACTACTTATTTTGCTTCTTGCACACTTTTTAGACCTTGCACTAATGCTTAACCCAGGAACAAATTAAACAACTGTACCATCCAAACCCATTAGACTATGTACACTGGTCAATGTTTATATGTTGTGAATAAAAGCCTAGATTAAATCTGTTCATCAAATTAAGTGATTGTGTGTCTCCAAAAGACTTTGATTAAACTCAAAGTTTCAACTTTAAAAGAGTCAAATCATTTCACATTATGTTAGGCCATTGAATAATGTCTTTTATATGATGTTGCTTGAATATTTGAAGTGTGCTTCATGACTGAAAAGTCAAAGGACATGTTGGTCATCATGTTTAGAGAATGACCTAGAAAACCCAGTTTCACCTTTTTTTCCACAATGAATATTTATACACATTTACTTACTTAATCAGTAGCCATTATTGTTGTCTTTTCCAAAGATCTGTGTAAATGCTTTCTCCAATTGTAGGTTCTGATTCGAGTCCATGCGTGTGGCGTAAACCCAGTGGACACGTACATCCGCTCTGGATCCTATGCTCGGAAACCCAGTTTACCCTATATTCCAGGATCAGATGTCTCTGGTGTGGTGGAAGCTGTCGGGGAGGATGTTCATCTCCTACGGGTCAACTTGTTACCCATCTTGCACACTCACCACATGTTTACTTGTTTGCTTTGCATGGATTGCAATCTTTTCTGTGCCTTTTCACAGGCAGGTGACAGAGTCTTCGCCACAGGAACTGAGACGGGAGGATACGCTGAATATACTGTGGCCTCAGAGGACACTGTTTACAAGCTTCCTGATTCGCTAGACTACAAACAGGGTGCAGCTCTCGGAGTCCCATATTTCACTGCCTACCGCGCGCTAGTTCACAAGTAAGATGTTGTTATCAATGACTGTAAAAGACTGCATTGGGAGTTATGTAAACATAAAAGGCATACAAATGTTCTTTTGCTCTGAACAGGGCTCATGCCAAAGCAGGAGAGACGGTTCTTATCCATGGAGCCAGTGGTGGAGTAAGTTCAAAATTTCCCTTAACATTTCAGAAATGATTTGGATGAATTAGACTTGTAAAGTACAGTATTCTCCTGACGTCTTGAATGAGTTGAGCTTGTATTTGTAGGTTGGCATTGCAGCGTGTCAGATTGCACGAGCGTTTGGCCTTACAGTTCTGGGAACAGCTGGGACATCCGAGGGGATGAAGCTGGTGCTCAGCAATGGAGCTCATCTAGCATTCAACCACCGAGAAAAAGACTACCTGGAGAAAATTAAGGTTTAGTTCTCTCTTATTTAAGTTGTACACAATATATACAGAACACTGTTTGGGGTTGGTAAGGCTTTTTAAATGTTTTTTTTTTTAAAGTCTCTTCTGCTCACCAAGGCTGCATTTGTTTGATCAAGTTGATACAGTAAAAACAGTAATATTGTGAAATATTATTACAATTTAAAATTACTGTTTTCTATTAAAATGCAATTTATTCCTGTGATGCAAAGCTGAATGACTTCTGCCAGTCTTCAGTGTCACATGATCCTTCAGAAATCATTCTGATATGATGATTTGCTGCTCAAGAAACATTTATTATTATTATCAATGTTGAAAACAGTTGTGTTGCTTAAATTGTGGAAACAGTGATACATTTTTTTCAGGATTCTTTGATGAATAGGAAGTTCAAAAGAACGTAATTTATTTGAAATAGAAATCTTTGTTAAAGTTTATAAATGTCTTTACTGTCATTTTTGATACATTTCTTAGTAAATTTATCTAGGTTACACTTTATTTCAATAGTTCACTTTAGACAGTCAACTACATGTCAGCTAACTCTCATTAGAGTATTAGTAAATAATAGAATAAGTTGACATGTAGTTGCAAAGTTACTTATAGTCAGTTGAATGTCTGTTGGGGAGAGTTAGCAGATATTAAGCAGGCAGTCTGCTAAAACTCTATGCGAGTTAGTTGACATGCAGTTGCAAAGTAGAATGTCTAAAGTGAACTATTGAAATATTAATGAAGTCTTAATAAAGTATATATTAAGCATATAAAAAACTTGCAGACTTTATACATTTGAATGGTAGTTTTAAGTCACGTAATGCACAATCTAATCTAACTTTATCATGAATTCTGTCTTCATGTCTGGAATATGCTTTCTATATAATAGCCTTCACAGAATAGAGCATAAAAAAGCTCGTTTTTATAATGGCTGGTCTCCTGTGTTCAGGATGCTACCAATGGACAAGGCGTGAACGTGATCATTGAGATGTTGTCCAACGTCAACCTCAGTAATGATCTTCAGCTGCTTGGCTTTGGTGGCAGAGTTATGGTAAGTACCTTGTGTTTTTGTGCATACTGTCCAATTATGATATTGTTCTTTCTTTTTAGATTGTTGGCTCTAGAGGCCCTATTGAGATCAACCCCAGAGACACCATGATGAAGGAGACCAGCATCATTGGTGTGGCTTTGTACAATGCAACCAAGGTACACTGGGCTTCCTGTGCAGTTTCTTGCTTTCTGGTGTTTGTACTTATTCTGAATTTACTCCTCACCTTTGACAAATCTTTTTCATGGTAAGATCCAGACTGTTGACTTTATCTGTGTTTTTCACAGACGGAAACATCAGAGTGTACTGCAGCTCTTTTTGCAGGAATGGAGGCAGGCTGGTTGAAACCTGTCATTGGTCCACAATACTCACTTGATAAAGTGGCCCAGGCTCACGAAGACATCATCAGCAGTTCTGGAGCCAGCGGAAAGATGATTCTGATCATGTGAAATTAGTCAGGAAGCGGAAATCCTGAACTGTTTTAGAAATGTTCATGTATGAAACAAATTATAGAGACCATCACAAATGAAAACATTAGTTCAGCAAATGTTTTGAACAAATGGATTAAATTAAATTGAACAAATGGATAATAATGAATCATACTATAAAAAACATGAATGGTATATTACACAAATAGACAGTAACAGGCCTAAAATTGTTCACATTACTGATTTTAATCAATGTAAGAAAAAATTATGTGGGCGTTGAAGATCTCAAAAATGAAGTTTATTACAGCAAAGCAGTGGCAAAGTACATGAATCACCTTGGGTTCACCAGCGTCAGAATGAACCCAGAACATCCAAATCTTAAACCTTTTATCCTGTTACAGTTTACCACTCTTAATGTAAATGAAGTTGCTCTTGTTGTAATAGCAGTGTTGTAATATGTTAATGAAGTTGGGACTGGTCTGAGAAGGTCGTCTGTGTCCCACACTCATTCCCGTTCTACAATTGATGACCATTTGCTCAGGATGTGATCCCAAATGGTAAAGAAACAATATAACTTGACTTCCTTCATCTCTATGATAAGCCATTTTGGGGATGAGCTCATTCTAAAATACATTTTGGAGTGGAATCTGGGTCGAGGCAGACTACAATTTCTTACAATGATTAGTAGATGAAAACCAACACAGTAACCATTTGACTGCTGATTGGCTGGAAGTCTGCCTCTGTATATGACAGATGAAACTGTGTAAGGTGAACCTGTGTGTGTTCTTGGCTATCGGGCATCAGTGTTGGACACTGTACCACATTTCTGAGATCAGGTGACACGCTGGTTCAACGCATGCTCCGTTTACACGTATCCATACACAACCACACTGCAGATCTCTGAGACACAGCGTGACTAGGACAGTGGAAACACTGATGAACTATTACTGAAGAGAGGTTTGCAAATGAACTTGTTTGGACTCAGGATATGGATATGAGCGTTTGACATTTTGCCTTCTCAAGTGTGGTAAGCAGAGAGTGTTTGTATACTGAGCATGTAGTCAATTTATCAATAAAAATTCTCAAGAACTTGGCTTGAATGTGCCTGAATGTAATACAGGTTAGTACTTGTGTAGATCTGATAGCAATATTTGTGTACATTTTATGAACATAATACAGTATATGATAATTGGAATTGGTACTGTATATACACTACCTTTTTTAACTTTTGGGGTCAATAAGATGACATTTATAATGTTACAGAAATGTTTATTTTTTTAAAAATGCTGTTTATCCAGCTTTATATTCATCAAAGAATCCTGAAGTGATATGGTTTCCACAAAAAAAAAAATTAAGCAATTCATTTTGAACATTGATGATAGTAAAGAAAATGTTTCTTGAGCATCAAATCATCATATTAGAATGATTTCTGAAGGATCATGTGACACTGAAGTAATGATGCTGAGAATTCAGCTTTGATCAGAGAAACAAATTACATTTTACCATATTAAAATAAAAAACAGTTATTTGAAATTTTAATATTTCAAAATATTAGTTATTCTTGTATTTTTTATCAGATAAATCCAGCCTTGTTGAGCAAAAGAGACTTTTTGAAAAAGAATCTTACCAACTCGATACTTTTTAATGCTTTTTGATGTTATATATGAATTAAAAAAATGTTGTCCTCAATTTTGCCACTGAACACCAGCTCTATAGGGCTGTATTTTGCGAAATATGATGTGAAGCAAGACATTTCCTTGAGGATGAGGAGACATTTTATTGTACAGTTACAAAGAATGTGTGGCAGGTGTTTCTAGTGTTCTCACACACTATATATAGAGCAGAATCACCTGCACAGAAGCAAACCGGGTGAAGATCATGCATGTTTTATAACTACACCTTCCTCATCTGTCCGACTGTCAGCGTCTCCAGGCAACAGAGGTCAGAGGAGCACAGCATCCAAAACACAGGACTAGTAGTTATGACTGACTACTATTACGAGTTGGGAAGGCTGACTGCATGTAGATCTTGACTGATTCTGTTGTGCTTTTGTTGACACGCTATTGCTTTTTGCTTTGTTTTTGAGGATAAACGTTGTGGCCTGAACCAAGCTGATCGAAGGTCATGGACCACATAACCCATTTTGGAAGTCCAATACTGGCTTCAATCTGACTTCAATGGCAAATCATGAGAAGTATGTGCATAGTCTTTCAAGTACGATTCTTCATGTTTTCTCCATTAAAATAAGGTCAGGAAAAATCTGTCAGATTAACATGAGATGAACTCTATGGTTCCTCTCAGGTATCTGCCTTCTACTGATGCTCACAATCACTCGAGTTCAGCTGTCGTCACTCTGCCCCGATTCCTGTTTGGTGTGTACTGAAGATGTCATCATCTGTCATAAACTCTCAAGAATCATTGGTAAGTAAATTATTATGCGGCTGAAGAACTTGAGTACTTAATTTAAAGGGATTCACCCAAAAATGAATATTCTGTCATCATTTACTCTCCCTCGTCATTCCAAACCTGGCTTTCTTTCTTCGGCGTAACATTAAAGAAGGAATGTCCCAAAAGAATGTCCCAGTGTATTTTTGTCCATACAGTGAAAGTCAATGGGGACCAAAAGTGTTTTTGGAGCCCATTGTATGAAATGTTTTGGGTATATAATCCATTTAAGTACACCGAAGGCAGATGGAAATACATTTTTAACCCTAAAGCCTACTGTATCATATTTGATACGCAAAATCCTATGGCCTCTAAACGGTTGTACACAATCTACTATATTTTATAACTATGTAGAAAGTAAATGGCCTTTTAGTATAATTATAAAAACCTTCAGGTCGTAGTCTTTTGGCTGTGAAATCTTTACTGACTTTTATAAAGTATGAAACGTAAGAATACATTTTATATTGTTAGTAATATTTAAGAAATAAACACTAGTAGACTGAAGCAACTTAGGTTTACTTGATTATCCATACATCGTTTTTTAGAAAAACAATCTTAATATGACATATTAATCTGATATATCGAGTGACAATTGATATTTATATGCATTTTAGGCATAGTCCGCTATAAAGATCTAATTGATTTACATTAAGCTTTTAGATTTTCATCATAAATATCAGCAACTGCACTAAATTGCATATTTTTGCTTGGTTTGGGCCTTGATGTTTTATGAGCTTGATCTCCATATTCTCCTATATCATACTATATAAGCCATAAATAAAAGAATGAAGGTCTAAAGGTTCAATAAACTGTTCCATTTGAACAAAATAGACTTTGACTATTTCATATGTCAGGCTCTACAGGTTAGGCTTCGGATGGAGTTTGGATAATATTAATTTTTTAATATAGTTTTGTTTTCTTCATCATGTTCAGATGCACCAGGCTCTACTAAAGCTTTGATGCTCACTGATGGACTCATTGATTCTGTGGACGACATGGTTCTCTCTGATTTATCCAACATGAGTGTTCTGGCACTCAGCAACAATGCCATCTCCAGCATCAAGCAGAATGCGTTTCAGAACCTCACTTTCCTTTCGACACTGTCGCTGGACCACAACCGCATCTCCAGTCAAACCCTGGACGGCTCCACGTTCTCCTGGCTTCGCAGATTGGAGACTCTCCAGCTTGGGAACAACAACCTGAAAGACATTGACGGCTCCTGGTTTCAAAACTCTAGTGCTTTAAAAACTCTTCAGCTAGAGGGGAACCTCTTTACAGTCTTGAACTCCACCAGCTTTGCCCACGCGGACCTGAGGAACCTGGAAACGTTGGACTTGTCCGACAACCTCATCGTGTACATAGGCAGCGAGAGCTTCCGAGGACTGCCTCGTCTCCACAGCCTCGATCTGTCCCGAAATCATCTGCGCACCGCTCCGGATGCCTTCTCACACCTGTCGTGGCTCTCAGTGCTGAACCTCGAGCTGAACCGCTGGAGCTGTACGTGTGAGTTGAGAGAGCTGGCCTCGTTCCTCAACAGCTACATTCAGGCTCCTGGGAAAGTGTTGTACAATGGGCAGAGGATGGTGTGTGTGAACACAGATAACCCAGCTGTGCAGACTGTGCTGGAGCTGACTGACGCCAACTGTGTCTCGCCACGCAGGAATATCACAGTGGAGGTTGTTGTGGCTAAAAGTAATAACACTTCCCAGCAATACATTAGAAATGTTGCTATTGCCATTGTGCTTTCATTTTTCGGTGAGTAGCCTATCTAAAGCTTGATACCGAAACATTTTCATATTTCATTTATTCTGTTAATTTGATTCAGGTCTCTTAATGTACTCAAAATAAAGCAAATAAAGCTAAAACATTTTGGCCATTTATTGCTTCTATAGAAAAAAACAATATTGAGAAACATTACTATTTTTAATGTTTTTGAAAGAAGTCTCTAATGCTCATCAAAGCTGCATACATTTATTTAATAAAAATACAGAAAAAAAATGTAATTTTGTGAAATATTATTCCAATGTTTTTCTATTTTAATATACCTTAAAATATCATTTATTTGATTATTTTCAGCATCATTACTCCAGTCTTCAGAGTCACATGATCCTTCAGAAATCATTCTAATATGATGATTAATTATTAATGTTGGAAACAGGAAATTATATCATAGAGATGACCATTACAGACCCTGACTGTGTGTCATGGTTAATAAGTCTCTTAAATATTTAATCATTTTTATTATCAAAACTTAATGATATTTATGAATGAACAATTTAAGTAACAATTTACAACAAGGTTTAATTGGTTAACGTTAGTGAACTACATACATAAACTAATGAATGAACAATACTTCTACAGCATTTAAATCTCAACATTTACTAATACATTTTTTAAGATCAAAAGTTGTATCAGTTAAAAGTTGTATCTCAGACTTATTCACGTTGTAAGAAATGTGCTTTTTTTACTTATAATAGATTGATACATGGCAATTTATTAATTAAACATAAAAAATATATATAAATTATGAAGTTAACCTGAATAAAAAGAGTACAATAACTTTGTACATGTGTTTAAAACTATAAAATATTTTGCCTTTTATTTATTTCATGGAATCACTTCATCGGCTCTGTTTTGAATTGTAGGAGGTGTTGGGATCACCCTGGGAATGATTGCCATTGCATACCACAAACTCAGTAAGAAATTGAAACTTGCTCAGGAGGAGTGTAGAGCTGAAGAAAGGCACACGTCCAGCCCGGAAACAACCCAGTGGAACTTCTGCGAAGGCAAGGACACTCTATCCATGAGCCATGCGCTCTACAACAGCAACTACAAATCCCATCAGCCCTGCGAGAGAGAAGACTCTCCTTATCTGGGATCAGACGCTCTGGAGAATCATTTCACCTGCCACAAGTGCAGCTCCACAGCCCTTGCCGTAGGAAAGCACAAAAGAGAGATTGTCCTGCATGGAGCCAGTCATGTGGGTGAACAGCTGGCGAATCAACGCCAACATAGAGGGAATGATCAACATTCTGTGTTGCAACAAAGGAGCAAAGGTAAACTGGCAAGCACACCATTTCTTTTGAAATGTTTTTTAATAACCTCTGCCTTAGCAGACACTTTGGAACAGACCCACGAATATAATCAGCTCCTTGCTAATATTTCCTAAAATATAAATGCAGCTATATGTTTTTAAAGACCCACTTACACTGTGAATTGAAAATATTACAAATTTGTGTACAATTTATTAACCAAGTATTACTAAAAAAAACATAAAAGTATGTCAATAGAATAATTATTAATGATTAATCTAATAATTTCCAGTATTTAGCAGTGTTATGTTAGTATTATTTCTATACCATTATACTTCAATTAGTCTTTATTTTTTATTTTAGTTGAATATTTGGTAAAAAAAATTTTTTTTTAAATATTTGTTATAATTTTTTTTGTCACTTTTGTCTTTATTTCAATTATAGTTTATTTTTATATCTTACTTTTATTTCAGTTTTAGTCATTCTAGTCCTTAAACTTCAGCTTTGTTTCAACAATTCTAAGTTTTTTTCATCTAATAATTACATTTTATTTTATGTCAGTTTTATTTTAACTTTGAATTTAGACCGTTGTAAATTACATAAATAATTATAAAATATAAATCCACATAGGTATATAAATCTATACCAAGGCCCGGTTTCACAGACAGGGTTTAGATTAAGCCAGGATTAGGCCTTAGTTTAATTACAGCTTTTGTAAATGTGCCTTAGAAAAAAACCATGATGTACATCTTGAGACAAAACAATGGCACTGATATATTTTAAGATATGTTAGTGCAAGTTGCTTTCAGTTAAAACAGCTCAATAATGCACTTTAGTCTGGGACTAGGTTTGAGCCTTGTTTGTGACACCGGCCAAATATCTTTTGAATCGGGTCATTAAACAACTGCATAGTAACTGCATAGCAACACCTTGGCAACCATTCAGTGGGGGCATCTAGTTTATTTAGTTTTTATATCACTACTCATTCTCAAAATTTTAAAAGTCTTAAAATGTTTCTCTGTTTTATTCACAGACACAAGTGGACGGGCACACAATGAGAGCAGGTCAAGAGTTCCAACTTCTTCCCAACGTCGTGGGGGTTCAAACGACATCTCAGCTGTCAGAATACGCCAGCTGGCCCTCAGTAATCATTTCTCAGCCCTCCAGAGAGGCACATTCAGACCCCCGGACCAAATCCACAATGAAGTAACTCAAGGAAATCACTCACTGTTGAAACACCAGGCCGAGGGCGTTGGCGCTCGGCCGATTTACCAAACCATCAGCTGTCTGCACTGTCACCAGACTTATGAATACAGACAAGCTGGAAGTAACAAACAGAACTATCCATTTACAAATCACTCGCAGAACACTGGAACACAAATGTATGACACTATGCTATACAGAGACATCTTGGGTTATGACAAGTCAACCGCTGAGAGACGTGGTGAGAGTCGAGCTAGTGAGTTGGGGTTTAAGTTAGCTTCTCAACGGAGCGTCACTTTTGATCTAGCTGGGCCCGAGGAACGTGTCCTCCCCACAATGGCTGACAGACACAAAAAAGAGAGTAGGATGAAAAGCTCTAAAACATCTGCACCGAAAATCCCCCGAAAGCTGGGTAGGACTAAGAGCAGCACACGAGGACAATTAAAGACCCAGAAAACCAGAGGACGAGCAAAGAGGACACTGAAAGTTAAATTAAATTTAAACCCCCTTCGAAAAAACAGAGTTCATCCAAAGTCCATTGATGAAGAAAATAATGAAGACAAGATGTCCAAAAAGGCGAAGAAGGAAAAACTGCGAAACAAAAAGGATCTCCAGAGAAAAGACAAAACTAGCAAAAAATCTAAAGATAATGTTAAAGGATCAGGAAATGAGCAAGAGGAAGACAACTCCAAAATGAAACGCGCTAAAAAAGGAAACGAGGATTCAACGTCCATGTCTAAGGATAAAGATGAAGTCACTAAAGAAAGAGGACAAGAGCAACAAAGCTGTATTCCTGTTGAGGGGGAAACTCTGTTAGAGACTGTCCTCGGCGGTAGACCTGAAGCTCAAATGGCATCAACACTCAGTTTAACTCTTCCAGATGAACACAACAGTCTTACGGCTCCATCACACCCTGGCGTTCTGGATGCCGCTGACACTCAGCATCTATCCAGTCCAAACACTGAACTCCCTGTGAGTGAGTCCGCTGCTTCACAGGATGTGGTGAATCAGTCCAATAGTTCAGACCTGATGAGCTCTGCCGCACAAGTCATCCAAGAATATGTGTCTTCAGCCGAAGGCTCACCAAAGAGGAAGTTGAGACTCATTCTACCTGAAAAAACCTCCAACAGGCCACAAACGGCACTAGATAAGAAAATCAGATAGCGTTATTCTTTTCTGATAATGTAGCACAGATAACATGCACTGCTGAGTTCATTGTAGCTATAAATTACTGATAAAAAATGTGTCTTTTATAATGTGCAGTCTTATTTTATTTAAATGATTTATATTGTATTATACTCTAAAAATGTTGTATCCTTGAAAATCCTTGTTGTAGGATTTACTTTTTAACCATTTTCACTCAGAAAATGCTAGTAAATTTCACAAATAATTACAAAAAAATGGCAACACGTTGAATTAATCGTGAAATTATTTTAAATCATTTGTTTTATTTACAACTTGAATTATTATTTTTTCATTATGTATGTGTCATACAATCAAGTATGCCACGAGAGTTAATGATTGCTTCGTTTAACCAAAGAAAAACATTCCACAGTCATTTTCTTGCAAAAAAGATGGCAAGAATACAAAGTGCGCCATTTTATGGTCTGCAGATAAAAGGCAGTTTGGACCTTAGAAAAGAAAACATGACACTCTGGGAGAGTCATTGTGCAGCTTATGCACGTTGAGTGAACATTTAAAGATCTGATTCTGCAAATGATGGACGACAAAGAAGAAAAGGACTGCAACAATGAGGAGGAGGATGAAGAGGGAGAAAGAATTGAACCAAAAAAAATTCTGGGGATCTTTACAAGAGAGCAGTTCATCATGTTATGTATTAGTATCGGTCTGATTGCACTTCTTCTCATCATTATTTTAACTTCAGTATTTGTGATCAGGAGATCAGGTATGAAGCCTCTTCATTGTACATAACATTGAATATTGATTGATGTAGAGTTCAGAATGTGTCCATATGCAACACCATTTATCAGGTACATAATTATGAAACGGTATGAATTTCAGAGTAAATTGAGAGAAAACAATAGTGATTTATCTATGTTGTTCAATTTGTGGATACTGCTTGTGATCTCAGATGCTTCAGTCGACGTGGACATGGAGCCTTTCCCAACTGGTGGAGACATGCTTGACTATCTTCTCCAAACTGGAGAGATTCGGGAGAAAGATGGTCTTTATGCAACATGGTATCACTCAGCCAACAATAAGTCTGAGATGTACAAGGCCTTGAACAGTAAGAGTTATCTGTATACCTTTGTTCAAGGTTGCGCTTCTGTCCATTCAGTTATCATCAGTTACATAATAGTAATAATAATAATGAAACATATTTCTGTAAACTTATATCTATTTACAAAATGGAACATATGACTGCCCAACTATATAAATTAATATATAAATTGAGGGTGAAACTTTTACTTATTCCTTGTTGTATATAATTTCTAGTGTATCTACTGGTTTTTTTATATAATTTTATACATTTGAACAAATTTGAACAACAAACTAAACATTCATTAACAACAACAGTGGCCCAAATAAAACAGGTACAGAAATAGAAAATAAAATACATAATACACTATTATTATGTATTTTATTTTCTATTTCTGTATCTGTTTTATTTGGGCCACTGTTGTTGTTAATGAATGTTTAGTTCGTTGTTCAAATTTGTTCAAATGTATAAAATTATATAAAAAAAAACATTCTGTGAAATGTAGGTGTTAGATATGATATATACACAATCTTTAATTAAGAGCTCTGATAGAGATAACAAACTGGTGACGGTGTAATTTAATACCTTAAAAACTTTGTTTGTACATTACAGGTGATGTATTGATCCTGGAGGCTGATATAAATGTACAAGGTCATAATACAATCAATGAAACCAACATTCCCATCATGGCCCATCCACCGGACATATACAGTGACAACACTCTGGAGGAGTGGCTGGATGCTGTACTCAAATCAAAGAAAGGTGAACAACCTGGAACATTAGCATCTGATTTAATATACAGAAGACATGGTGAGCATTGCTTTGTTGTGTTCATCCTTCATTAGGGATAAAGCTGGATTTTAAGAGCATTAATGCTGTGGAGCCCTCATTGGATCTGCTGAGAGAGAAAAGCCAAATGGGGATCAACCGCCCAGTGTGGATAAATGCAGATATTCTTCCTGGTCCTAATGTTCCTGATTTCTGGCCAGTGGTCAATGCTTCTGAGTAAGAATGTATTAAATATCTAATTTCATTTGTAACACTTGAATGCGGGTCAGTTTACTTTGTGATTTAGGCCAGTGGCTCTCAATTTGTTGGTACAGTAATGATAAAAATGTTTACATTAGGGGTGGAGCCGAACCCGAATACGGTATTCGGAAAGGCACAAATAATGTGTTTTTTACGAATACTTATTTCGAACAAATACTTTTAAAAATATTTGTATTCGGGAACAAGAAAAACTTTATATTAAAAAGCTGCGTTTCCTCATGAGACATGGCGACCGGCGGTGCTGCTGATGTGGTGGCTGAAATATTTTGGATTAGGCTAATGTCACGTTGTCATAAGGGGTAGTTCACATAGCGTGTTTTTTGCGCGTGCAGATTTCAAATGTAGGCGCGCGGCAAGCGCGCTTATATAGAAGCGAGCGGCGCGCTGCATAGCAACGACAGACGCCACAGGAGGGCAAGCGCTTGTGGACAGGAGAAAACGGTGCGAACTGCGCTCTTCATGATGACGAGGAAGTATCAGCAAAGAATTCATTGATTTCTAGCCCTTGCATTAGCTTTAGATATATTTATGGAGATGAGAAATGAAATAAAAAGCCGTCATTATGTCATTATCAGTCCGTCAGAAAAGCAGTTCTAGGCTTATTCTTGGCTGGATAACTCTTAGCAGGTTTAAAAAGCTCTTTTAAAATTAAATATGAATGCAGTTTTGGATTAAATAAAAGTACAGTCAAGTCAAATAAAACATGTTTTATCTCCTGTTTGGTAACACTACAATAAGATACCATTCATTAACGTTACTTAATGCGTTATCTAACATCAACACATTGAGTGAACAATATATTTTTACAACATTAATTAATGTTTGTGAATGTTATTTAATACAAATACTTGATTGGTCATGTTTGTTCACTTCATTCATTGTGCATTAAATAATGTTAACATAAATAATGTTAACTTTTGATTTTAAAAATGTATTTTTAAATTAACCCCAAGGAGAATAATTGCGACAGTATATAGCCTAACTATTGTTTATTGTTAGGTCATTTTATCTAATGTTATCTAACAAATGGAATATTATTGTAAAGTGTTTTTAATACTACAGTTTCCATCTTTGTAACCGTGATATACGCTTTAATATATGTAAATTTAATCTAAATTAAGCTTCGGTACCGAAATTGTTACCGAGAACCGTGGATTTTCACAGGTATTGGTACCAAATACTGAAATTTTGGTACCGTGACAACACTAGTAGCTCTGTTAGCTCGGTAATTTAGACAATAGGCTGTTGACAGAGTAACGTTAACATATGTAATGGCTGTTATGTTATTTTCTTTTCAATGACGTTCCTTGTTACATGTTCATTGCTGGATTTATGGAAAAACATCAACCAATATTGCATATCCATAATTATTATAATGGATATAATTAAAGAATACTTACACTATAACGTAAATTAGAAGTGTAACGCAAAAAAACTGGATTTTTACACCTATTTTGAATTTTACTCGAATACAAATACAAATACAAATACTTTTCCCCTCTCAACAAATACAAATACAGATACAAATACCGGCTGCTTTGCACACCCCTAGTTTACATAAAGCTCTGTAAAACTTGGATTTTTTTCAACACAATGTTGTATGTCCCATCGGCTAATCCGAAATGCACACTTGCGGTCTTCAAGCCCACTTGAACACTTGGGCCAAATACAGGAAATACGTCATGCAAGTAGACAAAGTGTGGGTACTACTGGGACAGGTCCTCTGTAATGGTTATTTATAGGTTTTATTTTTATAACCAAAAAATGACTGTTACCAGAACATTCTGGGGACCAGAAATTGTTTGCTTCGTGTTTTGTTCCTGAATGAAACAATGTGTGTGAATGAGTTTGGATGAGTGAATAATTCAAAAAAAAGCCGTCATTATGTCATTATCAGTCCGTCAGAAAAGCAGTTCTAGGCTTATTCTTGGCTGGATAACTCTTAGCAGGTTTAAAAAGCTCTTTTAAAATTAAATATGAATGCAGTTTTGGATTAAATAAAAGTACAGTCAAGTCAAATAAAACATGTTTTATCTCCTGTTTGGTAACACTACAATAAGATACCATTCATTAACGTTACTTAATGCGTTATCTAACATCAACACATTGAGTGAACAATATATTTTTACAACATTAATTAATGTTTGTGAATGTTATTTAATACAAATACTTGATTGGTCATGTTTGTTCACTTCATTCATTGTGCATTAAATAATGTTAACATAAATAATGTTAACTTTTGATTTTAAAAATGTATTTTTAAATTAACCCCAAGGAGAATAATTGCGACAGTATATAGCCTAACTATTGTTTATTGTTAGGTCATTTTATCTAATGTTATCTAACAAATGGAATATTATTGTAAAGTGTTTTTAATACTACAGTTTCCATCTTTGTAACCGTGATATACGCTTTAATATATGTAAATTTAATCTAAATTAAGCTTCGGTACCGAAATTGTTACCGAGAACCGTGGATTTTCACAGGTATTGGTACCAAATACTGAAATTTTGGTACCGTGACAACACTAGTAGCTCTGTTAGCTCGGTAATTTAGACAATAGGCTGTTGACAGAGTAACGTTAACATATGTAATGGCTGTTATGTTATTTTCTTTTCAATGACGTTCCTTGTTACATGTTCATTGCTGGATTTATGGAAAAACATCAACCAATATTGCATATCCATAATTATTATAATGGATATAATTAAAGAATACTTACACTATAACGTAAATTAGAAGTGTAACGCAAAAAAACTGGATTTTTACACCTATTTTGAATTTTACTCGAATACAAATACAAATACAAATACTTTTCCCCTCTCAACAAATACAAATACAGATACAAATACCGGCTGCTTTGCACACCCCTAGTTTACATAAATCTCTGTAAAACTTGGATTTTTTTCAACACAATGTTGTATGTCCCATCGGCTAATCCGAAATGCACACTTGCGGTCTTCAAGCCCACTTGAACACTTGGGCCAAATACAGGAAATACGTCATGCAAGTAGACAAAGTGTGGGTACTACTGGGACAGGTCCTCTGTAATGGTTATTTATAGGTTTTATTTTTATAACCAAAAAATGACTGTTACCAGAACATTCTGGGGACCAGAAATTGTTTGCTTCGTGTTTTGTTCCTGAATGAAACAATGTGTGTGAATGAGTTTGGATGAGTGAATAATTCAATAACTCACTCATAAAAACAGGCAGCTGTTAACCTGGCAAGCCAGACCTACATCAAGATGATAGGTCTGGCAACTCACCATAGACACGGCTCAATCCGAGGGGCGGGATAAACGGCTGTCTATCAAATTCCCTCTGCACGCAATAGGACAGCGCTTCAACCAACCAGAGGGTTTTACCAACAGCGGAGCTAACGATAGTTGATAGATTCAACTTATGAATCTGGCCGGCAAAACTATGAACACATCTTCCTTTTTAAGAATGACTTAAGTGCCGTTCTTTGCTCTTTTCTCAAAGAAAAACTTAACTCCAAGTCCTCCAGAGTCGCGGCCAAAGCCGATTCGAAAGACTGTTTGCCAGAAGCAGCTCTTCTTTGTTTTCAAGTAGCAGGGAACCGTCACAACTCTGTCCTCATTATGTTAAGCCCGCCCCGCCTACTCTAAACACGATGTGATTGGCCTGACCCAATTTAGGTTTTTACAGCTCAGAAAGTCAACGGAGAGTTGCTAGACTACCCTGGCTGCAAAATAAATTTTGCTGACGCTAGGGTGCGTCTAGATTTCTAGGCTAGGCAGCTGTTTCTTAAAAAAGCTTAATTCACTCATATAGACAGTCACTTATCCCCATCTACTGGCGTGACTACATAACATACAGAAAGAGTCAGTGAAAAATCTCCACTGAGTCTGAAACCTGCAAACACAGGCAAGTGGAGTGATACAAAGAGTGGCAAAACAACTTTGACTATTTGGAATGATATTCTGAACATCATAACTAATTATGTGACCTGTTGATTGCTTCATGTTGTTTTTCAGTTGCTGACCTTTTTTTACTTTTATTACAAGGTTTTTTGAGCTCATTCAGCTGAAATTTCCTGACGTCACCATCTCTCCAGGATGGAAGGTTCTTTATCTTTCCCTCTTCCCCAATGTGACATACACGCGCAGTATGGTGGAGCAGATGTACTCTACTGTAAGACACCTCCCTCAGAAAATCACCTTTCCTGTCCATGCTTTGATGACCAAGAATGGGTGGCCACACCTGAGCTGGCTGCTCAGCCAATCTTCAAGGTAACTCAGTTACTTCAGTCGTTTATACTGTCGTTTATACGTTTATGATGTTTACACTGTGTCTTGATTCTGATACAGGTTTAGTTTAACACTGTGGCAAGGAAAGGAGAACCCCACTGTGAATGATCTTCTCTTCATCAGAGACAACAGCAACCCTCAGCGCATCTATTATGACATCTATGAGCCTGTGCTCTCACAGTTCAAAGAAGCTGCAAGTGAGTGACTTCATGGTTTTGAATATTACACCTTAGATAGTGTATAGCGATGCACAATATATGGTAGCAGATTGGTTATCTGCCGATATTAGAGCTGTTTTACATTAGATTAACTTTGCAGTCATGTAACTCTCTTAAAAATAAAAGTCCTTTATTGGCATCTGTGGTTCCATGAAGAACCGTTAACATCCATGGAATCTTTCAATTATACAGAAAGGTTAATTAATTATATATTGGAAAAATGTTCTTTAGATTATTATAATGTTCTTCACACTAAGAAAAACATGGTTCACTTAAGAACTGATCACTGAATGATTCTTTGAGGAACCCAAAATGGTTCTTCGATGGCATCATTGCGAAAACCCCCTGTTGAAACTATTATTTTTAAAGGGGTCCTATTATACTTTTTCACTTTTCTAACTTTAGTTAGTGTGTATGTTGCTGTTTGAGCATAAAAAGATCTGCAAGGTTACAAAGCTCAAAGTCTACCCCAAAGGGAGATATATTTTACATAATCCACTTTTCAAGAACTACAACGAACAGCACCTTTGGACTACAGCGCGATTTTTCCGGGTTTTATGAAGTCATAATGTTCCTCATTTAAATTATCCCCGCCCACGGAATACGCAGAAAAGCGGATGAGCTGCTGTTATGTCAAAGAGATGCTGGTTTTTCCACAACTAATTTGTTTGACCTTCGTTAGGCTGACGAACTTAGAATGGGTAAATTTATTTTAAATACTGTTCCTGAACATTATAATCCCGTTGTTTATCTGTGCGCACACATTTTAGCAAAAAACAGGTTCCAGAACCACGATGCAGGCTACACAAAAGCTTCTCCGGAAATGGAGCCGTTTCCACTTTGTCGGGACAATCTTTTATTTGTGGATGAAAACTTGTAAGCATGTCTTATTATTTGTAGTTCCATTTTCTAATAACAGTTCTAAGTTTTATGTTGTGCAAGTCAACATTAGAGTTGATGTTGTTCACTGTAGCTTTTGTAAGCTCTCGCTTTTGCAAGGCTGTTCACCGCCCTTTAGGAAAATTAATCATGTTTTTGTGATCGATTACTGTTTGTATAACCATGGTTTTCCTACAAATATCATGATTAAATGGTGGATAACATCATGCCTATAATGTACAAGACAAACCACTCTGAAACGTCCTGTGAAATCCATGCTTGCAAATCCGTTCTAGATGCTCCTCTTGTTTGTTAACATTGTCAGGGTCTGAATCAGGTTTGAAATTGGTGTCATTCTTTACATTTACTCGCGCAGAACTCGCGTTTATGGAGGGGCGGGACATTTCCCGAACACACGCTAAGCGCTGCCAATCACAACACACTGGTCAAGCTAACCAATCACAGCACATTTTGTATTTCTTAAGGACAGGCTTCATCGAAAAACAGGAACTAAACAACGTGTTCAGGACAGACTGGGGATAGAGAGACTGTAATAATGTAAAATATGTGAAAAATCTAGCGTTTTTTTTTTAACAATTAAGTATGAAAGCTTACTCTAGTAGCCTACATCCCAAAAACAAAATCAAGACTTCGTAAAAGGGCATAATAGGACCCCTTTAAAAGTGAAAGGTCACATTTATCATTGGTTACCATTGCTTCAGGTTTTTCATGAAAATTCGTCATGTTGACCAACAGAAAGCTGCTTGGTTTGAAATTGACTTCTGTGTGAGCCGTACACTATCAGTAAATCTTTTTTTTTTTTTTTTTGACAAAAAAGCTGAAATTTCGCAGTTGTGACCATGCCTGAATACTCATATAAAATTAATCTTTAGAAACACTAATCATTTAGCAAATCCCAAAATGCAAATTAATTTTTCATACTGTACATTGTAATGATGGGATGCCAAATTCACTTGGAGTCTACTATTTAAAATTATTGATTTTATTTGTGTTTTATTTTTTAGACAGAATAGTATAGAATTGTATTTATTTATTGGTAATAGCCCATAACATGAAAATAATTGTAACAATATTTATTTTCTTATTATTATTCATATTTTATATATATATTTTTCACTGCTCAATTTTGTCCATAATTTTAATATTGATGCATCCCAAATTGTATATATCAGTAACACAGGCATCTTGATTTCTCAGAGCTGAAAAACAGACCCAGAAGATTCTATCCAGGTGGAAACATAGTTGACTATTTCAGGCCGGTGAATGGTGATGGACTCAACATTCAGTGGGACACAGTGACTGATAAAGATTCTTTACTATCTTTGCTTGAAGGTGTGAATTTAACAACTTTAGATGGATAGATATTGTGGAAATGCATAGATCTTTATAAATTGGTAATGCAAGAATTTTTTTTTTTGCAGATAGCCCTGGAGGAATGCTGGTGATCCCAGTATTATCTAGGGTAGGTCAACCAAACATTCCTGTCGTTCAGGGTTCCCAACCTGAGCTTCCTCTTCAGGACTGTCTGGAGCTGATTCTTGCCTCTAAGAAGCCGTGGGGACTCTACTTAAGGATAAAGTCCCAGAATCATCTGAGCCCCTCGCTGGAGCTCCTTCGTCGGGCCTATGACAGAGACCTGCTGCACCACCCCACCTGGGTTAACATGGACATAGCCCACGGAGCTTTCCATATCCACGGCTATGTGATGGGAAAAGAGTTCTTGAGAACCATTGATCAAATCTTTCCATATGTGACTCTGGCTCCAGGTTGGCCTAAAGAGGTTCTCAATGAAGGCTACACTCCAGAACTGGTGGAGGACATGGTGCAGCTCTTTCAGGGGGCCTGGCAAGATGTTTCACTGCAGCTGCAGGTCGAGGCTCTGGACAGGACTGTGACTGGATATAAGAGCCTTATCCATGCACAATCACGCTTCTCACTGACTCTAGAGCAGCGTGCAGAGGACAGAGGCCTCAATTCTGGGATTGAAAGCTTAATGTCTTTCCGAGCAGTGAACAGACAGCGGAGCTTCTACAATATGTCTAATATATACAGAAAACATGCAGCAAATCTGTCTGTCTGAAAATCAAGATCATATATCTTTGACAAAGACATCGCAAAATCAAAGTCAACCATAATGCTGTTTAGATAGTCCACTGACAAGATAATGTACATAAATGTTCATTGAAAACTTGAGAGATTAATATTTAAAATAAATTGTTTAAATTATTAACACTACTTCTTTGTCATTTTATTTCATATATGATAGAAATAGGACTTTTAACAAATATTTATTTAAACAAAATTGTCAGTAACTAAACTAAATCAGTTAACAGACGCAATTAAATAGTCATTTTATAAACATCACTGCACCAAAAAATATTACTGAAAAAACAAAGCAAATAGAGACTATGATAAAATCATTCTAAAATGATCTTTCTCTTTTTAAAGGGACATAAGTGTTGGATGTACTATGTAAATATTCTGATGGATCCCAGTGTAAGAAATTAGGTTTATTTTTAAAGTTATTTCAGTGTGAACCTGTCACAATGTAACAGAGGTTTTGCAAAATGGTTGTTACTGGACCCGACAAAAAACATTTTTCAATTGTAGAGAGCTTAGTCAATGAAGATAACAACTTGTTTAATTACAAACGTCAGAAAAGGGAGAGAAAATAGTCATGTGATGCATTTATTTTAAAAAATAACCCTTGAGAAAGAATGCCTGAATTTTAGGCTTATCTGTGACTCTAATTTGTTCAGATTAATAATTTGTTCACAAATCAAACTTTCACCCTTAATATTTGTTGTGAGCAACCAGTGAGAAAAATGCATTTTTACTGTATTGTTTGCGCCACAGTCTTTCCCTCTCATCACATTCAATTCAAACTGCAACCTCACAATTCAGCTAAAGCATTGTTTTTCATTCAGTCCTAGTAAAAAAAAAAAAAAATTGGATCAATACTGAATAAGAACCAGTTCTTAATTATGGACTTAAGAATAAAGTGCTGCAAAAGTATTGGATCTGGCCCCTTTAAAAGCATAAACATTTCATGATGAGTTGATCCCAGCAGCAGCAGCAGCAGGTCATAATGTAGAAGAGGTGAATTCAGGTGTGCTGACTATGTTGTCCATCAGATACTGGCTGCATGCACAGAAATTTGAGTAGAAACTGGATGAGAGGCCTGCGATGTCAGTGGAGATGTACGGCATCACTTCTGGACTGGCCTGATTATAGTAGGAAATCTGAGGGCAAAACGAGAAACATGTCACACACTTCAGTGAGGAAGTACATAGTAAGCATCATATGAAGGAGTATTTTTTCTTACCTTTGAGACACTTTTCGACACCTCATAAATGGTGAACCCAGCACAGACCACCTCACCCCTGTTGAACCCCTCTGTGGGTGGATGAGTGGGTAGAGTGACTGATCGTAGGGCAATGACATATGGATCCCTAGAAAACAAATATACATCATATGTATTACACAGATAGTAATTTTGCTGCATTCATGTCATGTAGCGATGTCCTGTAATTACTAGATGACAACCAGTGACGTTCTACTCGGAGCTGTTCACATCCTCGGACGTGGAATTATGTTTTTCTATGGGAACACTATTAATGCCTAAATAAATCTTTGTAGTTTGAGTAATCAATAGACAAAACCACAAGACACCAAGACATCCAATTGCCTTATTAACCCTCATCCTCTCCTCGGATTCTGTAACAAATCCTTCCCTCGTGGGTCAAAATGACCCAAAGCCTTAAAATTATACTAATGTTTTTATATTATTTCATTTTAATAATATTTTTTTAATTTTTAATGCAATTTTTGATTTGATGTACCTTTAAATTACTAGATTTTATCAATAAATAATATAATTTTAGCACATTCCTCAAATTCTTTCAACTTAAATTCAAAATAACTTTCCAAAACATGCATAACCAGCTCAAAATATCTCACATTGGGTCAATTCGGGTGTCTCTGCAGACCTCTTGTGGAAAAAAAATATATAACATGATACCACTAGATGGTCTTATAGCTCAATATGGAGCAAATGAGCTGTTCCTCTGGGTCCTAAAGTCAGTTCTTGAGTTTATCTCTTCAGTATGCATTCAGATACACATGTAGACATAATAAAATCATTTTTGGTAATGTTTTAGCATTTGTAGGTTTAATTTTGAGCATTTTTTTAGGGTTTTATATGTATACTTTAGCATTCCACGCATTCCTAAGGGATGGGAAGGATGTGGTCCTTTTTTATTACAACCACATAAACTCCTCGAATCCAGTAAAAAAAATTGTGTGTATACGTGGTTCAAGTACGACAAAAGTCCTAAGGTCTCAGACCCCTCAGATGAACACTCCTTTTTTTCTTTTTAATTATTTTTTGACCCGAGGGAAAGATAGGTAAACTTAGTTTAGTGGACATAATATGTATTAAACTATGTGATGTTGTTTACAAAGTCATAATTACAAGTTCTACAAAAATGTGAACGCTTTTTACAAGTTGGAATCTCATAATTACGGTACTTCCGACATGCCGTGAACATCTTTAGAGAAGCTCGCTTAAAGGCAACATTAAATCCAAACTGATCTTATGTACTTATTTACATCCAAATGTGTTTGTAATCTTTGTCTTCTTTGTAATCTTGGTTCACTCAGAAATGCCACAGAACTAAAAGGTAGCAAATATTGTATATGTAGACTTTAATACCACATCCTCACCCGCTATCACAAGGCGGTCTTCTAGAGGCCAGTAAAATGAAGTCCTGAACTTTTCCTCCTTCACTGACGGAAGGAGTAACAACTCTATAGATGAAATCATCCTCATTGACCCTAATGAGTGGCTCACACAGACTGCACAATTAAAACAACACACACAAAAAAACATTTAATCATCACTTTAAACTGACATTTGGATTTGCAATTTTAAATCATTAGCTCTACTTCAAAAGTTTCTCATGTTTTTTTACCAAACATTTTCGGAATAAATCGACAAATAGGTATTACATTTATCCGTATTCTTCCCTTTTTCATTTGTAGTAAGTAGCTAATAGTACTGTGGTGTGTAGTGTCTCACGTGTAGTGATCGTCCCATTCCTGTCTGCGGCTGAGATCCGAGAGGAGGGTGAAGACCCTTTGTGCTGGGACATCCATCTCAAACTCCACCCTGAAACACAGACTCTGACTCTCCTCCACTGTATACAGACTCACCTGCTCAGAGTAAGACAATGAGCATCTGATGTTACAGGGGGAACATTATAATGTAAGACTGACGTATGGAGAGTAGCCCTTACATGACCCTTCTTTGAGCTGAGTTCCCAGTTGTTTTTGGCTGCAAGCATTTTCAGGGCTGACACATTATTGTAGCTCAGATACACCTGAAAATCAGAATAATTCAGCTCAAATAAGCCATCAATGCTGTCCAGACAACAGCACTATGTAAATACAGGGGAAAGGAGATACACATTGTGAGTAAATGAAACCTTTGATTAATGTAGTACTAACATGTTTTAGTCAACATACTGTACGTTGGCAAGGTGTAACACAATACCATATATTATTATGAGCAGTAAACAAGTATTTTGGAAAATTGTCAAGTCATATTTACATAATTCTGCAATTCTTGTCCATTTTATTGACTTTATTTGGTATGTCTATCCTGATAAATATATATATATATAAATAACTTTTTTTACTTCTGCCCAATTTGTGCCACAAGTTTGGACCTTTTAATGGTACATATTCATATAATTAGGTATTTTCTGTTGCAGGGAAAGTTACCTGGTTACTAGGGTCCCATGGGACAGACAGTGGCACTTCAGTCTGCTTACATGAGATGATGTACTTCCTGAGGAGAAACAAAACCAGATGAGCTCCAACTCATGAAGAACTGAACAACAGACAATACAGCTAAATGATGCTCCTGAAAAATGTAATATTATTTCATATTATTTCAAGTTTATTTTAATTATTCCATGAAATCATTTGAATAGTTTTTAAATAGATTTGAGACATTTAGATTTAAATGAAAAGAATATTTCTAGCCAAGCCAAAAAAAAATAAAAAATACATTAGAATTGAGCATAGTAAAAAAAAAAAAAAAAATATATATATATATATATATATATATATATATATATATATATATATATATATATATATATATATATACACACTCACCTAAAGGATTATTAGGAACACCTGTTCAATTTCTCATTAATGCAATTATCTAATCAACCAATCACATGGCAGTTGCTTCAATGCATTTAGGGGTGTGGTCCTGGTCAAGACAATCTCCTGAACTCCAAACTGAATGTCAGAATGGGAAAGAAAGGTGATTTAAGCAATTTTGAGCGTGGCATGGTTGTTGGTGCCAGACGGGCCGGTCTGAGTATTTCACAATCTGCTCAGTTACTGGGATTTTCACGCACAACCATTTCTAGGGTTTACAAAGAATGGTGTGAAAAGGGAAAAGCATCCAGTATGCGGCAGTCCTGTGGGCGAAAATGCCTTGTTGATGCTAGAGGTCAGAAGAGAATGGGCCGACTGATTCAAGCTGATAGAAGAGCAACTTTGACTGAAATAACCACTCGTTACAACCGAGGTATGCAGCAAAGCATTTGTGAAGCCACAACATTGGGCATCGTTTAAATGCCACAGCCTACCTGAGCATTGTTTCTGACCATGTCCATCCCTTTATGACCACCATGTACCCATCCTCTGATGGCTACTTCCAGCAGGATAATGCACCATGTCACAAAGCTCGAATCATTTTTTAAAATTGGTTTCTTGAACATGACAATGAGTTCACTGTACTAAAATGGCCCCCACAGTCACCAGATCTCAACCCAATAGAGCATCTTTGGGATGTGGTGGAACGGGAGCTTCGTGCCCTGGATGTGCATCCCACAAATCTCCATCAACTGCAAGATGCTATCCAATCAATATGGGCCAACATTTCTAAAGAATGCTTTCAGCACCTTGTTGAATCAATGCCACGTAGAATTAAGGCAGTTCCGAAGGCGAAAGGGGGTCAAACACAGTTTTAGTATGGTGTTCCTAATAATCCTTTAGGTGAGTGTATATATATATATATATATATATATATATATATATATATATATATATATATATATATATATTTATTATAATATATATATATGTATATATATATATGTATATATATATATATCTGTAATATTTCCAGATTTTCTAGGAACAACAATTCAAATCCTGACCTTAAAGTTTAAGAAAGTAAAGTGTATGTATTATATTTATGGATCTAGTTTTTAGCAGAGATGCACACTGACAGCGCCATCTGTGGGTGAGCTGAGGATGTTGCATTCTAGCCGGCTCTTCTTACATTGTTTTGTGAGATTATAAACTGGAGTTCTTGTTATCAGAATAAAAATAAGCACCAAGTTTGCTACCTATCAAGTCGAATCTTCTTCCTGGCAAGAGCCTCCTGGTATCTCCTCTGTCCCTCCTGTTAAAACATTCAGAATAGCACTCAAAATTCAGATTTGACAATTTCCAATTTACTTAAAGGTGCTGTATGTAGGATCCAGCGGCCTCTAGCGGTGATGTTTCATGTCTCATGTATGTTGTATTTTACCTTGCTATTTCATTACAGTTTACTATTATTTATTTTAGCATATCTGAAAACTTGTAATTTATCAGAAAAAAAGCCAACTCAGGGTCTGTTTTTATAGGCTACCTAAAATAAAGCGGAGGTCTCTCCATAATTCAAACGCTCTGCCAATGTTGATCCGTGTTTTCGTCCTGAGTCGATCCGATTGACGTTTGGCCTGACGAGCTTCAGCAGATAAAAAAAAATTTATCAACATTTTTTTTATGTTTTTTTATATTTTTTTTATTTTTTTGGAGTTTGTGTTGGAGTCTGTGTTGTGCTGGAGGCAGGTCGTTTTTTGGTGTTATCAGACTCCATGTCGTTAGCTGCAGTGCCGTCGCATAGACTGTATATAAAAAGGAGAGAGGCTCGGGAGCGCGCATGCACGTCACATCCGGTGGATTTCGCAGAAAATCCGACCTGGAGACTTCACATAAAAATAGGAATGCTGGCCTTCAGAGGTAATAGCAAAACACGAAAAGTGGATCAGTGTAATGTGTGATTACAACCCCTTCACAGACAGGCAATAAAAAAAGGATTCATTTTATAAAAAAAGTTACATACAGCACCTTTAATCAAATGAGTGTTGTCATGACCGTTCACACTATAAGCACAATGTGGATTCAGATTTCGTCTCCTCACCTGAGGTTCAGGTTTTATGGGAGGCAGTGGGCGTGGCCTTCCTTTCTCATCCAGCACCTCAAACGTCATGAAGGCGCTGTTAATGTGCCTCAGAGGTTCCTCTCTGTGATAGGCTTCTGCACAGACGCCTACCTCCATACTGCAAAACCAGAGACACTGCCAGTCAGCTGACTGACATCATTACAGTGTAGTCATTAGAATCTAAATACAGCTCTTGGATGCCCATTACACAAGCCCACCTGTTCTTGAATGTGTTATTGACAATGGCTTTCAGAACCAAACGATCTCCAACCTGGGACGGGCCTCTGAAGTGAAACATGTCTATGGTCCTCAGAGTAGGATGAGCATTGCATAAACGACTGTTAAAAAATTAGAAAGCCATACAGTATATCTTGAGTTTTTTAATAATTCAAAATAAGACCATCATGAGACAGTTTTCTTTCCTGTGCTGATGTACTTTCTATAGAAACAAGAAGATTTGGTGGGACAGACTTTGCAACATGCTAGTTAGTTTCAGGTGGTATTAGGGGAGGAACACTCTCATTTTAGAGAATTTTGCATATTGTTGTCCTATTGTTAGTTTCATTGCTTTTATTGCTCTCCTCATTTGTAAGTCACTTTGGATAAAAGCGTCTGCTAAATGATTAAATGTAAATGTAGAGAGCAGCTGATTTTCACGTACATCTGTGTAGTGCAGGATGAGTCATAAATATTTTAAGTCAGACAAATAGTTTTTTCATGCACTGGTCTATGTTGACATTTTGGGCTATTTTACTTCCATAACATTTCTTCTTTCAGACTAGCAGGAAGAAAACATCCAAAATGCACATTTAAGTGTTTATTTTTATTTTTATTAAATTATCTCTATTTGTTTTTGGGGGGGGGTTTCACATGCACTGAGCCATAAATCTCCTCTTCGGTTGCACTAACATACACCAAACCTTCCAGTTTTATTCTTATCTATATTCTTAAGGTTTTTACACATGGGTTTGTTTATATATAATAATATTAATACTAAAGGCCAAAAAACTTTCATTTTGATTTCATGGTGACTTTAAACAGGTTTTTGAACCTCGCTTTATCAAATGTTCCGATTTTTGTTCTGGAAATGTATCCAAATTATTTATCATTATTAATTTAATCGTTATCGTTTATTATATATTATATATCATACATATTTAATCAGATAATTCCTCATTTGCTTATATAAACAACATTTCAGAAAACAAAACAATTGTGATTAATCAACTAGGATGGTAAAGTCATATCTGTTTATTTGTTTGTTTGTTTTTAATTGTACCCTTAGTATAAATTATATATCTTCTAAAAGCAAATGACAACTTTTAGGATTAAACTAGCAAACAGATGGCCTCAAATCCAACACACATGAACTAAATGGCACAAATCTTAATTATGATTTCATGGAGTATTTAAATAAGCTGAAGTTCATGCTCTTTGTTTTAATTAAAGCTTCAGTGTACTGTCATTGCAGAAGTCTCTTTTGCGGCACGTTTATGACAACATTACAAACCTTGAACCCTGATCTAGTGCAGGTCGAGGGTTTAAAGCTAAATATTAACTGCTGTATAAAAATGCACTTTACAAGTGTGTGGGCACAAACCTGGCTGCAATAGTAGCGACATTTTCCATCCAGGCCATAATCTGGCCGCCGAATGTGTTGACCTGGTGATTGGCATGAGGAGGAAGAACCAGCTCGACGCTTTCCACTCGTGTCTTTTCTGTCGGCACAGCCTCATCTTCACCACGGTTCTCTGCCTCACAAACAATAAAACACCTCCTTAAGACATTAAACAGATGCTTGGAGGAAACTAAATGATTGTCTAGAATAGATCATGTGCAGGCGCATATAGTTGGCTCTAAAAATGTATATTCTGTCATCATTAACTCACCCTAATTTACTCCAATGGGGATTCTAAATATCTTATTTCATGTTCCACAGAAGAAAGAAAGTCATACACGTTTGGAATGACATGAGGGTGAGAAAATACTATGACATAATATACTTCTTTTTGTATGAACTATGCCTTTAAGGCCATGTAACTCACTCTGTCTGAGATATTTTCACGTGTTCAGTCTGTGACGTGTTTGGGCAGAGACTTGAATGAAAGGGAAGTGTCTCCATGTCTTACAACACTTACCCTCACTGATACTTCTCTGGAAGGTCTTGTTGTTGAGCAAATCCTGCATGGTGTCATGGTGAATGAGTCTCATCCTCCTCCTCTCAGCTGCTAAACTGTGCTCCACCTGCTCTTGGTGTGTGCAGGGCACAACCTGCTTTAGCTGCGCCTGCAATCACAGCCCAGAAACATTTCTTATCTACATATTACCTCATTGTTAATAACTGGTTTAATAAAAATGAGTGAAGAGTAAAGGTGCATTCAAATGCTGCGCTGAATGCAATTGTATCAGCCTAGTTTATTTGCAGCGTGTCCTTACATAAGATAATATTCCACAGCCATAACAAAAAAGTAAGCCTAATCAGTTTATGAAATATGTTTTTCCCCATTAACTGAGATGTTAGTGGGCCTAGCATATTTATAAAGGTTATTAGACACATTATTATTGCAGTGTTTTCTCATACCTTGTTTGCATCTGTGCGTCTGGCGACGAATGTGGCAAATGCCCGACACACTCTCCAATGCCGGCCACTGTACAGGTCCTCACAGATGACTTCTATCCCCACCTCACACACAAACACCAATACATACGGCCATAATTACCACTCTACTTAAACAATATTAATACAACAATATTTAAGAACAATGTGCTAGGGGGGGTTAACAGAAAATTTGAGAGAATTGCTTTTGATCGATTTTTTTTCTTCCAGACTGTAATTTTAAGCCTGTCAAATATGATATATCAACTAAAGGCATTATTTAAATATGCTTAACAAATTATTTTAATACTGAATTTGTCATTACTGTTTAAAACTGGATTAAAATAACCAACAGTTATATTTTTTTAACAATATTTTTTTGATTATTCCATTGACAAGGCAGTTTTTAACAGTAAAGATAGTTTCATATAGTCTTCAAATTGTTTTGTGAAAATATATCTAACTGTATTTCAAAACATATACTTTTAATATTATGTATATTAAGTTTCTCCTCACCACTGTCACTCTTAGCGTTCTTGCTCTATGGCAATATTCTCTCCTAATCTTTGGAAAATATTTACAAATAACTGTTTAAAAATTCTACAAATAAATTTGAATCAAATTCAAAACGGTTCTCTTATCATCTACAGTACACTAATAGAAATACTATAGTAATATAGTAATACTGGGTAGAAAAAAGGTATCTAGTAAACAAAGTAGTGCCGTCAAATCGATTAATCGTGATAAATCGAATCTAAATAAAAGTTTGTGTTTATATAATATATGTGTGTGTGTATATATATATATAATGTATATATATTAAACACACACACATATATATATATAATATATATATATAAATATAATAATGTATATACACACACATATATTAAACACAAACTTTTATATTGAGACAGTATATGTAAATAGCTGTGCCTTTTATAGTTTATGATTATCATACTTAGGGGTGCTTGGCTTGAAAACGTCTAAAGTGTAACACAATAGTAAGAAATTTGTAGGTCTTAGAGTAACTTTTTCTAAAAAACATATACAGTGTGATTTGATTAAAACGTGTTTGTTACCTCCATGCTTGAGTTGAAGGCCCTGTTGACTTTGGCTTTAATGTTGACCACTTGTCCAACACTGAAAAATATTCGTGAGTGATAATGACAGTGTCTCATTAGAGGTTGTTTTCCACTGGGCTTGTATTTCTGAGACTCTCCTCACTAATCAAAGTTTCGTTTGATTGGTGTTGTTTTATTAGCACAGTCTGACAGGCTGGCAGAGTAATTAACAATCTTCTGTCTAATAGCAGTTTAATAGCACAATAAACCAGACAGAACTGCCAGTACTCCCTAAGGCAAATGACATGCTGGTAAGGAAATTTTTCAAAAGACACTGAAATGTGGCTCTAATTATCTCAAACATAAGTGATATTTCTTCTGTACCCGATAGTGTGCTCGAAGTAGATGTCATCAACAGAAGCTGTCACACAGAGGCATCCAGCGTGTCTCTCCGCTGGAATACAAGCAGATCTAAATAAGTCATGTTGACACTAATGAATCTCACTGCATTTTAACAGATTTACCTGTTCGTGACTGACAGGTGAAAAAATGTACCTAATAATTTATCCCATATTGAAAGGTTTCCAGTGATGCAGTCACATGCACATCTAGATTATTTGCTCTAGGTTTGCTTAGTCATTGCAAACAAGTCCTCAGTATTATACTAACACTCATATCCTTATAAAGAGAATTTCTGGAGCCTTTACAATGCAGGTTAAAGGTGCTTCGCATCACTCATTGTGCAAACTCACCAGACAGACACGCTGTGCAGTCCATCCATTTGAGCAGCTGTCCGATGCTCAGTTCTCCGCAGTGGTTGGCATGGCAGGGCAGCACTATCTGGCTCATCTTCACCTCTGAAGGGTTGCGATGCTGCTGCCCTTTATCCTCCAGATGAAGGTCATGCAGATTGTTCTTAAGCTCGGACTCTGAAGCCATGCTGATGAGCTGAAAGCCGGCGTCTGAGAAGAACAATAATAATGTTCAAAGTTAATATTAGAAACTGGAGTTTTGTATAGCAATCCAATCCCATTAAGTATTTGGACACTTAACCAAACCTGCGAAGGTCATTGAATAAGATAACTAGAAAGTGATCAAACAATCTTCATCTTATTTTGATCCCTATATGTATTTTTTATAAAAAATAAAAAGTCTGATATGTGCAGCCTTTTTAAACAATAATAATAAATGTTTGATATTCTATCTAATGCAATGACATTCATTTCAAACATGTTCATGTTAACAAACACTGAGTATTACTGTTAGTTACTTTAGCATAATGCTAATTATTAAAGTCAGACCTAAAAGTAAATTTTACACCCAAAAAAAGTGTAGGCTACTGTATGTATAAAGCTGTATAAAGACATTGGTAGATGTAAACATCTGTTAATGAGAGAAATAAAGGGACAATCACAATTATGAATATAAGACTACTAATATAAACAGTTGTAGGCTATTTTATTTGTACAAACAATATAAGCATAGCTAATAATTGCAACAAAAAGAGAAAAAAAGTGGAGATAAGGTTAGAAAGCATGAAGCTTGCGGTGTCAAAATGCCAGCGCGTTATGGCAACGACGTCTCAGATAGTCTGCGTAAATAAATGCCTTTCGGGTGATTTGTTACAATTACAAAAGTGCACATGATCAAATGTCCACATCAAATGTCCAAATAAAACAAAAAAAAAAACACTGAAGCTCGAACTTGAGTGTGTCACGCGCTAGAACCATAGACTGTAAAAATACCTCATTGGTTCTTGCGCGCCACGCACGCACGCGCATTTGCGCTTCTTATTTTCACACACACTTGAAGCTGCATATACCGCCACCTACTGTACAACACCTGCGTCACAGCTGACGTAATAAAGAATTAAAAAAAAAATGCTTAATCGGCCCCGGGACAGTTATCCTTTTTATTTATTTATTTATTTACTCATTTAATTATTCATTTCAATCTTATTTTCCTTATTTATTTCCTTTTATATTATTTAAAGTCCGCGTGAACCGGAAGTTGCAAACGACTTTTCTCCAGTGTTGTGACGTATTTCCCAGTGAAACGGAATATTGAACAGAGGGCAGGGTTTTACTTTAGCGCTCCTCCTCTCCATCTCTCGCTCATAACAGACTAAAGGCTGATTTATACTTCTGCGTCGGACCTACGCCGGAGCCTCTACGCTGTAGGCAACGTGTTGGTTTTCATATATACTTCTGCGTCGTTGTCCGCGTTCACGCGCGCAGAGGGAGCATGTGAAACCCGAGGGAGCGGTCCTAGCAGACCAATCACAGCGCTTGCGTCCGCGTAGAATTGACGCGTTGTTACATTTTTGGAGAGGTGCACGTCAGGGTACGCCGAAAGGTACGCTCGCTACACACAGCCTACGTCGTAGCTACGGCGTAGGCCTCATTATACTTCTGCGTCAGACCTACGCCAGAGCCTATACGCCGTAGGCAACGTGTTGGTTTTAATTTATACTTCTGTGTCGTTGTCCGCGTTGACGCGCACCTAGGGAGCATGTGAAACCCCAGACCAATCACCGCGCTTGTGTCCGCGTAGAATTGACGCGTTGTTACATTTTTGGAGAGGTGCACGTCAGGGTACGCCGAAAGGTACGCGCGCTACACACAGCCTACGACGTAGCTACGGCGTAGGCCTCATTATACTTCTGCGTCGGACCTACGCCGGAGCCTATACGCCGTAGGCAACGTGTTGGTTTTAATTTATACTTCTGTGTCGTTGTCCGCGTTGACGCGCACCTAGGGAGCATGTGAAACCCCAGACCAATCACCGCGCTTGTGTCCGCGTAGAATTGACGCGTTGTTACATTTTTGGAGAGGTGCACGTCAGGGTACGCCGTAGGGTACGCGCGCTACACACAGCCTACGACGTAGCTACGACGGCAGTTCGACGCAGAAGTATAAAACAGGCTTAACGGTTTGAGGGGAGTGGTTAAGCGTTTCCCAAACCAAGCCGTCAAGTGTGCGTCATCAGGGAAGGTCCTCCAATGCAGAGGGGAGGGGCATTTTCAGATTTTGATTAAAGATTACAAAGCCAAAAAATTTTTTTGTGTGGATTGACTTGCATGGATGAATTGTTCACCACAAAACGATCAATTTAGGCAAACAAAGTAAATATGGTCAATTTTGATTTCATGTGGACTTTAACGCCGTTTTTCTCTAAACTTTTCCATAAGCTCCTTAAAACTCTGCAGCCCCCTGGCCTGGGGTCCATGAACCCCAGTTAATTTTTTTTTTTTTTTTTTTTTTTTACAGACTGGACTGGACCTGCTTAAACTAAACCTTTTTGTTAATTGCATTTGCCAGCATACTAAACATCATGAGTACTTCAGATATAGGCGAACACTAACTGCACGTCACAGTGTTGTACTTCTACTGATAATTGCGCAACCCTAAATAAACCTTTGAAGTGACACTCCTCACATTCACGCCCTTTATTTAATGAGTAAAACTGAGATACATTCCTGTGCCATGCCAATACGATTTGTCAACAATTTCACTTAAACATAAGATTAGATGTTATGTGTGATTGTGTTCCGCGCAGCGCCTTTACAATGGAGCGAATAGACGTGCAGTTGTTGAATGACTATGCAGAACGGCGTCAAAACATGATTTAGCTGAGACGTGGCTTGATGAATAGATATAAAGTATCATTCACGCCCTTACCGCGATTTTCCTTGAGAGTCAGGTTAAATTCAACACAGCAAAATCAACTCCAGTGATTGACAGGCACGGAGTGTTCACGGAAGCGCACGAGTGCTCAGCAAAAACCTCTTCAGTCGCGCGCGTGTAGTGTTCACTAACAAGTAGCCTATTCACTAAGACCCCGCCCCGTGCCTCGTGTTTAGCTACATGTGTTGTGTAAAGTTCACGAAACTCTTAGGATCCTTATTGTATGCTCTCTCTCACATCAAAAACCATAACAAACTTGAAAGAAAACAATCATGTTTGCATTCAGCACGGAATGTGTTGACACCTGCGGTTTATCGCTTATATTGCTGTCCGACAGGTGGCGCAATAAGTCTTTGAAAGCAGAGGATAGCGCTTCAACTAGAGTCAGGAGTCAGCAAAGCTTTGTTAGCATAATTTTTAACATTTACAACAGTACCAAAGCACGTACAGTAGCCTACAGAAATATGTATTTTAATACATTTTAGGTAGGTGAAATTATTTTAAAATCATGCAATGAAATAATTGAGAGAATTCATTTAGGTACTGTAATAAATCACTAATTGGATAAATAAATCACTCACTACTGTAATAAAAATGTGTTTTACATAGATTGCCAAAGCAGCAATGCACACGATAAAACCAAATTACAGAAAAACATGTTATTAATAACAAAATAACCTTCAATATGATTATAATTTAAAAAAGAAATACTCAGAGACAACGCGTGATCAAAGCAATTTGCAATATACTACCCCTTTTTGAAGAAGATGGTTTTATTGTTTTAACTTTTATGCAGATGAGGGGGATCGTGAGGTCATGAGGTCGAATATTTTGATTGGCCTATGAAGCTGTCAATCATGCACCGCGGGTTCCCGCCCACACGCAGTTCATGCTCTGGCTGTGGCAGGGTCGGTTGAAGCGGATGGGGTCAGAGGCGGGCTACACGTTGACAGCTGGAGCATTGAGCATAAGGAAACATCGCAGTCAAGCTGGCAGACGCGTTTATCTTCAGCGCAAGACATGTTCGCGAAAGGTAAAGGGACCGCGGTGCCATCGGACGGGCAAGCTCGGGAAAAGTAAGCGCTGCTCTCTCTCTCTCTGTCTTCTTTACACGCACAGCTGATGTTGTGTTATGTCATTATGTCTTCTAAAACAAATGTCTTGTTCAAGATATTTCAGTGATGTTAGAGTGAAAACTGATTCTGTTTTAATGTCTTTATTTATTTGCTATACATGTAAGTTTTTAATTTTTTTTTAGTTTTATTAGAGTATAATATTTATTTCACAACATGCCAGTTTGCAAACGCCCATGGTGAAATCAATTATTGTTTTGGAAATACAGTATAGCCCATACTAGACTCAAACAGTTGTTGGTGGAAGCAAACTGCAATGATGATTCTCTTGGACAAGAATAAGACTGTGTGTTATTAATATGTAGAAAAAACCCAGACAGTTTAATTAGATGGCATCAGTTTTTATTGAAGCATCTGTTTTACTGTACAGGTTGGCATTATACGTCTATGAATATTTGCTACATGTGGGAGCTCAGAAATCCGCACAGACGTTTTTATCAGAGGTGTGTATGTGCATATTCATATTTACTTCAGTGAATGATCATGTGCATTGACCAATCTTGTTATGCATTCATTGTGTGTGTGTTAAAGTCATCTGCTGTCTGTTTTTATTATGCTTAGATAAGATGGGAGAAGAACATAACCCTTGGAGAACCTCCAGGCTTTCTGCACTCTTGGTGGTGGTGTGTATTAACTCTCTTCAGTTGTTGATCAGTGTTGTGCTGTATATGGAATCTTTACAATATGTTATAAACTTAAGAATAATTGAATTGAATGGATACCAGGCTGTGACATTTAATGATATCTGGCTGCTTGGCTTAGACTTGGTTTGGGGGAATATATTAAAAGAATCTGAAGGGAAATCAATAATTACTTTTGTTATGATTTAGGCTACCTGAAATATTTGAGTTCAATACAACACTAAGCATAAAATAAGTTAATCTCAACAGATAGCCCATAGTCTTAATACTGCGTTATCAATGTTATGATCAGTAAGTATAACCGTTGTGACACTGCAATATCTTCTCATTCCAAACAATGTTGTCATTACGCAGTGTGTTTTGGGACCTGTACTGTGCAGCACCTGAGAGACGGGACACATGTGATCACTCCAGTGAAGCGAAGGCCTTCCATGACTATGTAAGTGATGCGTGTTTAATTCACCCCTCGCTAGCACATCGTAATAGAAGAGATCTGCTGTTTCACAATGAGATAAAACCACTGAAATGTTACTCTGTGGTGTGAAGCAGAATATTGATCGCAAATATGAGATTGCGGCTTATTTATTGTTTTAGTTCCAGGTCAGCTTTGTTTATCCTCATTCCATTAATGTTAAATTGGTATTGAATATCCTTTTTTCAGATTGGCGCGCTTGATTTGAATTTGATTGCACATTTAGTGCATGACTGTGTCCAGTTTGGGTGAGCTTGTGAACAGGAAAGCATTTCCTTCACATTATTCTTGGGAATTAGGGGATCGGTAAACTGTTGAATGAATATGGCTTGAATGTCAGAATATTGATAGCATTAGGTTATGTAACAGTATACATTGAGTGATTGTGTGTACATGCTACCAGTACTCACTGCCCTAGAATGGGAACGTAAAAGGGCTTATGAGGCACATGTAAAATCAGACTTCCACCATGTTGAAACCAGGAATGATGCAGTTAAGTAATGAGTTATAAAATCTCTATCATGTAAATCTTGAGTTATTGCGCTAAATAACCATCCGTGACCCTAACAAAGATGTTTTGTTAATCGCTTGGTTTGTATTTCATTTTATACTTATAAAATGAACATTAAATATGTTCTGATTGTCCTGATGCAGTTTCTCATTCAGACAAATTGCTTGTTGCATCACTCTTGGTTACTGGAAGTGTTATAGGTGAACTAGAGTCCACAAAATGTGTCTACTACACCTGGCCTGAAAAGAAAGCTGGACATTTGCCTCTTCAACTTGTGATGTTTGATGGAATGCTCACAGTTAAATCACCTTATTATAGGGATGGCTCGATACCATAATTTTGGTTTCGGTACGGTACCAGAACCTAATACCTCGGTATCGATACTAAATCGATACCACAGGTGACAAATAACCAGCTTCAAAATTTAAGTGAATTGAAACAATTTTATTAAAAAACACTGCTTGAAACTCTGCAGTGCAAACAAAAAGTATCAAAATGTTAAAATAAATAAAAAACAGTCAGGGAACTTACAGTAGATTAAATTTTGATTTTGAAAAAAAAAGAAAGAAAGAAACCTGAAATGATACAATTAAAATAGGTTAAATAATTGATTAATATAGAATAATAATAGAATAATGAAATGACTAATTTTTTGCTGTCATGCATTAACAGAGAATTATCAACATTTATAGCATTTATTCATCTTGGTTTGATTACTGTTTGGTTTGTGTTTGGGTTCATATTAGTTTAATGCATTGCATATAAAGTAATGTTAACATGCTAAACATGTATTAGTATATTTAAATAATAATTACTGATTGATCGATCTAGATTAATAAATGCTATAATACGGTTAGGTCAGGTTACCTAATGAATGTTGACAAATGTAGCTTAAATGTAAAGTGTTACTCTAACATTCATATTAGTAATATCCATATTACTACTATTACTCTAGATTCCTTAGATTCCTCTAGGGGTCGCACTCGCCACAGCAGCAGTGATATGCCATTCATTTTACTATCACTAATACTAAAATTAATATCACTAATCTCTTTATTCATTCAAATTCAATTAATATATGATTGTTTGAAAGTGCAAAAATTATGAGACCTAAACTTCATTGGTTCTAGCGTGTCATGCAAGCACATTTGAGCTTTCGTGTTTACCGTGTCATATTTAATTGATAAGCTTTTATGTATGTGCGCTATGAATAAAAGTCTAAATTAAAACAGTTGAATGATGGACTCACCTGTCGATCTCTGAACTCTTTGAACAAGTCAGGATGATCAAGTGACAAGTGCTCAACGTTAGCCAAATTTGATGTGTTGCCTCCCGTCGCAAATTTAAAGCAGTGTTTGTAGAGTGGTGCATTGAGGTCTGTTGCTTCACCTTTCTCCTTACTTTTGTAGGCAAAGTAATGCTATATTTCACTCCTACTGCTCTCTTTATTTATTAATTACGGGCGTGTAGAATGAGCTTCATCTGTTTGATCCATCGTGTTCCTCCGTTGTCACCGTTTGCCGGTTGTGCGTGACCCGCGTCAGTTTGGGTAGCGCACTGCCGCCTAGCGGTGAACTGCGAAACAGCAGCGCATTAAATACCGAATTGAGCAAAATTATGATATTGTACCGTTTGAAATATAATATATACCGGTATTTTTGCAGTACCGGTATACCGCGCATCCCTACCTTATTAGAAATGTAATGCTCTTTGTTTAGGTAATTGTCAATATCCTCCGCCATTCAGGGTCTTTTAGAGTACTTTGATATTGACCACAATGGCTTGGGGTTAGTACTGTACGTCATGATTGGAAAAACGTATGTTATTTGAAACAGAGACCAGTCTTACACAAATCTCCCCAAATCCTAGAGTTTTATAATGCTGTAGATGTTCTTAGGCTGGATTAAGTTGAGTAAGCTGTGAGGATTTATTTTGTAGTTGTGGAGCTTTGGTCCCTTCCACAACAGACACTCTAGCAGGTTGCATAACATTAACTCTAGTGCAATGGCAATAGAATTACAATTAAAAATAGAAAACTCTTAAAAATACTACAATCCTTCAGAAGTTTGGTAATGAATTTATTTTGAAAGAAATTAAGGCTTTTATTAAGCAAGGATGCATTAAATTGATCAAAAGAGACAATAAATAGGCCTTTTTTTTATGTTATGAAAGATTTCCATTTCAAATAAATGCTGTTTTCTTTTGAACTTTCTAATCATCAAAGAATCCTGAAAAGATTATCACAGTTTCCACAAAAATATCAAGCAACACAACTGTTTTTCGACTTGGATGATAACAATAAATTAGGGCTGTCAAAAGATTAAAGGCCCGTTCACACCAAGCACGATAACTATAAAGATAACGATAAAGATAACTATATATGCTTCCACACCAACGACCGATAAAGGTCTTTTTATTCTAAGCACGCGCGTGCCCGGATGATCCAGATCCATTTTTAATGCGCGAGACCTTTAAATTAGAATGGATTCTGATTGGCTGTCAGTGTTTTATCGTTCGACAGCTGGAAAACAAAATCGTTCTGAAAGTGATCCCAGCGATATCGTTTCTCATATCTTTATCGTTATAGTTGTGGTGTGAACTCTGTTATTCTTTAATATGGAGAACGATTTTTAGAATTATATCTTTATCGTTATCTTTATAGTTATCGTCCTTGGTGTGAACGGGCCTAAATCGCGATTAATCGCATCCAAAATAAAAGTTTGTGTTTACATAATATATGTGTGTGTACTGTGTATAATTATTTTGTATATATAAATACACACAAATGCATGTATATATTTAAGAAATATTTGCATACATATACTGTATATATTTATATATAATTTATATTATATATAAATATAATTTTTTATATATAAATTACACATTTTTCTTAAATATATACAAGCATGTGTGTGTATTTATATATACAAATTTAATTATACACAGTACACACACATATATTATTTAAACACAAACTTTTATTTTGGATGCGATTAATCGTGATTAATCTTTTGACAGCCCTACAATAAATGTAACATAAATCATGTGACACTACACACTGGAATAATGATGCTAAAATATATTCAAATAGAAAACAGTCATTTTAAATTGTAATAATATTACAGTTTTTACTGTATTTTTGATCAAATACATGCAGCCTTGCTTTGAATAAGAGACTTCTTTCAAAAACATTCAAAAAAATCTTACCAAAATTAGCCTTTTGAACCCCAGCATGTATCTAGCCTAAGTGTTCATGCTAGTTTTACATGGTTGTTGTTTTTTCTTCAAGATATGCAGTATAATGTGGAAGGTCTTCATCCGTCATTGTGCCATTAAAATATGGCAGGCAGTTCTCATGGGATTACCTGGCCCTTTACAACCTGAAATGGTGGTCGATTGTGGTGGGGTGGGGGAGGGGAGCTTACAAGATCTGATAATGGTGAGGTCTCCTCTAGCTTTTTAGCTTTTTAACCCTGACACAGCAGGAAAATGTGTCGCACCCGCCCCACCTCCCTTCAGGGAAAAAAATAAACTAGACTCCGAACACAAACCTCTCTTAGTAGAAGTACATGATTCAGTCATTTGACTTGGATGGCAATTAAATACTGGTATAAGTTTTCCGGTCACAGGAATGTAGCGGACAGTCAAGGGAGGTGCTTTGGTTTGTCACACCTGACAGATTTTTTGAGTGAGCACGCTAAATGTTGGTTTGAGCAACAGCTGAATGCAAAGGAGTTTGTTGGAAATCATTGATTTGACTGTCAAATCTTCTCACTGCTCAATTTTCCTCACACCTTTGAAGGTGGTGTGGCAATCAGCATTCACTAGTTGGCCATTGAAAGTGTGAAGACCCTCCAGTCCCCTGTGTATTCTGTAATGATATTAACATGCAGTGATTGCTTTGATCAATCAGAGGTTGACAGAATCCAATGCAAGGTCACACTTATGATCTCAGTCCTTGTGTCTCCTGAGGCTCTCGTCAGCCGTGTACACAAACACATGATGGGGTCATTCCATTGAATTCTATTGTTTTTACACCGAGCTAATAATGATATTTACTCTAAATCAATACCCTCTCTGTAAATGTAACCCTCACTTGACCTTTTTCTAGGGGTGACTAAATCGGTGACTCTCAATAGTGACCACAAATTAAGAATTAGTTCCTACGACTTAATCATTTGTATTAAAACAAGGAAATTTTTGTCCTTACAAAGATTTATTTGATCATTTGATGTGACAATGTACCTGCTGTTCTGCAGTACTGGTACCACTGATTGCCGTCTGCTTTAAAACGCTCCCGATAGTGTTTGTGTGAATGCTCTGTCAAAGGTTTCTTACAACGTGTTTTTGCAACGTTGAGATTTGTAGCCAATCACAGACATATCTGTTGAGTACGTGAATGCAATGACCAATCAGATGTTTAAGGTAGTTCAACACTGCTCAAAATGGGAGTTTTTGATTAGCGTGAGTTCTGCATGCTCACGATTCCTTTCATTATAACCAACAAAATATAAACACGATGTCAATAAGAGATTCATTGCACAGCATAGACAGCTTCATTGATTATAACAGGAGTTTGTGTATCTGACATTGAGCTGAAGTAATTGACAGCTTCAGTGATTATAATGGCAGCGATCTTTGCTCGCTTTCTGCATGTAGTATATATTTTTCATGCTGCTAACTACACATTGCAAAGTTTCTCGATTGACAACTGTAATTAAATGCACGATTGAATCCGATTGACAGTGATAACCATAGTAATGGACGGAACAAAACAATCTGATACTGTATGTCAAATGATCTGTGCATTAAGTATTGGAGTGTAAATGCAAAATAATAGACCTGCCACTTTTTCTATGTAATGTGTTACTAAGTTGTTCATTTTATTACTAACTTTACAAATCAGTCACCCAATGACTATTTGCATATACATTTACAGATTTTTAAATATAAAATAGTTCTAAGAACTTTTGTCTTATGATCGGTCCTGGCAGTGATTATTTCATGAATGAATACGTTAATATTAAGTTAATATTACAAACTGTTTCTGCATAAAATATTTTGGATTTAATGTCAGTACAGGCACTTTGTACTGTGTGTGGTGGATGACTGTTCATCCGCCACAGCCGAATACCATTTTTGACCCAGGACAAACCCTGATATTAACATATATTTAAACAGAAAATAGTTATTTTACTTTGTAATAAAATTTTACAGTATTACTGTTTTTACTGTATTTTACATGCAGCATTACAGGTTTGTTTCAGAAACATAAAAAAAATCTAACCTGGCCCCAAGCTTTTGGTTTGGTAGTTTAGGCAAAACCTGACCCACACACATATCCTCCCCCTTCTCTCCTTTCTTTGTCTGTTTATTTTTTACTGGCGTCAGGGATGTACAATTGCTGAAAAAAGCCCCCAAAAAACTTTCTTGTCAGCCTGTCAGGACTAGTCTGTCTAGACACACCAAGCGTGGGACACACCAATCTTCAATAACTGTTGTTTTAGGGCTCTATATTAGTTCTTGTATTTCACAATACTTGTTTCTACACCATAAACATCATGAAGGTCTTTGAAACCGTGGACATGTTTGCAAACCCTTTTTTTGTTTATGTACAGTTACTCGTAGGTTTGCACCACTGTCTGCGTTTACAGCCCAGGGAGCAGCAGGGGACTGGAGAATACAGGAAGGAAGTGAATGACAGAGAGAGAGAGAGGGAGTGCAGGCAGGGGAGGGGTGTTGGGTCAGGCCTTGGCTCAATCCTCATCTTTTTTCCTGTGTGCTGCAGATAAACAAAACAAAATGAGGGCCAGGAGAAACTTCAGGGGCCGGCATTTGTGTTCTCATATACGAGGTCGGGGCCCGCAGCACGTATCTCTCTCTTTATGTGTGTGTGTGTTTAAGAGAGAGAGGGTGGGTTAATTAGTTTGCTCACTGATAAGAAAGCCCCTGTTCTTGGCTAGGTTGTGTGGACACGCTACAACAGGAGTGGTTATGAATGTGGCTCTCCACTTCTGAGCTATTCCAGGAATTTCCTTCTTTCTCTCTATCTCTCTCTCTCTTTTTGCCTTACTGTTGTCTTGCTGGCTAGGTGGAGTAGGGGGTATGTCTTTTAGGAGGTCGGAATGTAGTGCTGTGTACTTTAGGCCAGGCTTAAGACCAGCAGTCACTGATCTGCCTGAATTGAATTCCTCATGATATTGTGGAGCTCTGGGTGAAAATGTTTGTGCCTTCGTTCAGCAAGAAAAGACATTCTTGATGTTATTTGGTATAGGCTAGTTTGTTTTCAGAATCTATTTACGCCATGTGCCAGTAGCCCGGCTTGTTGGCAGAGGCTATTTACACTGACTCCGCTCACTGTTGTCTGATTGAGCCAGACAAAATTACAAAAGAAACCCATCAAATAACAATATCAGTGTGGTGTGGAGTGAGGAGAGTAAGGCAGTTGGCGTTAGCTTTTGACGTGACCGACCAGAGTTCGATTCACTCTTTTTACGAACTCATTCTTATCCCTTTTCCTATCGCATATCAGCTCAGAGTGGCGTATATTTTAAATAAAACTGAACAAAATATTCAAAAAGTGGAAATAAAGTGCCTAACAGGTATTTAATAGTGGGAATAAAGTGTTTAAGGGATAGGGTTAGGAGTAATTACGAATTTCAAATAAAGCCTCCCTGTGCTGTGTGTATCGTATCGAAGTTAGAAATTCCAGTATCGTGACAACACTAGTCTGGATAACATTGCCACTATAAACAACATAATTTTTAAAGGCCGCCGGTTAAGTGATTCATCTTCAGAAGATCCTACTCGTAGAGTATGCGATTTTGGATGCAGCCTTTATTTAAGTCATTGAATCATTTACTTACCTATTTGTTGAACAACATTCATTCACTCTGTGTGATGCTCAATCAATGGTTGATTCTACTTTGACTTCATTTGGAACTATTTTCGTTGGTGGCAAAAAACAGACAGACTAACCCACAATATTATTTTTAAAATGCAAGTTATTAAATATTAAAATGTATCTGTTGATTGAACTGTGAAAGCAATACACACTCAACACCTGTGATTACATGCAACCAAATGCTTGCATCTGAATCACATATACAAGATATCTGAAAAACTCATATCAGCCCAACATGAGCTGAAAAAATTAGGGGGGGCGGGGCGGCATATATTTTTGGCAGACGAAAATTTGGTGCACCCGAGAAATCATTCAGTCGCAATAAGCACCGAAAGAGGACTCGTTTCGGTATATGTGTGCACTGTCTAGAAGACTCTTCGTGCGCACATGAAGTCTTGAACTGAGTTGCTTTTGGTGCCTTATTCAGCTTGAATGGTCAAATACACACATGTGTGTGTCAAAATGTCCATCTTTACAAGTATCCTTGTAAACGAATTTGTGAACATTAACAGTTGAGGAAGAAAACGCATGTGAATTAGTAGGCTATATTAAATCAGTGCATCCGGTCTTAGTGACAGCAGCCTAATAAACCTGCTGCTGTCTGTGCCATTTAATTTAATCAGACAATCTCATTGCTCTTGACTGAATCGCTTTTGTAACTTTAATAATAATAAATGTATATTTAATTTACAAAGTGAAGACTATGCAGTGTTTTTGTACATTTGATAGCTTTATACAATTTATGTAGCATTTATATATAGGCCTATCTAATGCTTGAAGTTTTTCAGGAAGGTCTATTTCATTTGTATCTTTGTTCAGTGAGCTTGACAGTTTTTTTGTGATATTGAAATTGGTGATTAGATTTATGAAATTTCAATGGTATCAAAAATGTTGATATCATAAATGTATTTAAAGCAAAAATAACTATATTGTGATATATATTGTTATCGTCAAATAGCATTACTCATATTGTGAGATAAAATTTTGGTCAAATCGCCCATCTCTACACCATGCAACATCGCACACCAACACCATGCAACAGGTGTGTCAGTTTGCCGTTGTAGAGAAGAGTATTGGTGCGTCAGTACTGTGGGAAATGAGTATTAAAATCGTTAACAGTGTTTTGCACTGTTAATTTGCACATATACACTTTTCACATGCTGTTTTTATCTACTATATAGTAGGGACATATGCATATTAACTTGTTTCATTCCTGAATGAATCAGTGTTTTTGAATGAATCGGTTCAGTGAAAGACTCGATGATTCACTCATAAAGAGTCACTCGTCGCCACCTACTGGCGTAAAGATGTAAAATGCAGAAAGAGTCACTGAAAAATCCCCACCACTAAGTGAGTGACAGTCTGTCGGAAACGCACAAACAGTGAAAAGTCTGTTGGACTGTATGTACTCTTGAAATGCTGTTCGTCCAATCAGATTTGAGGACTAGAACTAACTGTTGTATAAATCACTACTTTCAGCAGCCAATAAGAGTGCAGTTCTCTGACACATTCTTTTGTTTAAATTCTACAGATTTACACGCACAATCATTGCAAAGCTTGTGAAAATGTCTGCAGGTTCTGTGTGGACGTCAATATGAGTAACAAAACACAGAACTGAGCACAAGCTCTTAATTAGCATGACATGTAAAGCGTTTCTGCCCATTCACCTCCCTCCATCGTCTCACCTGAATGTGGTTGTTTGGAGAGGATATGGTTGCCATAACAACTGCCCAGGTGGCAGGTGACTTGGGTGGTCTGCCTCGAGTGAACACACTGTGCCTGTGTCTGCCTGCGTCTGACTGCTGACGCTCCCCTCCCCCTACTCTGAACAGGCAGATACCTTTATGAATATAGGGTAAACGTACCTATTAAGCTCACCAAAATCTACATTGAGACATTTTTAGTGCACAAGATATTGGTTTTAGTACAAGAAGTTATTTTAAAATAAAATATTAATCTCTCACACTATAATATTTCATTTTATTTTAAATGACAAAAGTATTTCAATTAAGATGTACATCATTAAATATAAAAAGTCTGGCTGTGCTTAATGGGTACGTTTTGTACCCTTTAAGCACACCCCTGTTCCCAATAAGCTCACAACAAGTTTTATTAAAAATTCTTGTTTATTTTAAACAACCTTTTTAAGGAATAATTGAAAAAAGTTTTATTTGAAGGTACAGAGTCAATCACAAAAAAACAGAACACTAAAATCAAGCAACAAGGCATTCAATTTGATCAGGTAGCCTATCCTATTCATAGTGACGTGTCATTCAAACTCATTGCAACATCTAGACTAGTCCACGTTCAGCTATGTAACCCATATTGAAAAATCAAATAACAAAACAAACCAATGTGCTCCTTAAAGGGATACTCCACTTTTTTTGGAAATAGGCTCATTTTACAACTCCCCCAGAGATAAACAGTTGAGTTTTACCGTTTTCGAATCCTTTCAGCCGATCTCCGGGTCTGGGGTCCCACTTTTAGCATAGCTTAGCATAATGAATTGAACCGGACAAGACCATTAGCATCTCTCTCAAAAAAATGACCAAAGAGTTTCGATATTTTTCCTATTTAAAACTCGACTCTTCTGTAGTTACATTGTGTAATAAGACAGACGGAAAATGTAAAGTTTCAATTTTCTAGGCTGATATGGCTAGGAACTATACTCTCAAAATCGCACCTTTTCATTTTCCGTCGGTCTTAGTACACGATGTAACTACAGAAGAGTCGAGTTTTAAATAGCAAAAATATCGAAACTCTTTGGTCATTTTTTTGAGAGAGATGCTAATGGTCTTGTCCGGTTCAATTCATTATGCTAAGCTATGCTAAAAGTGGTACCGCCAGACCCGGAGATAGGCTGAATGGATTCGAAAACGGTAAAACTCAACTGTTTAACTCTGGGGGAGATTTAAAATGAGCTTATTTCCAAAAAAAGTGGAGTATCCCTTTAACTCTCTGGGTCAGAGCTTTCCTGTCTACTCCAAACTTCTTGGACAGATACGACAGGTTTCTGATGGCTCCTTCTTTGTATGACATGCCTCTTTCATCTTTGGGCATACACTATAGTTTCGTCTAGCTTTTGTCATCTTAAGACTGTGAAAATAAGTTTATTAATCATTTTTTTGAAGATTAACATAGTGACAACCATCAGTTAATATTTAAATTCTGATTATTAAGTATTTACATAGACGTTTAATGTGGGTGAGCTTAAAGGGAGCACACACTGTGCTTAATTGGAGCAAAAACATTTTTTAATTAATAAATATTAAATTAAAATTTAAAGGAAAATATTTAGCTAAATTAATAATCTAGGTAATGTATTAAGTTTATACCAATTTTAATATGAACAACTATTATAGACAATATCTATGAAATTATGCTTTTTCTAATTGATGTCACACTGAAGCTGTGTGATTGTCATAGTAGTGCACCCTTTAAGCTCACCTAACAATAATATGAATTCTTTAAAAATTACAGCAGTTTAAAACCACAGACTATCAATAAAATGTAAAATTATAATATTATGGATTTAAAAGTACAAGCCATTAATTCCTGTGAAGTAATATATTAATGTAGCACACAATCTTATACAGCTAGTAAGCTAGCTATGTTCGTAGCATCTGGGCTATGTTGCTAAAACTATCTTTTAGATCTAACTGTAATTATTTCCCACATCCAGGTTCCAGGTTATAATATGCAAAAGTCTAAACATTAATCTCTTAATTTTGCAATAAGATGATGTACTTCTTCAAAATAAAGGCTTAAACATATAAAAAATGCACATTTGAGGGGCTCCTCTTCTGGTGAAAGTTTTCAGACAGCTTTGAAAATAGCCGCCAGACAGTGTGAACACATGGACACACATATCTCAGTGTGCAATGGTCTGATTGGTTTAAAATTACAGGAGGTATATAGTAACAAACACATCAATTGGTTAATACATCAAATAGGATAATACATTGCTGTTTCTTTTTATAATCTGAGCTCCAAGATGGTAGTGTGCTTAATGGGTACTTGAGCTTAATAGGTACGTTTACCCTAACACTAAAAACTGTTTTTCAGCTCCTGCTGTTTAACTGCTCAAGGCAAAGCCCTAAACTAATCTGGGGTCTTTTACATACTGCTTGTTTGGGGAATCTCCACATAGACATAACTCACCTGTATTGTCAGTTCTCTTTGTTCAGCCTAAGGGAAGGTGCCATATATTACAGAAATGTGACAGTACTGTCAGCGTTTGCTTTATGATTATTAATGAGGCTCTAATCAGGAACAATCAGAACTTATTCTAGCACTTTATGTATATGAAAGCCAAGTTTTACTAGAATGGTATTATTTTTATTATTCAGTGTCTTAATTTCTCTTGTTTTCCAGTGAACACCCCTGAAACATGAAAAATTTGACTGCTAATCAAAATTTAATTTAAATATTTAAATAAGGAGATTTTTGTGAGTGGTGTGTGAAGGGTGGTTTCTACATGGCCTAATGGCGTGTTCACACCAAACGCAAAGTGTATATTCGCATCGCGTTACGCGCTCTAGATTACTCGCGGGATGTTTTTCTTGTTTTTCGCGTCACTCGCGAATAAAAACATCCTGCGAAAAGGAGTGTGTCATCATCATCATCAACAACACAATTTCTTTCTGCCATAATTTTTCCTCATGTCTGAAATAAATGATATTGCTGCTCTGTACTTGTTGTGGAAGTCCCAAATACGGAGGAAAGCCAAACGCCGACGTCTCTGGGTTCACAGCACCATCCAGAGGCGCACTCAACTCGGTGAATTTCACCGTCTTCATGCGAATTTTCCGCTCGAGTTGAAATTTTTCAACTTGCGCGGAAGACGCGATTGAGGCGATTATCGAGCTTTCGCGGCAAACGCGTCACCCAATTCACGTCTATTTGCATCTTTGCATTGAATTTGTATGTAATCTACTCGCGCAAATGATTAAATTCGCGTTTGGTGTGAACACGTCATAAGTCTCTATGATACTGGATATTTAAGGGCCGGTTCACACAGAACGCGTTTTTCCATTCCACTTTTCCATTGTCTTTCTATGTAAACTTGCACTAGATGGATGTGTTTGACTGCTTCGCTCAAGTCTCGCATCTTTTGCAGCATCTTGCGCATGACACGCTGTTCTAAAAACACAGCGTTCAAGTTTAAAAAAATGTAAACGCAAAGCAAAAACGTGTTTTGTGTGAATGGTTCTTTGTGCAGATCATGTCCTCTATTTTTATATTTTGATTGTCTTTGTCTTAATCTAATGCTCACTTAAAGTTAATCTTGGATAATAATTGAATAACGGTAGGCCAAAGGACGTCAAAAGAACTAGCGCTGATGAAAGCCGACCGTGTTGAGAGAACTAGCCGACTGTCAGCTAGCTTGCACGTTCTGCGCCTGTGTGTAAATGAGAAAACTGTCTATTTCTGCAGATATATTAGTCTATATTCGTCGTTCAGAAAGGGAAACCGTCGCTGCAGATACACAAACCGTAAACAAAGCAGCGCGTGCTTACCGTTTTGAATGTCAATCCTGCTGATCACTTTCTTTATTCCACTTTATTCCGCACGTTAATATTAAAATATTCGCCCAAGAACACTCAGGTAAGATGATGTAAAATTAGATCATCCATCTATCTGTGCCGTTTTGACTTATTTGCTGCTGTTTTGCTATTTTTCTCACGCACTCATTCACAAAGCTGAACAGCCAATCAGAGTTCTCTCTCTCACTGACGGCCCGACGCTGATTCAACATGCTGAATCGGCCCAAAAACCCCGATGGCGTATGACTAGAGCCAACGGTGCGGAACACACCAAAAAACTAAGTCGCCCGACACTCAAAAACAGACCGACATTTTTTTTGTCCTCCAGGATAAATTCATGTCCATCCTTATAATGTGTCTTGAATATAAACGCATTGGGTACACCTGCTAAAGCACACCTTTGCATTCATTTTGTGGTTCAGTAAACTGACGGCTGTTTGTTTACATGAATAAAGGCAGTTGATTCGTACACAACAGTTCAGTCGTAGCACTTTCTCTTAGAGCCCCTTGTTTTGCGTCTTGTTGCTTAATTGCCAGTAATGGCACTTTTATCAGGCAGGTCAATTGGACAAGGGCATCAGAGAGCCCATAAACTGCTCTCCCTGGCTAATTACCCCATCCTCTAGAGCTCTTTAGAGTCTCTCTGCCTATCAAACCATTGCTCAAAATAGTCTTTAGGTCAAACATTTGTGCATGAACCACAGAACCCTGTCTCTGAATAATTTATTGGGAAGGGAAAATGTTTACAAGCTTATCAAAGAAAACATTGCAGTGGATGACTTGAGTATGGATTTGACAGAGGACCTGGGTTGAGTTTCCTAAAGACCTCTTAGCTGCTCACAATAATCTTTAGGCCACATTGTTTGTCAGCTACTATTATTGTCAAGTAAGTTGCATCATTTTGGCCGAACTAAACCCATGGGAGTACAGAGGCATCAGTGCAAAGCCCTGGAGTCCAGAGAGCGTGTGTTTGCCACTTATGTCCTGTTACTGCTACTTGCAGATTCCCTTAGGAACGCGGCATGCTTACAGCGGCATCAGAGTCCAGTTAACATTTCGAGTGTGAATCAAATCAACTGTTAAATCAACTTAAATTCTAGGCATCACCACCACATTAATATTATTATTAATATTTTGTGAATAACTTTAAAGATGAAAAGCAAAGGTAAATGAAAATGCAGTGGTACTGATACAACATGCATCTCTATAGCGATATGGAGCTGTAAACTGATTACTTTGCATGTTATAGGATGAAAATGTCATAATTTATTCACTCTCATGTTGTTCTGAACCCATATGACTTGTTGAAGTCAAGAATATCCTTGTTGCCACCCATTTCAATTAAATGAAAATAGTTTTTCATCTACTTCATAGCATCCGACGGTTTGTTGAGACTTTTCCTACTGCAGCGATTAATTAAATTAATCATCTGTCAGGCTGACACCCAAGAGCGAGTAACAATCCTTGAAGAATCAGCAGAAAAATACTGTCCTTTATCTTTCCACTTCTGCATAATAACAGGAACATTGCTCACAGCAGGAGATCTGATGTCCAACAGTGATTGTCTTGAAATGTATTATTGAAGCAGTGTGTTAATGGCTGTAGTGGTGGTACTTTAACTTCTCTGAGAGGGTTTCACTATGCTGACTGTTACCACGTTAAGCACAGCACAATAAAATCCAAATGAAAGGGATCAAGTTCACCCAAAAATGAAAATTCTGTCATTTATTAGTCACTCTCACGTCGTTCCAAACCCGTAAGACTTTCGTTCATCTTCGGAACACAAATGAAGACATTTCTGAAGAAATCTGAGAGCTTTCTGTCCCTCTATTGACCGCTACGCAACTGACACTTTGACGCTTCAAAAAGTTCATAAAGAGATCGTAAAACGAATCCATATATACTGAGCAGTTTAATCCAAAACTTTCTGAAGAGACACGATCGCTTTTCATGATAAACAGATTGAATTTAGGCTTTTATTCACAAATTAACATTCATCAGTTGTGGTACACGAAAGCTCAAGCATGTTTGTTTGACGTGCGAAAACCAATGATGTTCATTCTCGTGTTACGCAGCACGTTTGAGCTTCAGCAAGAACCAATGAGGTTTGTTCTCTCGCGTCAAGCAGGTTCGGTTAAGCTTCTGTTTATGTTCTCTGATCAATGTTATGTTAAATTCAATCTGTTTGTCATTGAAAACGATTGACTCTCTTCAGAAAACTTGAACTAAACCGCACTATTCATATGGATTCGTTTTACGTTCTCTTCATGAACTTTTGAAGCGTTAAAGTTTCGGTTGCATTGCTGTCAATGGAGGAAATTAAATCTCTTAGATTTCATCAAAAAGATCTTCATTTGTGTTCCAAAGATGACCGAAAGGTTTGAAACGACATGAAGGGTGAGTGAGTAATGACAGAATTTTCATTTTTCAACCTTTTAGCTAACATAAACCAGCAAAACTAGTATGAGTAGAATGGTATTTGCTATTCCAATCATAGCCAAGAGGTCACTGAGGAGGTATAGCGTGGTTGAGCAGATGCCCTTCTAACTGAGAGGAGTGTGGGTGGAGAAGAACTGAGAAAGAGAACCTACAGGAGATGGTAGCAGATGGAGAGAGCTTCTTGCCTGAAGTCGACTGCTCCCTGATGCCGTACACCAGCCCTGACTCCCTAAGGAACAGCTGTCAATAGCCATTAAACTGCAAGCCTATCGGCTTTCAGCATTACAGTGGCCTGATGGAGTCGTTCTTGACCGTAATGGTCTTGATGCTCATGGGCAGAAATCACTGATCTATTTGTTGATTCTGTTTGAATGGCTTGAAAATTGCAGAGATGATGCGTTATTAGCAGTTCGGATGCTGTTCTTCAGATCAGAGGCAGAGATCTATACAGCTTACAGTATCATGTATCACAGCTCTATAGATCTGGTCTTTTACGATCCCTTTATGTCCTAAAGTAACCTCCCCCTTTTAGGACTCTTGCATCACAAAAAATCTCAGTGATTGTGTGTCTGGTAATCATTAATGAATCTCCAGGGGAACTGCTAACATCAGACAGGAGGAGTTGCCCCAGGCTGTGGTCAGGACTGACTTTACTTCTTTCATTCTTCTCTCCTTCCCCTCCCCCTGTTATTCATCTAGATCAAACAACAGATCTGTACACCAGTTTTTTTTTGTTTGGGAGATGCCCAACTGGTTCAAATGTCACAATAATTAGCAATTACATAAAATAACATAAAATATGTATATGTATATATATATTCATTTATATTTTTATATTTAATTTATGTTAATAATTTATATTTTTTTGGATTTTAAGATGTATGGTATTATTTATATATTAATATTAAATATATACAATATTTGAATGAAATAAATAAATCAATATATTTTTAATATAAGAATACTGTATTTATAAATTATTAAAAATATATATAATTAATTAATTAATAAATATGCAATGTTACTTTTTTCATTTTATGGTTTTTATTATCATTTTATTATTAATTATAATATATTATTATTATTATTATTATTCATATATAATTAATTCATTGTTATAATTACTTTTAGATATGAAATGGGTTATAGAAATAGATGTATAAAACTTTTTTTTTTACTTGAAATAATTAAATCTTAACTGAAATAAAATATGTTTGTTTAACTAGTTGCTAAGGCTAAATTTCTTATTTTAATTTAGTTTAGCTTGATGTACTAAAATAACTAATATCAGTAAGTAAAAATTAATAAAAAAAAACTGTATAGACCTTAAAAAATATTAAAATAACTAAGAGACACAACAAAATATAAAAATGAAATCTGATTCAAAATATGAATAAAAACTCAGTTATTATCATATTACCTCAGTGATACTAAAATAGCACGTTATAGGAACTTTAAACTGTTCATTTCCAATCAGACCTGACTGAAGATAATGACTTGCTCAGATGGATTCAGTTTATTCAGGAAAGGATTCGTGTGATTTCTTTCCCTCTTCTTTCAGTATTTGATAATCATTCATTTAACCCCTGGGCTCTTGGATCTTATCTGGGTCTTATGAGGTCAGACGTATGGATGGCGTCAGATTAAGGGGCTTTGCTACCAGGCAGATGGCACTCATCTCCTCGCTCTGTGTCTCTTCAGAGCTGGCCAGCACTCCATGTGGAAAGTAAACGTGTGAATAAGCAAACCAGTAACACCTGTCCACCAAGTGACAGACAGTAGGAGCACAATGAGTGTGTTTTGACTGTTAAATGGGCGCTGTGTGATAAGTTGGATGCAAAGTAGCTATCTACTCGATTTCATGCTGTAACTAGAGTGAGATGTAATGGTTCTTTTCATGCGTTTTGTGCAAAACAGTGTATCTTTGTGGCATTACACTCACTGCTTAACAGCATGAATCAGTATCACAGTCCAGTATACTAAAGGTGTTTTTATATAGGAAGTGACCTACTGTATAAACTGGGTTGTTCTTTAAAAAAAACGTGCCATCCAGTATTTAGATTTTTTGTCAACAAATACAGTTTTTTTTCAATCTCTGAATTATTCAGTAATTCTTAAAATTGTTCATTTAACTATTAATCCTGCTTACTGCCTCGCACCTATTTACTTTGTATATACTAATAGTTATTAATCAGTATTTCCCTAATACGAACAACACAGCACTTCATTATTTCTGCCCTGTCACAGTTGGATGTCATATACATATAATTTGAAAAGCTGGCTTGGCAAATTCAAATGTAGTGCACCTGGTAATAAATTACATGCAATTTAACAGAAAAGGTATTAAAAACCAATGACATTTTTCTTGTACCAACCCTGGTGCGCTCAGTAGTTTTAGTGTCAAATGCACAGTTTGTAAGTTTCACACATTATTTAAATAATAATACATTTTCATTATTTTAAAGGAGTTACATCTGTCAAATAATGTGACTAAATAAAGTATCCTGTAATTTTATACTCTATATATGCAGTTTACCAAATAATGAAGTACACATACCCTTGTGTACACAGCATTTTACTGCATCCAGTCATACAAATATTTTCCCAGTTATTAAAATACTTTTATTTTACCTTCAAGAGTAAAAGGATTGCATTTTTTTGGTCAAAATATGCAGGAGCCTCTATTATCAGGCTAATCTAATCATTAGACAGACATATTGTCACCCAAAAATGTGTACTACTACGAATGGTGAAATAAGAGATTGTGAAAGTGGTATTCCTGGTATTGCAACTGGTATGGGCACATTCCATGTTCACTGAACCTTTCCAGGTTTCACATCTTACGTATGCTTCCTGTGTTACACAGCATACAAGTGCTGTATCATTAATCCATAGCTATTCTGTGATATATTTTTCAAGGTCACAGAGTCTTCGGGCTTTACCACTTGAGCTCACTCAACTTCAAATATCCTACGTACGTGCCACCAAGGCGATCGAGTACTTCTCAGCCTGGGATCACATGAATATATTAACTTTCACTATCATCCAGCCAGATGGATCTTCTGTGTACTGAGGTCAGAGCCAGACCAGGATTTTCGTGTAATGATGCTGGCAGAATGTGAAGAGCGGTGTTCCCTGTCTGTGGTGCAGGCCTGCTGTCTCGAGTGCCATTCTAATGTGTGTCTATCACACCCATATCAGACGCCTAGTTAGACAGAACGTTAGAAGGCAATATTATGAGCATCACATCCATGTGAGAATGACTAGAAGCAGGAAAGCGAGGACGCTTGGCAGTTGACTGGTGGTTTAATCTGATGGGTGTTGCCATAGGCGTGTACTGAGATCCCCACTGGGGCTTGTGATGGACTGATAAGTGAGATTGACTCAGGAAGTCAGTTATCTGCCATGGGGAGAACAGTGATCAAGACTTGTGCTGTATATCATTTAGTCAACTTTTAAATATTACATTAGGAACTTTTTTGAAATCCATAATGTCTTCATTTTTAGGCTAAATTTAAATGAATGATCAATTCGAACTGCACAAATCAATAATTTCATTTTTAGTTTTGTTGTTTACTTGGCAGTCAGTGCGAGTTCTTTACTGTCTGTCAGTCTTTTATTTCCATGATCAATGATAATATTGTCAACTCTGTGATAGTCAGTCAGATGATCTGCAAAGTAAGGTCAAGGAATAATTTAACCTAAAAATGCTGCAAGTTCAAACCTGCAAATTTATCCACTTACATCATAATTTTTTTTTTTTTTTGCAATCTTTAATCGCAATAACCCCCTCCCTCTTGCAGTGACTTCTCTGATGATGTTTACTTGTGTGAGGGAGAGACAACCTGTCACTCACATGACATCACAGCAAAAACAAACCACAACCATCCAATCAGTACCCATGGACAAAAAGAAGTCCCGGACACTTATTTTTTCACTTGAATATATGACACAATAGGGGAAACTTATTAAAGCAGCACTAGGTAAGAATTCCGTTTTGGTCAAACAACGACCCCTAGAGTCGCTGTGGACTACTTGTATTTAACGTTACTGTCGTAAATACCACTCACGCAGAGCAGTCTCTTCACTCACGGCCTGATCCCCTCCCCCCTCTATACTGGTCCCTGTTCAGTCGGATGGAAGCTGTAACGAGTGGAAATAAGGTGTGGCCCCTTTAAGAGCTGCGCGCGCCCTGTTGAACTGTCGCAGTCTGTATTGTATGTGCGCCTCGAACACCCCGTAAGCGGGTTGTTTCTGTTTGATGCTCATTCTTGTGTTTGATGCTCATTCGATTGGGGAATAAACACAACGCGTTACAAATCGTCGGACATTGAACAAGCACAGCTAGCCTCCGAAGATGTCTACTAATCCATCAACAAGAACGCCAGGTGCTTTTTAGCTCACACTAACGAGTGAAAGCTTGTCCGAGTGATATACAATATAAGCAATATAACGTTACTTACAAGTCCAACAGCATGTGAGGACGTGTTTAGGGAAGTGAGGTAGCCTATGCCGTAAAGCAGTCGAATAAAATAAAAGTACGATTAAAAACGATACAGACCCCGTCAGGCTATGGCAGACGTGTCATTCAACCTATTATAAGTCGATGTACCATCACAAGAGTCTTGGAAATATATTATGAAGGTTGAAAAGTTACCTAGTGCTGCTTAAAGGTGTGAAAAGGCCTTAACATTTGCCAAAAAAATTTTTTTTTTTTTTTTTTTTTGTTATTAAAAAACAAACAAGGAAGCCCAGCCCCGGTGACAAAAAGTAACACAAAAGTAACATAACTCATTACTTTTCATAAAAATTAAACTGTAAAAAAATTCTAACCCTCCCAAATCAAAAATTTCAAGTGACCGATAACATCTAAATTTTTCAATTGGCCCAAGTGAAATTCTGTAAATTATAAAATTAAATTTACAGATTTTCACTTGGGCCAATTGAAATTTACAGAATTTCACTTGGGCCAATTGAAAAATTTTGATGTTATCGGTCACTTGAAATTTTTAATTTGGGAGGGTTAGAAATTTTTTACAGTGTAACTAAGTAACACAATTAGTTACTTTTTTTGGGAGTAACCCAATTACTTTTAAAAATAACTGATTAAAACTATATCAATAGACATGTGAGACTAATGCTTTAAAGAACACCCTCTCTTTAGAACACAGATTTTATCACTAAACCCATAAGATGCCATTAAATGTCTACAAATATTTTGTAGACACCATAATAACACTGCTGGTAAAGAGAAAACCACATGATGAATCAAAGCAGCTTTTCCACAAGCTGAGGGAAATAATATAGTAATACTAATACTACTAATATATTAGTATAACTATATTAGAAAGTGCATACAGTCTCATGCACACAGATACAAAACACCATCATGGTAACAACATTAAAATAATGCAATAAACAAGCATTTAACAATATAACATGTAACATAAAACCCTAATGTACATAACATCTAAGAAGAAACATAATTGTTTAAATGAAAAAACATCAAATGTGAAGCGTCACACAGTGAAATCTGGGAATGTCAGCAGTTTACTGTTCCTTTTACTTTTTACAGTATTTTACTGTACAATTACACAAACTGTTATATCTATTACAGTTTTTCTCTGTATAGCACCGGAAATCACAAAAAGTTAAAATTCTAATTTCTTGCAGTGTATTCCTTAAACCATTTGTTGGTTTAGCTGGGTTGTTCTGCATAGACATCTCTCTTTCTCTGTCAAAATCCATCGGCAAATGCTTTTCTTTCAGGCAGTTTTCTCCAGAACTTGATTGTGGTTAAAGATTGAATTTTCAGTCTTTTAAGGAATAAATGTACTTCTAAACATCAGACTCTCTGTCTCGTGTTTGTCTGGATTTGGGTATTGATCCACAGATCCTTCACTTGTCCAGCCTGATGCCGTTTTAGGACTCTACTCTTTTGGAGTTTGTTTATCTCGTCGGTTAATCTCTGTTTGTGGTATTTGGTCACAGAGAGGACAACAGTGTTCACAAAGGAGATTAGTTTGGACTGCTGAGGAAAAAGCCCTAAATTCTGTCCCTCTGGCCTGATTCAGGGGTCTGAGAGGATTGCGAAGTGTTGATAAACTGTGACTGCAATCCATGTAAGTGTTTAGAGAGTCCCACGTGAGGATGTGGAGAGATGTCTATCTTTCTGTACTCCCAGAGCTGAGAGGATCTTGATGAGCTGTTTGCATCACAGAAAATGATTGTAATATATGAGGCATCTCAATAAATACAGTTGGTGGCCATTGTAACTGTTAGACTCTCGATAGATGTTGATTTGAAGGCTCGTTGCAGCAGTGTGCTATAAAGATCAGTTTCAGGCAGGAATAATGCAATGTGAGTTTGTTATTTTGAAGCGTTTCGGCATTATCTTCACTGTCCAATCGGAGCAGCTGTATCAAGATGATCTGCTTAGAGGGATTTCTGTGTAAGATGTCGCCTCACCTGTCGTAAGTCTCTTAAGTCCTGACCTTTGTTGTAATCAGCTTTCACCCGCTGACCCAGAGCTGCTATAACTGAACTTGTGAGATTGACCAACTCCGTGAAAGACGGAGAGCGAGTGATGGCCAATGATGCATCTTTCTCAGGGTTAATGCCACATTAATGCAGATCTTGACAGATTCTGCTTTAGTCTCAATCAGTCATTGACATAAAGCCTAGTCCACAAAGAACCGTCTGATTGACTAAAGTGGCCAACCTCAGTTTTACACAACATTTAGGGGCGGCTAACTGTGAAAATCAGATGTACCACATATAATAAAGCAGTAAAGTGGTGGCACTTGTTATCAATGTTGAAAACAGTGGTGCTTAATATTTTCGCAGAAACCGTGAAACATTTTATTTTATTTTATTTTTAGGATTCATTGATGAATAGAAAGTTCAAAAGAACAGCCTATATTTGAAATAGAAATCATTTGTGACCAATTTTGATCAATTTAATTCATCCTCCTTGTTGAATAAAAGTTTTTTTTTTTAAATGACTTTTTAACTGTTTTGAAACTTTTGAATGTTTTTTTTATTTTTTATTGCAAATTAACAAAACAGTAACATATACAAGGTAAGAAATCAGTGACATATAAATACAGAAGAGAGGGAAGAACAAAAACAGAATAACAACAATGAAAGAAAGAGAGAGAGAGAGAGAAAAAAGGAAGCTCAATATCATTGTCGATATTTATAATCAATAATAATATATCAATATTAGTGGTGTTATTATCGATAATAATAATCATGACAATAGTAATAGTGATAGTTTTAGTGATTTATATAAAAAAATATATATTTAAAAAAACAAAACAAAAAAATAGTAATGATAGTATTAGTAACAGTAATAATAATAATTATTTTTTTTTAAACTTTTGAATGTTTAATGTAGTATGCACTACAGGTTTGCTTTGAAAATTATAGCATGACACAATATTTGCCACAGGTGATTTCCAGGGGTGATTATTCCCTAAATATGTGTTTTGTGAAAAACATTACTATGCGTAATTTGGCATTAAAATGCATTCAAAGTGATTCTTCTTCAAATAAATCTGTTTAGGCTGAAGGTCACATTTTTTTAAATACTGTAATTAGATTAAAGGGGAATTCTGAGATCATGCCATGACTCGTTGATATCTGTGCAGCTACGTTTGAATTATGTAATATTCCCCATAAAACCTCAATTAGGAACTAGAAAAACTAAACCTGAACCTCTGATTTTGAAATGTCGGACCTACTAATATATCAGCAAATCTGTATCTGTGATTGTTCAGAATACATTCCAGAATACACGTTTTTAACCTTAAAATGCTGAAGCTGTTGTTTCTCCGGAATTGAATTATACACATTGGTATTCCATTTAAACAGCCGTACAAAAGTTTACTGTATAAACAGTAATATTGTGAGATATTATTACAATTAAACATGACTGTTTTTTATATTTTAATGTTTTAACATGAAATCTATTCCTGTGATCAAAGCTGAATTTTCAGCATCATTACTCCAGTCTTCAGTGTCACATGATCCTTCAGAAATCACTCTCATACGCTGATTTGATGCTCAAGAAACATTTCTTATTAATAAATCAATGTTGAAAAAAGTTGTGCTGCTTAATATTTTTGTGGAAACCTTTTTTCCAGGATTCTTTGAATAGAAAGTTCAAAAGAACAGCATTTATTTGAAATAAAAACATTTTTACTGTCACATTTGATCTATTCAGCATCCTTGCTGAATATAAGTATTTTCTTTAATTAAAAAACGTGACGTGTTTTTTCCCCTGTCATCACAGAGCGCTGCTGCAGCACCGAGTCCAGTCCTAGGCAACATGCCCCCAGGTGACGGGATGCCAGGTGGCCCCATGCCCCCCGGATTCTTTCAGGTGGGTCACTCCTCCTCAGCCCTTCTCCATAAACCATCCGTAACCATCTAACTAGCAGCCCTCAGGTGCACAGACATGTGCCGGCGGTTTACAGAGGAACCATTATGCCACGGTCTCTGGTCATCTGCCAAGCCCAGTGTCTGCAGGGAACCAGTCTGATTGCGACCATTAGCCGCTAATGGCAAGGCAGGGTTATGTTCATTCTCCACTCTGAGAGCAGGCTCGCTGTTGCCCTGCTGAGTAGCCCTGCTAAATGTGTTGCAGCGGAGTTAACGCTTTATCACTCGGGAGTTTTCAGAGAGGGTGACTCGACAAAATATCTTAATGAGTTCTTGGAAAAGATTTATGGATGATATGATGTTTATTATGACCGTATGGAAGGAAGCATTTGGAGAACTCTTTCCCAGACCAGATGGAGTCATGACCCTTCGAGGGCTTTAAGGGAACGGATTCTCAGAGACTGAGAATGCAGAACATAGAACTGGTTTATGCAAGTCTTGAAACATGCATCAGTGGGTATGCAGGAAAACTTGAGAAACAGTTAAGTGCCTTTTGAGGATGTTTTGACTACCCTTAAACCCCATTGCCCTCTAGTGGTGACATTGATGATAATTTTTACACTATAAAACATATTCTTTATCATTATTCTTTTGTTTTTCTGTAAAAAATAAATAAATAGAAATTTACGAAAAAATTGCATAACATATTACGACTTGAATTTTGTCTTCAAGAAAAAAAAACTCAATTGCAAATTGATTTTTAAATTTAAAAACACTTCGAAATATATTCTCTTTATGTAATTTTTATTATAGAAAATCACTATAAGAGTTATAGACAATTAATCAACACGTTGCTATGTCTGTCAACCAATCAGAATCAAGAATGATTTCAACAATGCTGTGGTGTAAGCATATTTATTCAAAAGTTTGGGAATAGTAGGTTTTTTATGTTTAGAAAGAAGGCTGCAAGTAATTTAGTTTAAAAAAGTGTCATTACTCCAGTCTTCAGTGTCACATGATCCTTCAGAAATCAGTCTAATATGCTGATTTCCTGCTCAAGCAACATTTAATATTATTATCAATTTTAAAAACGGCTGTGCTGCTTAATGTTTTTGTGGAAACCGAAATAGATTTTTTTCAATTTCTATTTTTTGATGAACAGAAAATTCAAAAGAGCAGCATTTATTTGTAATAGAAATCAAATAAATCTCAACGTCACTCATTTTGCGAAGTTATAAATGTCTATAGGGAAGTACTTCCCATTCATTGTGTTGTTGATGTCAAAAACTGTGCATCCATTTGTGTCATTTATTAATGGATTAATACCATTACTAATTTTTATAATATTCATCAATTAATAAATATACACTCACCTAAAGGATTATTAGGAACACCTGTTCAATTTCTCATTAATGCAATTATCTAATCAACCAATCACATGGCAGTTGCTTCAATGCATTTAGGGGTGTGGTCCTGGTCAAGACAATCTCCTGAACTCCAAACTGAATGTCAGAATGGGAAAGAAAGGTGATTTAAGCAATTTTGAGCGTGGCATGGTTGTTGGTGCCAGACGGGCCGGTCTGAGTATTTCACAATCTGCTCAGTTACTGGGATTTTCACGCACAACCATTTCTAGGGTTTACAAAGAATGGTGTGAAAAGGGAAAAACATCCAGTATGCGGCAGTCCTGTGGGCGAAAATGCCTTGTTGATGCTAGAGGTCAGAGGAGAATGGGCCGACTGATTCAAGCTGATAGAAGAGCAACTTTGACTGAAATAACCACTCGTTACAACCGAGGTATGCAGCAAAGCATTTGTGGAGCCACAACACGCACAACCTTGAGGCGGATGGGCTACATCTGCAGAAGACCCCACCGGGTACCACTCATCTCCACTACAAATAGGAAAAAGAGGCTACAATTTGCACGAGCTCACCAAAATTGGACAGTTGAAGACTGGAAAAATGTTGCCTGGTCTGATGAGTCTCGAATTTGGCGTAAACTGAATGAGAACATGGATCCATCATGCCTTGTTACCACTGTGCAGGCTGGTGGTGGTGGTGTAATGGTGTGGGGGATGTTTTCTTGGCACACTTTAGGCCCCTTAGTGCCAGTTGGGCATCGTTTAAATGCCACGGCCTACCTGAGCATTGTTTCTGACCATGTCCATCCCTTTATGACCACCATGTACCCATCCTCTGATGGCTACTTCCAGCAGGATAATGCACCATGTCACAAAGCTCGAATCATTTCAAATTGGTTTCTTGAACATGACAATGAGTTCACTGTACTAAAATGGCCCCCACAGTCACCAGATCTCAACCCAATAGAGCATCTTTGGGATGTGGTGGAACGGGAGCTTCGTGCCCTGGATGTGCATCCCACAAATCTCCATCAAATGCAAGATGCTATCCTATCAATATGGGCCAACATTTCTAAAGAATGCTTTCAGCACCTTGTTGAATCAATGCCACGTAGAATTAAGGCAGTTCTGAAGGCGAAAGGGGGTCAAACACAGTATTAGTATGGTGTTCCTAATAATCCTTTAGGTGAGTGTATTTGATTTTTAATCACATTTATGTGCATTAAGCAGTTTGGTGCCACTTGATTATTGTGGGGTCGCCACTTGCTTTCCAGTATAATTGGGTCTTAAAGCAAAACTGATATCAGCTCCACATCAAACTAGTTCTGAGCTTTACCCTCGGCTCTGTTCTCTGGATCTGCTGCACCTGTCGCTTTCACCTGTCCTGTCTTTGACTTTGCTCTGTCTTTCTCTTGGCATTTCGTTGCTGGTACTATGGCAACCTCCACTTGCTCCCCCCACCCGCCCTCTCTGCAGGGACCACCTGGTTCCCAAGCCTCCCCTCACGCTCAGCTACCTCCAAACTCTAACATGATGGGGGCGCACGGACAGGTAACAGCACACACGTTCTCTCTGCTGATATCAGTTAGGCACACGTTTCCCCCCCTTCTCCCTGTCAGCTTTTGTATATGTCACATTGCTAAAACTGTATGTCACTGTTTCTCCAGCCTTTTATGTCTCCTCGCTATGCTGGAGGACCTCGGCCGCCCATCAGAATGGGTAACCCGGTAAGTCGCATTAAAAATGTTTCAAACAACAGAGTTTATTTACTCTGACTTCTTTTAGCACCTGACTGTCTCTGTTTCTTTAGCCTCCCGGTGGGCAGCCTTTGCCTCCAAACATGATGGACCCTACACGACCAACAGGTAAAAGACTAATGAGATCAGTGTTTGTTGATGGGCAACTTCTCTGCAAGTGCAAATTCAGCATTGTCATTTCATCGATTTTTGATTTTGAAGTGCATGTCTGTTAAATTTTTAATTTTTAATGATGTTGTTATTATTTGCTCAGGCCATCCAAACTTGGCAACCATGCAGAGAATGAACGTTCCTCGAGGAATGGGCCCAATGGGACCGGGACTACAGGTCTGGATCTTATGCAGTCATTCACGAAACCTAAATATAGTTGCCCTAGGCCCCGTCAATGAGTTGCTCACCACTAGGACTGGGTGATATAGTTAAAACAACTATATCTCAATATTTTTTACCTCACTATTAAATGTTAAATAATATATATAAAGGAGAAGAAATGAATACTTTTATTCAGTAATGAATAAATTACATTTTATAATATATTCCATTAGATAACATCTCTTTTAAATTGTAATAATATATCACAATATTACGGTTTGTACTGTATTTGATCAAATAAATGCAGCCTAGATGAACATAATAGACTGTACTAATGTTCAAAAGTTAAGGGTCAGTAAGTTTCTTTTAAATGTTTTTGAAAAGTCAAATACAGTAAAAAGTTAGTAAAAATTAATCGAGGCATGATTTCTATTTCCTATGTGTCTGAACGTTTAAATATAGTTATAATATTTTTGAGGAATGATGCAAGTGCATTGTTGAATCAGAGTTTTGAAACGATTCATTGAAATCGACACTTCTACCAACTCTATTAGCATTTTTGTACTTAAATTTAGGTTGCACTTTATTTTACAGTATGTGTACTTGCAGTGTACTTACCTAAGAAAGTACTGATTAATATAAGGCAACAACATGGGTTAAGGTTAGGTTTAGGGTTAGTGCCTAGTTATTACCCTGTTATTGTAATTGCTATAATAAGTACATAGTCTGTACATGGGGAACAGGACTGTAAAATAAAGTGCTACCTAAATTTCAATTCAGAACACAACTAGAATTGGCAGCAAAATCATTTGTGAAAATATTGCCAATATTCGATATATATCACCCAACCCTACTCGTACACCAATTATTTGAATGCATTTCTTGTGTTCTGAACTTGAGTCAGTCCTCATTCAGCGTTTGCACGGCATCCACACGTTCACAGTCTTTACTACAGCTTTAATCTTCTTTCATATCAGCCATAATCCTTGTTATGTTCAGCCTGTTTTCCTCTAAACTAACCGTGTCCTTGTTCTCTCCTCTCTCGTGGTGTCCTCTCGGGTGCTGGGCATCGTAGTCTGATCCTTGGTTATCATTACAGAACTATGGCGGAGGAATGAGGCCTCCAAACTCCATGGGCCCTGGAATGCCAGGCGTGAACATGTAAGGACTTTCCCAGTCTATCGCATTTGTGGGATTTCATGTGTATGTCTCTGTGTCGGACTGGTCAGGATGCTCAAACAAACAGAAAACATTAAAGGAGGATTAACATAAAGATGACTTTTGTTATGTTGTCTCTGCATATTAAACTAGGAATGGAGGAAGTATTTAACCCTGTAAAGCCTGACATGTCTGGGAAATGAAAAAGAATTTAAATGGAACATTTTATTGAACCTTCAGTCAAAATATTTCAAAAAACGAAATCTAAAAAAAAAAGTTTGCATATTAGTTTTTTGTTGAGGATCATATTCGATTCACCATTGCTCATAGAGTATGATTTAGTGAGAATATGGATCTCATATTCAAAGAGGAACAGAAAACACCTACACTTTATCTAGAGGGCCAAACTGAGCAGAAAATGAAATTCTGATAGCTTGTAATGTAAATAACTTACATAAAATACATACAATTATCAGTTGTCACTTTATAGCTCCCAATAATGTCTTAGTAAGATGATATTTAAATGCTTAGTTTTATAATCAAAGCTCTGTATTATTTATTATGGGGGCAAAACATATAATGCAGTGCAATACTGTGATGGTTGAGACATTTTACAAAGAAACATTCTTCAAAAGCCTAGTGTATCATATTTGATACTCACACCACACTCAGTGATTTTTCGAAAAAATGATGTATGGAAAATCATGGAAAACTAAGTTGCTTCAGTTCAGTCCAACTGTGAACTTTAGAGGCAAATCCTTTGATTTTGAAGTGTCATAAATAGCTTTATAGAAAACATGCAAACATGAACTCTAGTGGCACAGAGCTGCAAAGATCATCAATGAAATTATTTTCTGTAGTTATTTCAACTTGTACACCCAGTCTGATACACACCAGAGACTTATTTGATGTTCTGATCACCGTTACAAAATATAAACTGCTGTGTGTCTCTGTACAGGGGAGCAGGAGCAGGCAGACTGTGGCCTAATCCTAATAATGGAAACACGGTGAGATACTTCAGCTCATGTTAGAGAATGAATTAGTGATGATATCTGGCAAACCTGGCTGATAAATAAACTTTTGACTTCACAGATCCCATATTCCTCATCATCCCCAGGAACTTACGTGGTAACTGAGCGTTTCTTTTTCCTTGTTTTATGATATTGTCTGTCATGAAGGCTTCAGTTTCTGCTATCCTGCTTTCACAGGGTCCTCCAGGAGGAGCAGGAGGCGGTGGATGTCCTCCGGGAACACCCATCATGCCAAGTCCAGCAGGTAATGGCTTATCGCATTCACATCTCGGTCTACTGCCAACATCACTGGCCCTTTAAGACCCAAATGGTGCCTGGCCACGTGATGTGAGAACAGTTTCATGATGACTTCCCCCTCTGTGTTGACAGACTCCACTAACTCGGGTGAAAACCTCTACACGTTGATAAACTCAGTCCCACCAGGAGGAAACCGATCTAGTGTGAGTTACTCCACTGCTCCTGATGTTCCCGTGTGCTGCATGGATCGTGTGTTTGATCTCCCTGTAAATGCTCTCTCGTCTGTGTTTGTAGTTTCCTATGGGTCCAGGGTCAGACGGCCCAATGGGAGGACTGGAGCCGCATCACATGAACGGCTCATTAGGTAAAACTCCATTCACCATGGCAACTACATCAATTTTTCAAAACATTGCTTGTTTTTGTTGCCCTCCCAATTAGATCAGTGAACATCGTGTGATCTAAAGATCTGCAAATTATTCATTTTGACTTTTCTCACAGGTTCGGGTGACATAGATGGACTCCCTAAGGTATTATTCAACCTATTATTTAGACCTATTATTTCTGTCGAAATGATCTGGAAACTAGCACAGCATGTCTGTTCGTGTTAGAATATGTCTGAGACTGAATTTCAAAACTTCCAATGCAAGTATTGTATTGTAATGGATTTTTAAACTAAACATGAACATAGTTAAAGTTATTTCAGTTTTAACAAATTGTTTCACTTTAAATAAAAGTGCTTATTAAGTCTTTTAATAGTTAAAAAAAATCAACTGTGTTATTATATATATATATATATATATATATTAATATAATTATTTTATTTTTTTTTATTATGGAAAACGTGGAAATATCAGGTCATTTTAAATGAGTCATTTCTAGCCTTGGAAAAAATCAGGAAATATTATAAAATTTTAAGTCTTGGGAATTTCTATGTAGAATATATTCACTACTGAGTGAGGTTTTCTTTATTTAAAAAATAAATTAATATTTTATTCAGCAAGGATGCATTAAATTGATTAAAAGTGACAGTAAAGACATGATGTTTCCACAAAAATATTAAGCAGCACAACTGTTTTAACATTAATAATAATAAGAAATGTTTCTTGAGCATCAAATCATCATATTAGACTGATTTCTGAAGGATCATGTGACACTGAAGACTGGAGTAATGATGCTGAAAATTCAGCTTTGCCATCACAGGAATAAATTACATTTTAAAATAAAATATTTAAAAATATTTATTTTATTTTTTTTAAATGCAGTGTTGGTGAGAAACATAGACTTTTTTCAAAAACATTTAGAAAATGGAAGTATACATTTTTCTGCTCCTTTCTGAAATATTTTGTCGCAGAAAAAACGCTCTTTGTGAATGCAATCGCAATGATTAAAAAAAAAACTGGACATTCATTAGTCAAAAGGAGTGGAAATCCTGTATAATGGATTTGTGTAAAGTTTATATAAATTACAGGTTGTTTGTGCTATGTAATTGTCAAAAAAAATTATAAACAAAACTCAAGACTCATCATTTAGACCTACTTAATCTCGGTAATGATGGCTTTCAAATATGTCAAATTCCTATAATTACACATTTTATCCTCAGAAATAAATAAAAAAAACACTCCATCTAAGACATACGGCAGAATGGTTGCTAAGCAAAACAAAAGAACAGTTATACTGATGTAATGAGGTCACACGTGTTTGTTTATAGAGTGTTTTACAACAGCTTTGATCATTATGAAGGATCGGAACAATCCGTTTTATAATGGCGGATACCACCGACTGACATCTTGGTGTTTTTTCTTTACAATCTCAGAACTCCCCGAATAACCTGAGTGGCATGAGTAACCCGCCAGGAACGCCACGAGACGACAGTGAACTGGGTGGAAGCTTCCTTCACTCGTTCCAAAATGAAAGCGTGAGCGCCAGCACACACGAACACACGACATGATAACGATGAATTCATGGGCTTCTGTCTAAATCAATGGTTCTATCTCTCTTCAGTACTCGCCGACAATGACAATGAGTGTGTGAAGGACGAGCTTCAGCTCCAAGACGCCACATGTAGGCGTCTCAAAGACCAGGGACCAGAGTGAGTCTAATCTCACACATCTATGAGAACCAAATCCCACCGCAGCTCTGGATGAGGTGCATGCTCCTGATTTCAGCACGGACAGATGAAATCTGCTTCCAGGAAGGACCTGTCTGAGATGGGAGCTCCCTCATTTTAAACCACTTTAATATTTTCGTATCATTTTAACATAGAAGCCAAGACCGAGATAAATTTGCTTCTTTTCGTTAGACGGATGTCAAACCGTCGGGACCGTGACAATATTCACACTGTGGATGTAGTGCAGAATACCATGTGCTTCTTCTACAGCGTCTGTGTAACATTCCATTAGAGTATTTTAGGATCTAGTCTCTGATCTCTTAAAAAGCTTCGCAACAAGTTCATCGCACTGTAATGGCTTTCTTGAAAATGACTTAATCCAGAGGAACGGCTTTGGCTACAGCGGATTTGATGATATGCACCAATGGGAATCGCTGTCCTTCCTTTCGTCGCATACTTGGGAATCCAGTGGATTGTTAGCAAAATTAACATTGTTTTCTTTGGTTTCATGTCTTGTTTTATAACAGTAGATTTTACTGCAGAAGCCTTTTGTAATGAGCCATAAGACTGGCACGACACCTAACATGAGACATTCATGCCATTTTCCACTTTTTAATGGTAACCTCAGATGACGTGAGATTATTTTTGGATGGCAGTTCAGCCAAACGCAACAACACTTTATCATAAAACACTGCATCTTTTCACACTGGCTTAGTTCTCGTTGTCCTTGTGCTGTTATATTGTGTTTCTGACCCATTGCCGTTTGCTTTTAGGCACAGTTGAAGACGTGCGGCAAACAACCAAAGGACAGTTATTTAACTATATATCTTTTAAAGTTTTCTCTAGTCTGTCATGATGCTGTATGGCCACTCGTGACCTGTTACACCATGTTATTTAGCCTTTACGATGTACATTATGTTCTTTGGAAGACGCAGTAAAATGACTTGTGTAATTTTTATGATTAAATTATTTTTCAGTTCATACCACGCTTGTTTCGGTCTCATGTCTTCTGCAAATAAACATACATCAGTATTAGATATGAGACATTCAAAGGAACAGTCATGTTTAGACTTAATTGCCAACATTTTATTCAGAGTTAATTATTTTCCATTTATGGGATTTTAATGAGATATTGAAGTGTGGTGATGATTTTGGCAGAGGTGCTTTGGTCTGTTCAAGCTGCTCCATGTAGGTAGAGCGCCAGGAACTTCTTGAAAGTGTTAGGCTGATATCCTGACAAACCAGCAGGGACCTACAAATGAAGAGCATGACATGTTCAGTCAGCAAACCAACAATAACGGCTGAGGTCACACAAAACAGAAAACTTCACACCACCTTCTTATATTTCACAACTCAATTACTGGAATTCTGATTTGTTGACCACAGCATTCCACGTATTGGTCAGGACTTTCAAAGCAGGTAATGTTTCTTTGTAAACCAAAATAAATGGTGGCTTTCTGCAGTGCACAGCACAACTCGCCGAAGACAGTCAAAACAGATACATAACTCAACGTTTAACCAAAAATAAGAAACTTGGCATTAACTGAAGTTCACATTTTTGATGGAGAGGTTTTGAAACTGTCACAGTTTTTGACAGATGACTTTTCTGCTCACCAAGGCTGCATTTATTTGATCATTTATGTTTTCTATTTGAATATATTTTAAAATATTGAATATATTTTAAAATATTAATATAAAACTTATTCCTGTGATGACAAAGCTGAATTTTCAGCATCATTACTCCAGTCTTCAGTCACATGATCCTTCTGAAATCATTCTAACTTGTTGATTTACAGCTCAAGAAATATTTATTGTTATTACCAATGTTGAAAACAGTTGTGTTGCTGGTTAATATTTTTGAATAAACCATGACATTTTTTTCAGGATTAGTTGATGAATAGAAAGTTCAAAAGAATAGCAGTTATTTGAAATCTTTTGTGACACTGTAAATGTCTTAACTGTCACAATCAGCATCCTTGCTGAATAAAAGTATTTAAGGGCTCATATTTTGCCCATTTAAAGGTTCATAACGTTGCTCAGGGGATCTACTAAAATAACTTTACAGGATTTAAGGTTAAAAAAAAAATTGCAGCACCTGTTTTCACCTTCTGTCTAAATGGTTTTAGTTTCTTTCTTTCACCTTTAGAAAAGCACAGTCTGCTCTGATTAGTCAGTCGGCCCCAGTCTGTTGTGATTGGTCTACCACTTAGAGCATGTGTTGGAAATGTAACATAACTGGCAGGTTCCAGAGGCTTCATGAACACTACTGTAACTTTGGCGGTTTTTCTCTACCGTTGGAAGTCCATATAATGCTATTTTGATGGACAAAGTAAACGTATCTGAAGGAACTCGACTCTTTACCTTGACGACTTTCTTCTTGATAAAAGGCCAGACCTTGGCAAACCCGTAGAGAGGCTGGTCCTCGTCCACCCACACCAGATTCTTCACTCCGCTGTCGGACTGCAGGTCAGTGGTGTTGAGCTGAAACACCACGAACTGGAAGAGACGGCCGTTAGTGGCCACACTCTGCACCACGATGGGCTTCTCCAGAACTCTGGGCTCTTTCTGCAGGAAGACCAGAGGACATCTGTCTGTAAACTTCCTTTTTTGCTTTGTTATTATTGACAAACTCAAGTTATTTCAATTAATGCAAGGAGTAAGTACAGTTAACAATCAAAGAACGTCACTGACATGTTTTTCTCTAAATAAACACAAGGATGGGTGATCTAGAAGTATGTTTATTTATGCACCAATATAACCAAACATTACCAAACGGCACTATTTAGCTACACACATTTTTAACTAATAAAAATGGCATTTTAAGATTTCTGAAAACATATTTTAGTAATGTTGAACTATTTGCTGAACCAGTTTTCAATCAATTCATTGAAACAGTTTGAACTTGCAATTAATATTAAATAATATTATTACACGGCTCTGTGGTATGATTCTGTTTTTTTTGTGTGTGTTTTTTAGGATTCTTTGATGAAAAAGTACAAAAGAACAGCATTTCAACATTTTTTTTTTTGTAACAACTGTAAAAGTCTTGGTAACTTTTGGTCAGCTTAATGCATTCTAGCCGAATAATAGTATTTACTTAATTTATATGTAATTCTAACCAGCCCTAATCAACAGTTCTAATGAATCTTTTAAAGATGTAAGGATCTTACCCCATACAGGGCTTGTGCTCGGGCCAGCGCATTTCCAAAGGCGAACATTACCATCTTAGCACGGAGCTGCTCAGGTAAGAGCTTTGGGGTGTTTCCCATCTCCATCAGGAAGAGAGTGTGGGCATGAGGGTACGGATAGCCCTCTCTGAAACCTGGCGAAAGGAAACAAGCAATGAACCGCCAATACTTCTTATTCCCATGACGTGGACATGATCTCAAACTAGGCATGATTTAAACACAGGAACACTGACTGATTGACAGCTGTAATTAATGAGTTCCAGTTGCTTTGTTTCAGGAACTCGCTGTCAGTGAGCGCGAATGAAGCCGGCGGCTGACCTGTGTCGTTCTTCTCCTGGTAGACGTGTGTGCGCTGCAGGTCGATGGTGGGCGCGATGGGGTAGAAGGTCTCCAGAGCCTGATCAGCAGTGCTCTGGATCTGCTTCTCTCCAGCCAACACAGGTACAGGGGTCATAGAGTTCAACAGCAACCCGTTCTGACCTCTGACCTGGAACACGTCCTCTCCTGGAAACAGATGAGTTTTGCAGAGTAAGTAACAGAAGTGGTAGAACCGGCCTCTTCCCCGGTTTTGATCTACATACAGCGTTTTCAATAAATAAATAAAAAAGCAGGGCTTGACATTAAAGGGTTAGTTCACCCAAAAATGAAAATTCTGTCAGTAATTACTCACCCTCATGTTGTTCCAACCCTATAAGACTTTCGTTCATCTTCGGAACACAAATTAAGATATTTTTGATGAAATCTGAGAGCTGGCTCACTCCTCCACAGGCTTATGGACACTATAACTTGCTGGCCCAGAAAATGTATTAAAGACATTGCTAATATAGTCCAAGTGACTCCAGTGGCTCAATTTTAAGTTTATAAAGCGACGAGAATACTTTTTGTGCGCAAAAACAAACAAAAATAAAGACTTTATTCCACTTTTCATTTCCTTCTCTCTGGGCCTCGAGTTAGTTTACGTAGTGTTTTTGCGTAGCGCGTCTGTGTTGCACGTCACCACGTAGGCTCACTATTGGGCGACTCTGGTCATGTGTGATAAGTGGTGACGTGCAACACAGACGCGCTACGCAAAAACACTACGTGAAAAGACTCGAGGCCCAGAGAGAAGGAAATGAAAAGTGGAATAAAGTCGTTATTTTTGTTTGTTTTTGCACACAAAAAGTATTCTCGTCGCTTGATAAACTTAAGATTGAGCCACTGGAGTCACTTGGACTATATTAACGATGTCTTTAATACATTTTTTGGGCCAGCAAGTTAAGGTGTCCATAAGCTTGTGGAGGAGTGATCCAGCTCTCAGATTTCATCAAAAATATCTTAATTTGTGTTCCGAAGATGAACGAAAGTCTTACGGGGTTGGAACAACATGAGGGTGAGTAATTACTGACAGAATTTTCATTTTTGGGTGAACTAACCCTTTAACACCCGCCAACCCACCAAATGCATAACGCAGTCGCTCCTACTTGCCACTTTGGCAGGTTGAATTTTATATATAATATATTCATTTTTCAATTGTCTTTTGAAAAGGCATCTGAAATAATAAACTAAGTGCAATGTAGTGATATCGTTTTTATATCGATACTGAAAAAAAAAATCTAGAACACTTCCGATACAATTTTTTGGCAGAATAGACACGCGATACCTCTCATGATCTCTCAGACAGCGAGTTAACACACAAACCCGCCTCCGCTCACTCACTCATTTCATTTGCTTCGGATGAACATTGTTTGTGTTACAGGGCTTGGAATTTCGCCGTGGCATAATTTTACTCATTCCCACAGATTTTGTGCTCACACCCAAAATGCACGCACATAAAACCTCCTCTCAGTACTAAATTTAGTTTTTTTCCCCCGCTGCTTATTGCACTTAAACAGTCAAATACACACAAAATGTCAAAATGCGAGTATTCACATAAACACAGGTTATGTTTTAAGTGAATGTAAACAGTTGAGAAAGAAAACACATGTGTAACAGCATAATGGGTCCGTAAGTCAGGTCTTAGTGACAGCAGCCTAATATACATGCTGCCAAATTATGAGATAATATTAAAAAATATCTAAATGGCAGTTTTCCCTATGGTATCAATGTCAAAATTGTGCCCAGTGAAAATGTGAAAAAAAGTGTTTTTCTGTTTTCAAAAAATATTGTAATTTTTATAAACGAGTAAACATTGTGTAAAAATGTGTGCATTAAATTCCCACAATTTGTGTACATCTCATTAGCAATCATTATTTTCTGTATAGTAGGGAGGTTAAGTGACTTTTGACTTCAAGTCATGATGCAAAGGTCCCCTTTGGTATGGAAGTACCTTAGGGCCATAGAAATAAATTTATCCTAAGACACACGTGAGATCACATTTTGTATCTTATATACGCACATTTTTTAAAAATGGCCGCCGACCATACTTGAGAGGCCCATATCTTTGCTTCTGTTATAGCTATAATGACAAATTTGGTATCAACGTGTACATTTTTGGGGTCAAGGAGTCCAATAAAATAGGTTCCAAGACTAAAAAACAATAATGTTGTCCTTACCATGACAATTGGAGGTGAAGTATGCAATTTTTTATTAAAAAACACATGCCAAACACAGTGTTTCGGCGCCAGAGGTTTTTTCCTAAAATGTTCGATTTTGACATCTTAATTTCAAAAGGCTATATCTTAAAAGTGATAAAAGATAGAGACTTTCTGTAAATTAGAGAAATATTAAGGATGACCCAAAGTTTATGTAGGGATTACATTTTCCCATCTAATTTGCATATTATGACGTCATTATGGTGGCGGCCATCTTGGATTATAGAATTTTCATGAAAAGTCACGTTTAAATGATAAAATTATCAAATGCAGCACTTCTTTCCCCCCAAAATGTCCCTCACCTTCTGTATGCTATATTGCACAATACTGAATGCTCAGGTAAATAGTAAGTAGTAAACAAACTGTGTAAATCATTACTAATAAATGGTAGAAACAAACCGAATGCAAGTAGTGGTTGGCCTTTTGCTGTAGAGATACTCTATTTACTACATATAGTAAATCGTCCTCATTGGCCAAGTACTCAAAAGCCGGCATTCCCATCAGCTTGCGATAGACTATGCATATAGCCCCTCTGCCCCGTGTCACACCGTCTCTGGTCCTGCTGGGAGCAGCGCGACCAAATCTGCCTCGCGCGCGCGCCGAATGTGCACAGCTCGGACTACTGTCATTGTCATTGCGACTCCCCACCCTGCCTCCACGTTGCCCCCTAACTGTCCTATGAATACTTCGACCTCGTCTAACATACCCAGTGGCATTAGACAAACAAAGTCTCCACCACAATACTGTCACCGCGATTGTGGAGAGGCACACACGGTACTTTCACTTTCAGAATCAGGCAGATATTCCCCTTCATAATCAGGGTCCACGAATAGAAGACCCAACACTTCATTGCGGGTAAGCTTTATTGATGCCATTAGATATAATAATAATAATAATAATAATAATAATCTAATGCAAATACTCGCTGACGTTGACAATATTGCTCTGATAAAATGGCTCACTCGCACACTAGCTCCGCTTTTGTTCGCACTGATTCAATGCACTCTAGCTCGAAGATTTTGTATAGAAGCATGACGTTTTTTTGAGTCGCGGATGAAGTATGACATGTCTGCCATCGAATGGAGGGTAGGTTGAACGAAATTTGACACCCTATTTGACAAAATCGGCCCTTTTATTAAGTGGACTGCCTGAGGTGGGACCACGACACCAATCTGCTCCTAGTGACTGATCACTGAATTCGCTATATCTATGCTAAATGTTTTCAAGCGGTCATATGACACACATTCCTCTTTTATGCATGGCCTCCACCAGATATCTACTACCACTTTGCTGGTGTAGTTTCATTGCCAGATATAGCGAAGCTGGTGTTTCCCTCTCTCTTATGTGATGAGGAACACTGCCATGTTTCTTGGATCTGCATCTTACAGAGTTGAAAATTATTTGCTGCCCAATGGATGTTGCAGCCTGGAACTTCTCAGGTCCAGGAGGTGGCTGATCAATACCTGATCCATCAAGAAGCATGTGTAAGAACGGTCTCAGCATGGGAGGGATAGAATCAGCTTCACAGGAAGTTGAGAAGGCACCTGTAAAAGCATGCTTCATGGGGAGATACTCTTGCCAAGGATTTTGGCTGCTTTGAAGATGATGGAGACATACCTGCGTGAAGTTGGCCCCCCACCCAACGCAAAACGTCGTCAAACTATGCTCAATCGTTTGTGCTCCGTTTGTGCTGGTTTGTGCTGTAAAAATTTTCGTTTGTGCTGTTTCAGTTTTTTAGATATTAAAAGAATATTTTTAGGTCATTCTGAGGTCACTCAGCCCCCCCACATGTTCCAAATTCACCCAAAATAGTCTCGTTCGTTTGTGCTTCGTTTGTGCTGGTTTGTGCCGGTAAAATTTTCGTTTGTGCTGCTTCGGGTTTTAAAATATCAGAAATTGAATTATAGACGATGACGTCACCAGCCCCCCCACATGCTCCAAATTCACCCAAAATAGACGCAATCGTTTGTGCTCCGTTTGTGCTGGTTTGTGCTGTAAAAAGTTTCGTTTGTGCTGCTTTGGTTTTTTAGATATTAAAATAATATTAGGTGGTCATTCTGAGGTCACTCAGCCCCCCACATGCTCCAAATTCACCCAAAATAGTCTCGTTCGTTTGTGCTTCGTTTGTGCTGGTTTGTGCCGGTAAAATTTTCGTTTGTGCTGCTTCGGGTTTTAAAATATTATACATTCAATTATTTTTGATGACGTCACCAGCCCCCCCACATGCTTCAAATTCACCCAAAATAGTCTCGTTCGTTTGTGCTTCGTTTGTGCTGGTTTGTGCTGTAAAAAGTTTCGTTTGTGCTGCTTCAGTTTTTTAGATATTAAAATGATATTTTTAGGTCGTTCTGAGGTCACTCAGCCCCCCATATGTTCCAAATTCACCCAAACTAGTCTCATTCGTTTGTGCTTCGTTTGTGCTGGTTTGTGTCGGTAAAATTTTCGTTTGTGCTGCTTCGGGTTTTAAAATATCAGAAATTGAATTATAGACGATGACGTCACCAGCCCCCCCACATGCTCCAAATTCACCCAAAATAGTCTCGTTCGTTTGTGCTTCGTTTGTGCTGTTTTGTGCCGGTACAATTTTCGTTTGTGCTGCATCGGCCTTTAAAATATTAGACAGTGAATGAAAGCGAATTATAGACGGTGACTTCACCAGCCCATTAAATGACTTCAACCAGCCTGCTTCTTCATGAACGCACCACAGAGAAATGCACATTTCATACATAAGCAGAGAGCAGTCTGTTTTCTTTCGTTTTGAATTGTTCTGTTTAAAAGTAGACATGTCTGTGATGCAAGTAGGTCTAGGCGCTGAGTTTCGGTTCATTTATGAGACCAACTGCAGTTCAGGCGCCGGCGCCTCTATGTCCTGATTATCTGTTGTCTGATATAGGCCTATTAACATTTTATTTTGCCTATTAAATCCTGGCATTTGGTAGAAGAAACAATGATTAAAATTAAGATAAAATTAATACAAAACGAATTTCACCTTAAAGAAAGGCTTTGTGCTTTCTGTTTGAGGTCTCTGTGAAAGTTTTAAAGCAGTCTTTTAGTGTCGTTTTCAGAGTGGTCAGTCCGTAACGAAGTTCTCCGTCCGTTACATTGTTTTTTCCTCATAAATGCAAACACGAAAAATTTAATAAAATGAATAATTTATGTTCTGCGGAGAGACAACGCTTCTTCATCCGGTGGGTAGGCTAGTATTAGGCTACTTTTGGTTTGCGCAGAATTACTAAAAAAAATGTAACGCACATGCTATTTCCCTCATATTAAATATAAAACGCATGAGTAGACTGATATTTTTTTAATGTCTGGACTCCTTTTTTAAGGGAGAAGCGTATGGATATATAACAGACAGTTTCAATATATTGGTATTAATTTATTCTGATAATTTATACTTCAAGTTTTGACTTGCAAATGTCACGTCCATAACGCTGGAATTGACCAATTTTAAAGAATTTATCCTCAACTGTTTTTGTGGTGTAAGTCTATGTATTTTATAATGTTAACTTCAAATAATAGTTATATGAAGATGTGGTAGCATTGGATCTGGACTCAGGAGTTGGAAGGGGTGTGTCGCGATTCTGCCTTCTCACCGCAACACAGGTCCGTGGATGGAGCGTCGGGATTTTGGTTTCATATTGCATATTGTTACACAGCCCTAGTCGTTTGTTTGAGAAATGTTAAGTTCTACTTCTGTAGTTATTTTGGTGAACGTAACTGGAGTAGCTAATGCATTACAATTCTGAGACGGCCTTTATTGTAAGGTACTCTAAATAATTTCCTTTAAATAAAAGTAACAAAGTAATCTATAATGTATTACAGTTTGGAAGTGCTGCTGATATTGTGAAAAATGATTAGCCTATAAATGAAGAGTTCAGATGCAAAAGCCTCTAAGTGCCATCTGAAATTTTCTTCTAGAATGATCATTTTTATCAAGCTCATATATTTAAGTTCAATAATTTCACTTAAATGGCAATGCAAATTACCTATTAATTGTCATTTAAGTGAAATTACTGAACTTAAATATACAAGCTTTATAATAATTATCATTCTAGAAGAAAATTTCAGATGGCACTTAGAGGCTTTTGCATCTGAACTCTTCAAATAGATTATATATTTTCATATAATTAATATTTTAATGTTAATATAATTCAAATTTAATATAATTCAGTTGTAATTTATTCCTGTAATGTCAAAGCTGAATTTTCTGTATCATTACTCCAGTTTTCAACGTCACATTATTCTTTAGAAATCATAAGATGTTGATGTTGTGCTCAATTATTATTGGTGCTCACTGCTCATTTAAGAAAGGCTCTTATTTTGTATTGTATTTTGTATTATATTTTTTACATATTGCGTATGTTTTTTTTTGTTTGTTTTTGTTTTTAATGTTTAATATTTTTTGTGGAAAATTTAATTTTTGATATTTTTTCCCCTTTTGATTAATTTAATCCGTTTCGGTCTTACCTTGTTACTTCAACTAGCTACTGTAAAAAAAAATATATGTATATTATATTATATTATATTATATTATATTATATTATATTATAGGCTATTATATATATTTTTTAAAGGCCGATGCAGCACAAACGAAAATTGTACCGGCACAAAACAGCACAAACGAAGCACAAACGAACGAGACTATTTTGGGTGAATTTGGAGCATGTGGGGGGGCTGGTGACGTCATCGTCTATAATTCAATTTCTGATATTTTAAAACCCAACGCAGCACAAACGAAAATTTTACCGGCACAAACCAGCACAAACGAAGCACAAACGAATGAGACTAGTTTGGGTGAATTTGGAACATATGGGGGGCTGAGTGACCTCAGAACGACCTAAAAATATCATTTTAATATCTAAAAAACCGAAGCAGCACAAACGAAACTTTTTACAGCACAAACCAGCACAAACGAAGCACAAACGAACGAGACTATTTTGGGTGAATTTGAAGCATGTGGGGGGGCTGGTGACGTCATCAAAAATAATTGAATGTATAATATTTTAAAACCCGAAGCAGCACAAACGAAAATTTTACCGGCACAAACCAGCACAAACGAAGCACAAACGAACGAGACTATTTTGGGTGAATTTGGAGCATGTGGGGGGCTGAGTGACCTCAGAATGACCACCTAATATTATTTTAATATCTAAAAAACCAAAGCAGCACAAACGAAACTTTTTACAGCACAAACCAGCACAAACGGAGCACAAACGATTGCGTCTATTTTGGGTGAATTTGGAGCATGTGGGGGGGCTGGTGACGTCATCGTCTATAATTCAATTTCTGATATTTTAAAACCCGAAGCAGCACAAATGAAAATTTTACCGGCACAAACCAGCACAAACGAAGCACAAACGAACGAGACTATTTTGGGTGAATTTGGAACATGTGGGGGGGCTAAGTGACCTCAGAATGACCTAAAAATATTCTTTTAATATCTAAAAAACCGAAACAGCACAAACGAAAATTTTTACAGCACAAACCAGCACAAACGGAGCACAAACGATTGAGCATAGTTTGACGACGTTTTGCGTTGGGTGGGGGGCCAACTTCACGCAGGTTGGAGACATCGGTAGAAGTGTTGTTTTTCATGTTAGCAACAGCTTTGCTCAAGTCATCATCAAATACAATGGACCAGACACGATTTATTTGTACTGATCTGATGTCAGGAATCAGGCGTTCAATATCCTTCCGAAGGCGTGTGGTGTTGCATTTGATGTTTGGAAATCCAAGATCAGCAATGCGCTTGTCATAGAGGGCTGTCAAGTCAGACATTGCCAGTGATTCCCCTGAGCAACGATAGTCCTCGATGTATTCGAGCAACTCATTGAGGACATGTGCTCTGATGACCTTAGTTGCATTACTTTCAGTTGAGTCACATCCAACAGTTTCTGCTTTTCTATAGAGCCTAGTCAGGCATGCACGATGATAAACAGCATTAATAGCAACCATGTCACCAGCAGCTAGTTCAGCCAATAGATGCCTGTCACCCACCACCTGAGCACATTCTTTCACTTTTCTATCCAAGCCAAGGGTGGCAGCCCTCCTCAGTTCCTTTTTTTTGCCCACTTCACCACAGAAGAGACACAGTTTATCAAATGATTCACATGATGATGTTGAGGGTCTGGGTAAAGCGAGTGTGGTGGACTTGTCACTCGTGCGCCATGTTTTTACTGAACTCACAGACTCTTCATGCTTTTTTCTTTTTCTTGCTCTCTCAACTTTTTGTTTATCAATCGCATTTCTGCAGCTTTTGTGCCACACCATAGGATTTTGAATCATCAGCTGAACTACATCCTGACTACCACCACTCATGTCCACTATAAACTCAGGCAGATCCCCTAATGCCTTCAGCTCCTGGATGTTATCTAAAGCTTCTTTGTAACATGATTGCAATCTTTCAGGATTGTTTCTCAGTTTGAATGATGAAGAGGGATCTATCCATCCATCCATCCATCCATCTTCTTCCGCTTATCCGGGGCCGGGTCGCGGGGGCAGCAGTCTAAGCAGAGATGCCCAGACTTCCCTCTCCCTAGACACTTCCTCCAGCTCTTCCGGGGGGACACCGAGGCGTTCCCAGGCCAGCCGGGAGACATAGTGTCTCCATAGTCTGTCCTAGGTCTTCCCGGGAAGGCGTCCAGGAGGCATCCGGAACAGATGCCCGAGCCACCTCAGCTGACCCCTCTCGATGTGGAGGAGCAGCGGCTCTACTCTGAGCTCCTCCCGAGTGACCGAGCTTCTCACCCTATCTCTAAGGGATCGCCCAGCCACCCTGCGGAGAAAGCTCATTTCGGCCGCCTGTATCTGGGATCTTGTCCTTTCGGTCATGACCCAAAGCTCATGACCATAGGTGAGAATAGGAACGTAGATTGACCGGTAAATCGAGAGCTTCGCCTTGCGGCTCAGCTCTTTCTTCACCATGACAGACCGGTACATTGACCGCATTACTGCAAAAGCTGCACCGATCCGTCTGTCAATCTCCCGTTCCATCCTTCCCTCACTCGTGAACAAAACCCCAAGATACTTAAACTCCTCCACTTGAGGCAGGAACTCTCCACCAACATGAAGTGGGCAAGCCACCCTTTTCTGGCCTCGGATTTGGAGGTGTTGATTCTCATCCCAGCCGCTTCACACTCGGCTGCAAACCGTCCCAGTGCATGCTGAAGGTCCTGGTTTGATGAGGCCAACACGACAACATCATCTGCAAAGAGCAAAGACGAAATCGTGTTGTCACCAAACCTGACGCCCTCCGGCCCCTGGCTGCGCCTAGAAATTCTGTCCATAAAAATTATGAACAGAACCGGCGACAAAGGGCAGCCCTGCCAGAGTCCAACATGCACCGGGAGTCCCGCAAGCCAACCAGGCCCGATAGGACTCCTTCTTCAGCTTGACGGCATCCCTTACTTCCGGTGTCCACCACCGGGTTCGGGGATTGCCGCCTCGACAGGCACCGGAGACCTTACGGCCACAGCTCCGAGCGGCCGCTTCGACAATGGAGGTGGGACTCAATATCTCCAGCCTCCCTCGGGATCCGGTCGAAGCTCCACCGGAGGTGGGAGTTGAAGATCCCTCTGACAGGAGACTCGGTCAAACGTTCCCAGCAGACCCTCACAGTACGCTTGGGTCTGCCGAGTCTGTCCAGCTTCCTCCCCCGCCATCGGATCCAACCCACCACCAGGTGGTGATCAGTTGACAGCTCCACCCCTCTCTTTACCCGAGTGTCCAAGACATACGGCCGCAGGTCAGATGAAACGACCACAGAGTCGATCATCGACCTACGGCCTAGGGTGTCCTGGTGCCACGTGCACTGATGGACACCCTTATGCTTGAACATGGTGTTCGTTATGGACAAACTGTAACTAGCACAGAAGTCCAATAACTGAACACCGCTCGGGTTCAGATCAGGGGGGCCATTCCTCCCAATCACGCCCCTCCAGGTGTCACTGCCACTGCCCACGTGGGCATTGAAGTCCCCCAGTAGAACGACGGAGTCCCCAGTTGGAGCACTTTCCAGCACCCCTCCCAGAGACCCCAAGAAGGCCGGGTACTCTGCACTGCCGTTTGGCCCGTAGGCACACACGACAGTGAAAGACCTATCCCCGACCCGAAGGCGCAGGGAAACGACCCTCTCGTTCACCGGGGTGAACTCCAACACATGGCGGCTGAGCTGGGGGGCTATAAGCAAACCCACACCAGCCCGCCACCTCTCACCATGGGCAACTCCAGAGTGGTGAAGAGTCCATCCTCTCTCGAGGAGTGTGGTTCCAGAGCCCAAGCCGTGCGTAGAGGTGATCCCGACTATCTCTAGTCGGAACCTCTCAACCTCACGCACAATCTCAGGCTCCTTCCCCGCCAGCGAGGTGACGTTCCACGTCCCTAGAGCTAGCTTACGTGTCCAGGGATCGGGTTGTCGAGGCCCCGCCTTCGACTGCCGCCCGATCCTCTCAGCACTGACCCCCTTACGGTCCCTCCTGCAGGTGGTGAGCCCACGGGAAGGCGGCCCCACGTCGCTCCTTCGGGTTGAGCCCGGCCGGACCCCGTGGGGGGAGGCCCGGCCACCAGGCGCTCGCATACGAGCCCCAACCCCGGGCCTGGCTCCAGGGTGGGGCCCCGGCTGCGCCATACCGTGCGACGTCACGGTCCTCGGTTTAAGAGGGATCTAATGTTTTTTCAATCTTTAGGGCGGACTGACATAGGAAGCATAAACTCCAGTCACGGCATTCCATTATGGCTAATCTGAAAAAAGAAATGAAGTTGCTTTAACATCATAAGAGAGATAATATGAGCATTAACAAGCATTCGCAAAAGTAAAAAAATATCAAATAATGAAGCTAACTAACTAGCTAGCAACATGTAGGCTATGTGCTTGCTTCAATAAAAATGACGCTAACTAGTCACTAGCTAGTTATGATGAAGCTAACTAGTTACTAGCGACCTAGTTATAATGAAGCTAACTAGTTACTAGCTAGCTAGTTACTAGTTATCTAACATTAAAAGCATTTTTCTATTTAATGAGGAAGTCATACGAACCTCAAAGTGTTAACCTGTCACCTCTGACCTTCAACAGCTGTCACAGCTCCTGGTGCATATGGGATGTGTTGTTGCAGGAACTGATTTGCTATAGGCTACTCCTGACTGGTCGAAATCTCATGCTACTTAGGACAAATGTAATGTACAGAAGTAGCTGCACTGCTTAAATACAAAATTAAAGTTTTTGAAGGAAAAGATGAGTAAAGTCGCTCTGATGACACAATTTTTATGTGAAATGTGCATATTTACCCCCAATTGTCATGGTATGGGGAATTTTTTTGTTTTTTTCAACTTGAAACCAATTTTATTGGATTCCTTGACCCCAAAAATGTACACTTTGACACCAAATTTGACATTATAGTGATAACAGAAGCAAAGATATGGGCTCTAGAGTATTTTCGGCGCATTGGCGGCCATTTTTGAAAAAACCTGTTTATTTCTGATACAAAGTGTGATCTCACTTGTGTCTTAGGATAAATTTATTTGTATGACCCTAAGGTACTTCCATACCAAAGACGACCTTTGCATCATGACTTGAAGTCAAAGGCCTATTTTTTGGGCTTAACCTCCCTACTAGTATGCCATTTTAAAACCAAATGTTATAGCGTAATTTTTTTGAAGACCTGTTAAAAATCATCAAAAATTACATTAAAGACAATTATCTTAAAATATTTGTATTTCATATAAATGCTGTTTCCATTTCATCAAAGACCCAAACACCCCCCCCCCAAAAAAAATTCTTTGTTTTCACAAAAATATTAATATTTTCATCAATGATAATCAGAAATGTTTCTTGAGCAGCAAATCATCATATTAGAATGATTTCTGAAGGATCATGTGACACTGAAGACTGGAGTAATGATGCTGAAAATTCAGCTTTGATCACATGAATAAATTACATTTTAAAATATATTAAATTAGAAGTTATTTTAAAAAAAAAAAACAATTTACACAATTTTTACTGTATTTTTCATCAAATAAATGCAGCTTTTAACACTTTAAAAAAAACATTTTAAAATCTTATCTTTCCCAAACGTTAGTCTGTGTATACATCCATATTGGCCATTTAAAAAACCAAAACAATATTTGGTGGACTACTAACTACTACAAATAGCAGAAGATGTGCATAAATGCACCTAAATGCAAAAATCTAGACTCAGACTGAAGAGAAGACATATGCGGCCCGATATACACCCACCTCTCCTCCAGGTCGCTGCCAAACTGTATTTGTCAGCAAGAATCCTCTTGGCCAGCTCAGGACGAGTGACCTGCAGGCCGCCACACAGGTGAAGCAGTCTGTGCAAGAGCGAGGGACTATAGAGGAAAATAAAATACTGTTTACCACATAAAACACCCTCTTTTACCCATCTGATGCTTCACTCAGAACAGAACGGGAACATTCCCAATTCACCAAACGTATGTTCCCGAGTGTAATGTCACTTCGTGTCAATGTCAATATGGCCTTTTCATGCTCGTGCTGTGACGGGTTTTTGTGAGAAGGAAAATGTTAAGGGCCAGCAGTAGTTGGGAGATAAAACAGCCACCAAAGGGCAGACTTTAACCGGGGAGATGAGAGATATCAAAGAGGCTGTTATGAATGGCAGACCTCCCAGGAGCAGTATTAATTAATAAAGGCTTTACAGAGCCGCTGCCTGCTGGGAATGCAGACCGGCCCGTGTTTAATGACCGTCATTAAATTCAACACTCCATCAGAGCGCCGCGGACCGGGCCAAATGCCACCTTCCATATTGAAGCTGTTGAGCCAATTATGAAGTGCTGGGTTAGAGGGGCCGGTAGCTGCCGTGTGCGCTTCATTCAGCCGTGGGTCTGTGTATGGTGCAGAGATCAACAGAATGAGCTGCATGTTTATGGTAGCAATGCTTCCAAGGTACATTTGTGATATATGGCTGACTATCTATATAATGCTACTAAACATGCCTATCTTAAACTAGAACAAGAACATTATATTATTCACAGACACTGGAATTGTAGGTTTTTTGCATTTTAATTTAGATAAAATTATATTCATAATAATATATTCACTTACATTATTTTAAATGAAACCCAGCAGGCCCCTATAAAACGAGTGTTTATTCAGTTGCACCATACACTGTTCCATCTGCCTATAACATACCAGATTTACCCTCACCTAAACACCACAAAAAGGACAACTGTGGTTGTTTACGTAGCGAGCTAACGCTAATTTCCGGTCTAACTGAAGTTTTTTTTTGTTTTTTTGTTTTTATTAGACAAAATAAAAATCTAATCTGGGAGGTTACTTCAATTATTATGCTTTTTCTTTTTGTCTCCTTCAATATGTTAACATGCATTCTAGTAAAAAACACACATTTTCTTATTATATACATTGTAGCATCACTACTAAACCCCACTTGTCCGAGAGTCTGCTCTGCTCTGATTGGTCAGATGGCTCAGTCAGTCTGTTGTGATTGGTCTACCACTTACAGCTTGTGATGGAAACCAAGTGCCATTTACAACGTCTGAATTTCAGTTGTGTATCTTACTCAGCGCTTGTATACACAGTGATATGAACATTAACGACGATGTCAGTTTTTCTGTATCAATCCCAGCGCGAATCTCATCCTTTTGAAGTGCATGCAGAAATTAAACAAATTTATTAAAAAAAATTTTTTAAAGTGTCGACAACACAAACCAAACTCTTCCAGTCTCAGCTACATCTACAGCGTTTGAGGGTCAATGTACGCATTGTTAACGGGCAGCCAATGAAGACACAGTATGCAAATGTGTTACAAGCCTAGGTAGGATCATGCTGGAAGACAGACTGGAATTACTGACGACTCGTTTTGGCAGATCAGAATTGGTTTCTTTCTTTAGGGAGACAACAACTTTAGTTATTGTGCACTTTGATCTTTGAAACTTCGCAGCCCTTTTACATTCACAAACAGCGATATTACACATAGCATGAATGGTAATATCTGAAAAAGCATAATAGGGGCACTTTAAATCAGAGCAACCAGACAATCTTAAAATTTTCTGTTTCTACTAGCAATTCTGCAATAATCAATATATTGCTAGACAATCCTATAATGATACATCACAATAGCCGTCTAACTATGAAAACAAAATGTCTGTGAAAAGTGCAGGTTCTTTCTATTTATTAAAGTCCAAACTGTTAGAAAACAGCACAAAAAGTAAATTAAATGTAACATCTTAAGTGAATTACACATTTAATGCTTATACTAAAGCTTAAACTTTTCTTTGTGTGTAAACTGACACATTTACCTGCTTATCAACTTGTTTTATATAAACCTGGTACATTTCAAAATTTACCAACCTCTTTTATTTAAACCTGGGAACATCTCAGTTTTTACCAGCTTTCTTTAAAAAAAAAACAGAATAGTGTTGTCAAATAGCCTAGAAATCTAGACGCACCCTAGCGGCAGCTAAATTTATTTTGCAGCCAGGGTAGTCTAGCAACTAGGGGTGTCCATGGTTAACCGATTATTAACCGCTAAGGGCTTCGGTTAACGGTTAATGAAAAACTTGAAAACGTGCAGCCCTACTAGCAACTCTCCGTTGACTTTTGGAGCTGTAAAAACCTAAATTGGGTCAGTCCAATCAAGTCGTGTATAGAGTAGGCGGGGCGGGCTTAACATAATGACGACAGAGTTGCGACGGTTCCCTGCTACTTGAAAACAAAGAATGGCTGCTGCTGGAGAACAGTCTTTCAAATCGGCTTTGTCAGCGACTCTGGAGGACTTGGAGTTAAGCTTTTCTTTGAGAAAAGTGCAAAGAACGGCACTTAAGTCATTCTTAAAACGTTAGCTCCGCTGTTGGGAAAACGCTCTGGTTGGTTGAAGTGCTGTCCTATTGCGTGCAGAGGGAATTTGAAAGACAGCTGTTTATCCCGCCCCTCGGATTGAGCCGTGTCTATGGTGAGTTGCCAGACCTAACATCTTGATGTAGGTCTGGCTTGCCAGGCTAGTTGTCAAAGGTACCAACTTGGGTATTTAAAATTTTTAATAATGTGACGATACCAGCATTTCTCCCTAGCATTTTGAGCACTGTTGAACGGATTCTTAAACATCTGATTGGCCATTATGTCTGTGATTGGCTACAATGATCAACGCTTCAAAAACATGTTGTAAATAGACATCTTTGACACTCTGAGCGCTTACACAGATACACACGGGAGCGTTTGAAAGCAGGCTTTCCGCTGATAGACGCTTATTTAAAACTGTACCCTGTGTATCTATGTAAGCACTTGGAGAAGAGCGTCAAAGATGTCTATTTACAACATGTTTGTCCCCATAAATGGAATAAAAGCTGAAGTGCGTCCAGACTTTGGACTTAAACGTGGGGGGCATCTATTATTTTAGTCACACTGCTGTCCACCATCCCATTAAAATCCTCTTTATCTCAGGCTAGTTAACTTATGTTCAGGTTTCCTTCATTCATGTGTTGAACGCTACCTTGAGGAGCCATGAAGTCGCAACACTGGAAGCAGGGAAATCTGTTTAGAGAGCCTATAAAATATAGATTTTTGGCGCTAACGTATCGATTCTCGTATCACACGGACAAGGACAACGATATATTATATATGCCCTATCGATATTATGTCCCACCCCTAGTTTCTATCATTTCATTTTTGTTAACAGTAAACAAAAATAACTGTTAGGTTTTTAAGACTTGCTAATTAACATTCTAGCTTGACACATGAGAACAAACCTGATTGGTTCTCACACGCCAAACAAGCATGTTTGAGCTTCCGATTACCATATTGGATGTGCACTGATCAATGTTTATATGTGAACAAATTAAATCTATTCACCATATACAGCAATCATGCCTCTTCAGAAGACTTGGATTAAACTGCTCAAATCATGAGGATTACAATGTCTTAATGAACTTTTTGAAGCTTAAAATGTTGGTTGGACAATAAATGTACAGAAATTAAGATAGAATATTAAAAATATATTATTTTGTGTTTCAACTCACTTTTGTTAGAGTAACTTATTACAATTATGACAATTTTCATTTTTGTGTGAAGCAAGTAAGGGCGGTTTAAATTCTGAAATAATTAGCAGTAAGAAATTATGTAAAATACAAAAAATGTTGTTGGGCTTCTCAGCAATAATACAAGCTCAACAACTCTACAAAAATGTACTGATAAAAAAAGGTCAGTGTTCTGGTTTAATGAAAAAGCTGCTAGTGTCTTGATAGGCTGTCTAGCGATTTTATGATCAATTGCTAATTAAGGACTTGCATTTATGACAAGACCATTGTATTAAAGAAGCCTTGTTTCTAGACACTATAGAAGTGTGATCAGAAATGAGGACAGGGTACCCACCAGAACCTGTCTCTGGGCGGCCGGGGTTCTGTAGTGTCCCACAGCCTGGAGTTTTTAATGGCGTCCTGTACTCTCTCATCTTGATTCTCAATCTGATTGGCTGGATCTTCAGCCAGGGCGAGAATCTGAGCAGGTAAACCTTTAATGATGACTGACTTACTGAGCCAGAGGGCTTGTCGAACACCTACAAACAGATCACAATCATATATTATCCACTGTTACACACATATCAAACCAAATATATATATATATATATATATATATATATATATATATATATATATATATATATATATATATATATATATATATGTGTGTGTGTGTGTGTGTAAGTGTGTGTGTGTGTGTGTGTGTGTGTCTATACACTGTTATCGTGAGAGAAAAAAATGAAATAACTTAAATTTCCCAATTTTCACCCACAACAACGCACAGAAAAACTACCTTCCAGCACATTCGTCCTCTGATTAAACACGTAACAGGGTTTGTCTTTATGCAGAGGCATGTCTTCTAGTTTAGGGGACGTATAGTGACTCGGGTCTTTCCATCCACGGTCCCAGGGAGGAAACCTAGGCTTTGCCAGTCCAGGTACAAAGTGCATCCTGTCAGCATAAGTGATCGGCTCCAGCCCGGCTATTTCGTGGACCACCCGAGGTTTTTTCCTCGGAAGAATCTTCCCATATAAACAAGAGCTGGTGGACAAGAAGCGACGTCCATGAGGAATCATGTAGAGGACACTAGTATCACAGTCTTTTGATTTGCAGTTTTTCGTTATTTTAACTGCCGGTGCCCTTATTCGTTGCACTGTTGCGTTAAACATTTTACCAAAAGTATACAACAGATGTCTAAAATGTATATATTAGCCAAAAAACAACTATACAATGATGCTCGTCGCTATGACATTTTCTCGTTGCACTCAGGAGGCGGCCATGATTGTGTGACGTCACGCGGTGAGCGTCTTCTTCTGGAGTCAGTGAATGTCGTGTTGATTACGCGTCATCACCGCCATCTATTGATCAGTGCAGGTTTTCAGGTCTGAAGCGGCATCGGACTCAAAGCCACCGATCTGTGTTCATAATGTAAATCTATCTAAACCTATTTTCTTGCCATTCCAAAATGACTTGGTGTTGGTGTTGTTTAAATGTAATTTATGTGTAACAAAAATATTTGAAAAATAAAAAGGTTTTGAAAGTCTTCTTGGAAGCTTTTTAAATATAATATAATATAATATAATATAATATAATATAATATAATATAATATAATATAATATAATATAAACCGTAACATTTGTGTGCCATTTGGTGGTTTTTAAATCATATAGGCCAATGCAACAACAAAATATAAAGTATAATATTTTTTAAAGATTCTTTCTTTTATTTGGCTTTTTACTTGTATTTTCATTTGTTCTTGTATCAGCGTATCAACATATTTGTAAAATAAAATGTTTTTGAAAGTCTGCTTCGATTGTTTTAATATAATATAATGTAATGTATTATATTATATAATATAATTTTGTGTGCCATTTGGTGGTTTTTAAATCAATATGTAACATGTAACAGAATATAAAGTATAATATTTTTTAAAGATTCTTTTTTATTATTTGTCTTTATTATTTGTTCCTGTATCACCGTCTTGTTTTAATATAAAAAAGTAAGTCCTGTTTTTGTATTGTTTGAATAATAATACCCAAACCTCCCATTTTAACACCTATAGGCCCTACTTTAAAAAAAAAAAAAAGAATTTTTTATAAAAATAATTCCCATTATTAAAATCCAACCGTCTATTTCATAGCTTTGCCCTGTAGAATTGCATATAATAATAGTGTGTAGACTTTATGTGTCTAAACTTTAAAACATCCGCAGCATTAAGACTGCTTGTAATACATGTGGTCATCTGCGTGTCCCTTCCTCTTATCAACTTTAAATGTGCACAATACACTCATTAACATTTCATGGCTTTCTCTCCGAACAGTGTATCGACAAGCCACCTGCGTGCATTTGATAGTCCTCATTAAAATTTAGTTGGAGCGCCAAAGAGTGGACCCACCTATCCGATTTCCCCAGAATGACAGTAGTCCAAAGAATGAGGAGCTTTAATATTACTCCTGTTCTCTGAACCCTGCAGGATAGTGTGTGCAGAAGAACTTAAATGCTGCAAACTAAAAGAAACAACATGGTTTTAAGGATAAATGTCTTCATTCATGTCTTGTTCATTGCTGGAAAGGTCACCTCCAAGAAAGGTAGGACGGCTTCCAATCACATGGGTGAAAGTGCACGCCTTATGAATGTTGTACCATTGTAAACACCTCAGTTCTTCCTTAAACTTGTAAGGCAGCTTCCTAATTATGTTGCCTGTGCATCTTTGTCTTAAACACAAGTACATTCAATAGTCGTTATTGATTAGGTAATGCATACTGATCAAATGTAAATCTTGAAAGCATTGTAAGTTGCTTTGGTTTTGATTCAACTGTATGTAATATTTGAATAGGTGTTAAATGTGGAGGAATCCTCTCTGCAAGCAGTGGCAATGTGTCAAGTCCTAATTTTCCAGGCCTGTACCCTTATAACACTGAATGCACCTGGTTGATAGTGGTCTCAGAAGGCTCTTCCGTACTGTTAACCTTCCAACACTTCGAGCTGGAATACCATACAGACTGTGCTTACGACTACATCAAGATATACAACGGCATCTCCGAGGATGAGGGCAACCTCCTGGGGAAATTCTGTGGAGATGTGTCTCCACCTCAGTTCAGCTCGTCCTGGAACGTCATGTCCATTATCTTCCATTCAGACCGCCATGTCGCACGCAAGGGTTTCTCGGTGGGCTATAGGAAAGGTGAGGAGTGCAACTGAACATTGCTGTAATATCAGTCAATATGCAGTTCATTACAACAGTCAATAATTATGATTTGTTCCTCGGTTTGTAAAAATATTGTAATCCATTTTGAATGGAAGTCTATGGGACAAGACGTAGGTTAGAATACACATTGTTTTGGAAGTATTGCCACAAAACTTCAACATTATATTTCATAACATACGTCTAGTGTGATGAAATTGCTTGCTAACTTTGTTATATTTTTCAACTCCTGTCATGCTTATAATGCATAAAACCGTCATAAATTCAAGGGTTAGCTCTCCCAAAAACTAAAATTCTGTCATCATTTACTCACTCTCATTCCAAACCTGTAAGACTTTCGTATATGTGAACTTACATGTATATTTTTATGTGAATAAAGGCCTAAATTCAATCTGTTCCTCATATAAAGTGATCAAGTCTCTTCAGAAAATTTGGACTAAACCGCTCAATTCAAATGGATTCGTTTTACGATCTCTTTATGAACTTTTTGAAGCGACAAAGGGGTAGTTGCGGATGGCAATGGTACAGAAATCTCTCAGATTTAATTTAAAATATCTTCATTTGTGTTTCGAAGATGAACAAAGTCTTACGGGTTTGGAACAACATGAGGGTGAGTAATGATATTTTCTTCATTTTTGGGTGAACCCTATAATATTTTCCATCAAAAAACATATTGTATCTGATATCTTCTCATTAATGAGTGAATATGCAAACATTTCAAAGTTTTGCATATTACCATATTATTACCATGATATGACAAACTTGCCGCTTTTTTATTAATTAAAATTGTAAAATGTCATTTAAATGAACTACAGCTAAACCACTGTGATACAAGAAAAATCTATATTTGTATCTTAGTTTTCGAATATTTTTTAATAAAACATTTATAAGAATGTATTCGTCATATAATTACCAGTATTAACTCCATTGAAATCAATGGATTTAATTAAATTCCTTTGAACTTATAACTAATGACTCCTCAAAAACAGTCACAAGTATATAAACAGTCACATAAATATATTAATTTTACATGCATAAACACTTGATAAATTTTTATGATGCAATTGTTCAATCTGGTTCGATGGTCTTTGGTTGCCATTCTAAAAACTATATATATATTTTTTTTTTTTTTCATTTTTTAGATCATTTTTTAAATAGAAATCATTTCTGGGTCACAAATAACCCAAAATGCATCCAGTAAACTCTTTCACTTTCACACACACACTGTGTGTAATTGTAAATGAATTTATACATCAGTTAATTTGTTTCAGATATGTGCGGTGGGGTTTTGACCGGTCTTTCAGGAGTCATCTCAAGCCCAGGTCATCCACAAGACTACAGCAACAATGCCGACTGCTCCTGGACAGTACATGTGTCCAATCAGAGTGTAGTCAGCCTGGTGTTTCTCGACTTTCAGTTGGAAAACAACGAGGGGTGCAACTTTGACTATGTGGCTCTTTTTGACGGCCCCACTGTTAAACACCAGCACCTGGGCAATTACTGCGGTAATGAGAGACCTCCCAACACCGTCACCACATCAAACCAACTGCTGGTGGTCTTCAAATCTGACTTCAACATCGGAGGGAGAGGCTTTAAAGCCTACTACTACTCAGGTGAGACACTTGTTGTCATACAAGATGCATAATCATAATAACATTTCAAGTGTATAATCCTTGATCTTGCTGTTTTTTAAAGGAGAGTGCCAGCAAATACTCAAACATATCAGTGGGAACTTTACTAGCCCTCACTTCCCAAACATCTACCCCAATAACATCAACTGCCACTGGACAATCACTCTAGCGGCCGGATACAGGGTCAAGCTATTTTTTCCCCTTCTGGAGCTTGAGGATCGGAACAGCCTGACCGACATGTGCAACTATGACTCTGTGACTGTGTACGATGGGGACAGCGAGACTGACACTCTGTTGGGCCAGTGGTGTGGTAGTGAACAGCCTCCATCGTTGACCTCTAAGGGAAATAAACTATTGGTTGTTCTCAACACTGACCGTAACAATGCCTTTAAGGGCTTCACAGCCTCCTACATAGGAGGTGAGTGCTCACTTATCACAGTTTGAATTCATCCTTCTAAAAGTAGTTTTGGGAACCAGATGATGTTACGTTACGGTTTATTTAGTGAATCAAAAACATACAGCCCAGTAGAATTCAATACATTCAGTATACAAATAGACGCAAGTATTTTAGTTATAGCCTACTGACTGGTTGTTCATATGACATACGCATATTTTCAGTGGTTCACTCTTGAAAGTAAAGGTTCCAAAAGGGGTTTTTCACAGCGGGAGCATGTCTATGTTCCCACAGCCCTATGTTCCCACAAATGGCCTACCCCGACCCCACCCCTAACCTACCCGTAACTGGGGTTTAGACAAATCATAAAAATAAAATTCTTAGAAATGTGGGAACATAGGGCCGTAGGAACATAGGGCTGACCCCTTCACGACAATGCCATAGTTCCCTTCCAAAGAACCTTTCAGTGTTTAAAAGAACTATTTTTTTCTTATTGTGTAGAACATTTTAAAAATATGAAGAGCTTTTCTCGACTAAAAAAGGACCTTTTGTGGAATGGAAAGATTTTATGGATGTGAAAGGTTCTTCATGGAACCATCAATCAAGAGTGTAGGCTATAAATAATGACTGAGTTACCTCATATTTGTTGTTATTTGAGCTACACTTTGTATTTGGCCCTCAAGTGGTTAAAAATACTGCAAAATAGTTTTAGTTGCGCTTCAGCTCTGCTCCTCCGTGCGGATGATGAATGTCAAGTCAAGTCAAGTCAACTTTATTTATATAGCGCTTTTCACAATACAGATTGTATCAAAGCAGCTTCACAGTATTAAATAAAATAGTACATCAGTGTTTGTTTCTGGTGTAAAACATCCACGTTTGGTAATGCAGATCAATAGCACTGTTGAATCGATTAATCAAATTAAGTATCCCCAACTGAGCAAGCCGAAGGCAACAGTGGCAAGGAACCGAAAAACTCCATCAGGTGACCTAATGGAGAAAAAAAAAAACCTTGGGAGAACCCAGGCTCAGTCGGGGGCCAGTTCTCCTCTGGCGTTTATGAAGTAGAGACCGGATTTAACTGTAAGATTAAAATATTATATGAATGCCTGGCTGAAGAGATGCGTCTTTAATCTAGTTTTAAACTGGGAGAGCGAATCTGAGCAACGAACAGTATCAGGAAGGCTATTCCAGAGTTTTGGTGCTAAATGTGAAAATGCTCTCCCTCCTTTGGTGGATCTGGATATCCTAGGTATGACCAGAAGCCTCGAATTTAGTGATCTTAAAGAGCGCGATGGATTATAGGGCGATAGAAGATCCGTTAAATAAACTGGAGCTAAGCCGTTTAGGGCTTTATAAGTCAGTAGCAATACCTTGTAATTAATACGGACCTTTTTAGGTAACCAATGTAGTGATGATAAAATTGGTGTTATATGGTCAAACTTTCTTGATCTAGTAAGAACTCTAGCGGCGGCATTTTGGACTAACTGTAGCTTGTTTATTGAGGATGCAGGACAACCAGCTAATAAAGCATTACAGTAATCTAGTCTCGAGGTCATGAATGCATGAACTAGCTTTTCTGCATCAGAAACAGATAGCATGTTACGTAATTTAGCAATATTTCTAAGGTGAAAAAATGCTGTTTTTGTAACATATGAAATATGATTTTCAAAAGACAAGTTACAATCTAATATAACACCCAGGTCTTTTACTGTAGAGGATAAAGTAACAGGACACCCTACTATGTTAAAGTTGTATTGTGAGAGGTTTTGTGGGCGGTTTTTTGAACCGATAAGTATTACCTCTGTCTTATCTGGATTTAATAAAAGAAAATTGTGCGTCATCCAATCTTTTATATCTTTAACACACTCTGTCAATTTGGATAATTTAGCGTTTTCATCCGGCCGTGATGAAATATATAGTTGAGTGTCATCAGCATAACAATGGAAACTAATTCCATGTTTCCTTATAATATTTCCAAGTGGCAGCATATATATTGAGAATAATAGAGGGCCTAACACAGATCCTTGCGGCACTCCATAGTTTACTGGAGTTATGATCGATTTTTCTCCGTTTAAATAGACAAAATGGTAGCGGTCAGATAGGTATGATCTGAACCAGCTTAATGCTTGTCCTTGAACACCGGTATAGTTTTGTAGCCGATCTAAGAGTATTGTGTGATCTATAGTATCGAACGCAGCACTAAGATCAAGTAAAACTAGTATTGAGATACAGCCTTGGTCAGAAGCTAAGAGTAAATCATTTGTGATTTTAACGAGCGCAGTTTCAGTGCTATGATGCGGCCTGAACCCAGACTGAAACTTTTCATAGGTGTCATTTTCTTGCAAGAAAGAGCCCAGTTGGGCAGACACAACTTTTTCTAATATTTTGGACATAAAAGGAAGATTTGAAATGGGTCTATAATTTGCTAGGTTATTTGGGTCTAATTGTGGTTTCTTAATGAGTGGTTTTATAACTGCCAATTTAAATGTTCTTGGAACATGACCTAAAGATAAAGACGAGTTAATAATATTGAGGAGAGGCTCTTCCACTATAGGTAACACTTCTTTCAATAGTTTAGTTGGTATGGGATCTAATAAACATGTTGTTGTTTTAGAGGAAATGATAAATTTATTTAACTCTTTTTGTTCTATAGTTGTAAAGCACTGTAATTGTTCTTGCGGGGTGATAATCGAGGCTGAATTATAAGGCGCGATTGAAGATTGAACGTTTACAATTGTGGATCTGATGTTTTCTATTTTCTCAGTGAAAAAATTCATGAAATCATTACTACTAAACTGTAACGGAATATTTTGTTCAGGTGACGCTTGTTTATTTGTTAGTCTAGCCACGGTGTTAAATAAGAACCTAGGATTGTTTTGGTTATTTTCTATTAGTTTGCGGAGATGCTCAGCCCTGGCCGCTTTTAGGGCCTTTTTATAGCGTGACGTACTGTCTTTCCAAGCGATTCTAAAAACCTCTAAATTAGTTTGTTTCCATTTACGCTCTAAATTACGGGTTTCTCTCTTTAGAACACGAGTAGTATTGTTGTACCATGGTGCTTTAATTTTCTCTCTGACCTTTTTTAGTCTCATAGGTGCAACAATATCCCATTTTCCAGAGAGAACGGTGCTCATAGTGCTGGTAAGTTCGTCTAGTTCATCTGTTTGTTTGGGTTCAGGCAGCAGCTGAGACAGATCCGATAAGCAATTTGAAAAATTATCTATGGTGGATGGAAGGATTGTTCTGCCTAATCGATAACGCGGCGCAGCATGATATATTACAGGAGTACGTAATATGCAAGTTACCATGTAATGGTCAGTTACATCATCACTTTGCGGAATGATATCTATATCGGTTGGATCGGTTCCATGTGATATAATTAAATCGAGTGTATGATTAAAACGATGAGTTGGTCCGGTAACGTTTTGCTTAACCCCAAAGGAGTTTAATAAGTCTATAAACGCAGCCCCTAACGTATCATTTTGGTTATCTACGTGTATGTTAAAATCTCCAACAATTAATATTTTATCGACATTGACCAATAGATCTGAGAGAAAATTTGCAAATTCTTTTAGGAAATCAGCGTAAGGCCCTGGTGGTCTATATACGGTAGCCAAGGCTAAAGATAATAGGGATGTTTTTCTATCATCTAAGAGCGTAACATTTAGTACAAGTACTTCAAATGAAATAAACTTATAACCCGTTTTCTGAGTAACATTGAGAATATCTCTAAAGATAATTGCAATACCGCCGCCACGACCAATCAGACGGGGCTCGTGCTTATAGGAGTATCCTGATGGAGTAGACTCATTTAGACCGAAATAATCATTTGGTTTAAGCCAGGTTTCAGTAAGGCAAAGTACATCGAAGCTATTATCTGTGACTATTTCATTTACAATAACTGCCTTAGGTGTGAGTGATCTAATGTTTAAAAGACCTAGCTTTAGAAATTGTTTTTGTTTACTAATAGCAACATTTTCTGTTTTAATAACAATTAGATTTTTCCTAGATCCTGCAGTAGATTTATTATTTGATCGCACTAAACGAGGAATAGACACAGTTTCTATGCAATGTTCTACACTAGTATTTTTATCAGTTAATTTGGTGCAGCAGAGACTATGATGTGGACTTTTGGTTACTAGTCAAAAGGTATTTAACATTTTGGAGATGTTATCTGACAGAAGATCCGATCCGAATCTGCTTGGGTGTAAGCCATCAGCACGGTAAAGCCTAGGACGCTCCCAAAACAGATTCCAATTATTTACAAAGAGCAGTTTCTGCTCATTGCACCATGACGTTAACCATTCATTTAGCGCGAATAATCTACTAAACTTGTCATGTCCTAGACGGTACGTGGGAAGCGGTCCTGACACAATGATCGTTATATCAGGCGATGTGCTGCGTACCGTATCGATCAGATTCCTGAAGTCTTTCTTCAGAACTTCCGTCTGGCGCAGCCTGATGTCGTTCACTCCCGCGTGCAATACCAAAGTTCCGACGCGCTCGTTATCGTTCAGAATCTCGGGAACGCGAGCAGCTATTTCAGAAACACGAGCACCAGGAAAGCAGTGACTGTGCACCTTATTTTTACCTGATGTAGCATGGACGTGCCGAACAATGGAATCACCGATGATCACAGCATCGCGTTCTGTTTCGCGAAGAGCGGAGAAGCGGTTTTGTGTGGATAACTCGAAAACCGGGAGGGTCGGAGAGGGTCTTGGTCTAGACCTGACTCGCGTCTTCCGCTGCGGAAATATCCAGGCTTCGTGGTGGCGTGTTGGAGCCGGAGTGAACGAGACCATGGCTGATCGCGACCTTGGCGCTCGGGACCGATGCCGAGTAACGCACGGAGTAGACGAGGTCGGAGTCAGCCGGTTAGTAACATTAATCTTTGATTTGTGAGCATCAGCGCGTGATGTTTCAAGAGCCAAACGCCGGTCTCTCAGCTCGGCCTGTCTCACTAAAAGGTCGTGGATCTGTTTCTCAACAGCTTCCAGCTCAGACTGTACCGCGTGCAGCTCAAATGTGTCCTCACCTGCACCAAAAGGTAGACTACTTGCATCTGATATATTCGCCATTTTAACAGATGGCAGGGCTCTCAAGTCTCACGCATTGGGCGTGAGACACACGCAATTCAACCAGTTCACACGCTCACACGCCACACCGTGTATTTCTCACGCTGAAAAGGCAATGCCAACCAAGTTTTCCTGCGAGCTTTATAACGTTTTATACGAGGCGCAGGCATACAAAGTGAAGTTTCCTGCCGCCAGCACGTATCTCGGCCAGATTGCGTTCGTTACAAGGCAACACAGATGCGCGAACACACGGAAGTTGACGGAACATTCTCGGCCACCGTACGTTCGTTACTAGGTAACCAACAACATCGCGCGAACACACGTCGTGATAATGGAGAAGGTACGTTGGAAGAAAGCTCGTCTAACATTTTTAGGCTAGAACATTTAATATATAGCCCATCGTTTACATTATTATTGATGCAGTTAAAAACTCTACAACTACTCTGCAACCAGGCCAGAAGCTTTGGCTCAGTCAGAGACAATTTATATAAAGTCCTAAAAGGACTTTGGCTCAGTTTGGCTAGTTTACGTTTTCTTACTGTGCGTTCACACCGCCGCCGACTTGAGCTGCAAAGAAGCTCTGGCCGCCCAGTCAAAGACGCTTGTCAAAAAGTACGGGGAAGCTTGTTGACGCTTTGGCCGCTCTGACGTAGCAGCATTCTGTGTTCGATCATGGAAGAAGAGAAGTGTCACACCATGAAATGTAAACAGAAAAAACAAGCAATGCATTCGGCAATTTAGGATATCGCGCAAGATTTGTCAACACAGAAAACATTTCATCACTGGAGAGTTTTTTTTTTCGACACCATCGTATCAATTGATTTTGAATAATATGCGCGAGGGAGAGAGAGAGAGCAAGAGTCTTGCATTCAAGACAGCGCTCGGGTGAGTAAGCGCGCGCGCGGCCGGGGATCTCTCTCTCTCTGCTCGTTCTTGCTGACAGGACTTTAAAACACATGCAAATGATACACTTTCACTGTATGATGGTTAAACTCTGCAATTAATAATTTTTTCTCGGAACTAATGTTTTGGTAGGAACGAAAGTTTACATCGTATGTTTCTCCGGAATCAGCCAGCGCGAAGGACGTCTATATTCCGATTGGTTGCTGGCGTTTTGCCGCTGCTTGCCGCTGAACCGCGTCATAGCTCATTACCATAAAGTTGAGCTTCTCTCAACTTTCAGATTGACGCTCAAAACGCTCAAAACGCCCAAAACGCGACGCCGAGGAATTTGACGCTCCTTGCAGCTGAGAGAAGCCAGCTTCCATTGAAAATGAATGATTTCCGGTAACTTTGGAAGCTCAAGTCGGCGGCGGTGTGAACGCACAGTTAAACTAAGGGAATGTTAGTGGGTATGGGAAGGAATGAAGATGTATTTCTTCATTTTATTTAAAATACATTTAAATTTGTTTATTTTATTTTATTTTTAATTATTATACTGTATTAATAGTCTTTCTAGTTACATTAAGGCTACATGTATTAAAGCAGAGTGCTCTGGGTAATATTTTATATGGACTGTCAAAACATACATTAATCATTGCCATTGCATTTGTATTTTTCAAACACAAAACACATTTCATAAGCTGGAGTGTGTACTCTTGTGTACACACACACACACACACACACACACACCTTAATAATACTCTAATATGTCATTTGTTCACAATGTCCCATGCACCACACAATAAATAATTATACCATTTTGACTAGACACATTCAAAATGCAAAAAGATTTGTTTTTCCAAACTGTTTGGAGCAATTTGTTATATTTTTGTAATTTTTGTATAACTTATTTGTCATTTTGAAATATAACATTAAAGAGTTTATTTGATGTGATGAATTGCTCTGTCATTTATCAGATTTACCAATTGTTATAATTTCAATTTGGGCTGGTTAATTATGAACAATGGGTAAAATTGGGGGGCGGGGACATATGGGGGCGGGGCTTCATTAGGGCTCCTCCCCTAACCGCATGTGATCTCACTCCAAGCTTTTGGTAAAACTTGAGAGCCCTGAGATGGACAGTAAGTTAGCAACGACACTACCAGTGATGCTATCAATTAATACTAATTTCTGACAAGCGTCTTAGATATAATCCGTCTTTTAAGTGGTACGGGTGTAGAGTAGACGCACGATAGGTGAAAAATGTTTGTAAGTGAGTGTTGAGAAGACGCGTTCAGCCGTGATCCCCGGGAGTAACCTTTAAGAGTATCCAGCGTAGAATCACTAACAGGCTTGAGACACGTCTGCTCAACAGTCCGCGTTGTAACTATGAGGTTTGAGCAGTAGTGCTTCTCAGTGAGGAAAAGTAGAAAATGTTTGTTGTAAGTAAGTTTAAAGAGTAAAATCAAGAATTATAAATCAAATCGATAGAGCTCCAAAGACAACAACGCGTTCAGACGCGACGCATGCGCATTCGACAACCATGAAACGAATGTGGTTCGAGTGTTCATATGACATCTTAAGAAAGCCGGATGGACATACAAGTAGCGTTTTTGTTTGTTTGTTTTTTGCAACCGTTTTAAATTATCCATGGTCCATTTTTCTTAACAAACTTTATCCATCCTCTCCTCCCTTACCTGTAAGAAATCCTTCCGTCGCTGGTCAAAATGACCCGAAGCCCTAAAATTATAAATTTGAATTTTTGATTATACGACGTTAGGCTACGCAGAGAATGTACGCAATTTTCCGCCAAATCCGCCCCGACGGTTATAAAATATTATTATAGGTCCATCAAAAGTGTATTATTTGGGTACATGGTTTGTAAGATGGGGTTAAAAAGGACCATCTCATTAATTATTATTTTTTTTCAAAAAGTTACATAGAGTATGTAGGCTAATAGTTTATGACTCCAAAAAAAGTTGATTAAGAATTGTAAAATGTAGTATTTATTACTGAGATTATCTCATTACTTACTTAGTAACAGAACTGCATTTATCCTCCCAAATATTTATTCCTCAAAACAAGTACTAAAAGAATTGTCAAATTCTTCCAACACAGCATTCCATATCATTCATTGACCTCAAGCTGAATAGTTGATGTTTTGTTGTTGTCTTTGTGTTGCAGTGGTGCCAGTCAATGTAAGCTGCACACGAACTGAGTTTCAGATTCAGGTCTCCAGACAGGCTTTACCTCAGCTGGACCGTGAAAAAATTTACCTGGGGAATCCATCCTGTTCGGCCCAGCTGACAGAAACATCCTACAAAATTCTAGCCCGTTTTGTCAACTGTGGAACTGCTGGACAGGTATATAAGATAAAGAGACAAGTGCAGATTCTTTTTTTGGGATACCACACTTAAAACACCCCTAGTTTCCTACACTTTTCTCAGTGACGGTCCTAGGTCTAATTCAGATGTTGACAAATGTCTGATACAGCATCTCTTATAGCAGCTTTTAAATATGTCTTTGTTCAAATCAACATTAACGATGCCTCATGTCCTCATATCTGATCTTCTGCAGAAACGTCAAAACATCACCATGCTGGTCAACTCTCTTTATATCGACTTCTCTGATGGGCCGCAGCAGAATATTCAGGAATATGAGGTGCAGTGTGACGCCCAGAGGAAGGTGGCCATGGCCAGCATTATCTCAGTTGAGGAACGTATCCGGCTCAATGAACTGGCCCGCCTGGCCCAGGAATCAAACAACAAGAAAGTCGAAGAAGAAAGTGAACCGCATGACACCAGTGACATCATCTTCATCAGTATCTGTGTTCTCGCTGTCATCCTCATGTTAATTGCTATTGTGTGGTTGGTGCTCCTATAGACCTTATGCGCCAGAGAAACAAGCGTGCAGCCATCTTTTGTCTTTGAACTTACTTTTGGAGTAGCTCTGTATATTTCCATGGCATCGCTGTCGAAGAGTAATTAGCTGGTGAAGTGGATTTACTTATTGTAGCATTAACGAAAGTTATCGTGAGCATTGTTATGTTTGAAGCAGATGTCATAACAAATGTCAGTAGAATGGGAAGATTATAAAACGAGCGGTTCATTCATTAATCTGTAAGATCGTTCATTCATGCTGTGGAAATACAAACCGGAAGATTGAACACAACGAGCGGGATACATAAGGTCTATAGGAGCGCCACACAATGAACACATAAGGACTTGATATACCTCTATTTTGATACTTTTTTATGTACACTGGCGGTCCAAAGTTTTTTTGTGTGTTTTTGAAAGAAGTCTCTTATGCTCACTAAGGTTGCTTGTATTTGATCAAAAATATTTTGTATAAATACAATAAAAAATTTGTGAAATATGATTACATTTTAAAAATAAAGTTATATTTTAATGTAATTTATTCCTTTGATGCAAAGCTGAATTTTCAGCATCATTACTCCAGTCTTCAGTGTCACATGATCCTTCAGAAATCATTCTAATATGATGATTTGATGCTTAATTATCACTAGTGCTCAATTATGAATAATGATTTTTATTATTATCAGTGTTGCTGCTTAATATTTTTGTGAAAACTGATCATTTTTTCAGGATTCTTTAATGAATAGAAAGGTAAAAGAACAGCAATTTATTTGAAATAGAAATATTTTTAAATATTATAAATGTCTGTGACTTGAATCAAAAGTACTAATTTCTATTTTTTTTAAATGATCGTACTTACCCCAAACTTTAAAATGGTAGTGTGTCACCTTTACCACAACAATATAAGCAGCAAACATTGATAATAGTAATAATAAATGTTTCTTGAGCAGCAAATCATCATATTAGACTGATTTCTGAATGATCATGTGACACTGAAGACTGGAGTAATGATGCTGAAAATTCAGCTTTGCATCACAGGAATAAATTATATTTTACATTTATTAAAATAGAAAACAGTTATTTAAGTTGTAATATTATTTCACAACATAACTGTTTTTACTGTATCTTTGATCAAATAAACGCAGCATTTGTGAGCATAAGAGACTTCTTTCAAAAACATTTCAACAACTTTTGACCAGCAGTGTAGCTGTGAATGGAAAGAAACATTCTGGCAAATGAGATGTAAAAAAGTCAAATGTTGTATTTACGATTGAAAGTTAAAAATGTTTACAAGTCAATGAGTAAATCATACAGCTGTATGTTAAAAAAAAACATTATAAATATATTTTTAAAAAATGAAATGGGTAAACAATATTTTCTTTAGGTCACAAGTCTGAATTCTTCGATTCTTTACAGTTTCTTTTTGTGATTGCAGACGAATATATTAACTGGTAATTTGCCGTCCTTGACCTGCGCCCTCAACTCAGGCTTATGTTTCAGAGCAAAGACAAGAGCCCTCACAGTCCTTCTGTACGCTCCGCTAACAAGCCGAGAGCTCTGGTGGAAGACCTCCCTCTCAATGTTCTCCACCAGTCCATGCTCCACCTGGACAGGCAGGAAAAGAATCACACAACATGCATGCGAAGTACAACTGTATTAATAATACCATTCCAGAATTTAAATGAAGCAAGAAACAAATGAAAGCATAATAACTGTCCGTGTGGTTAAGAAATTGTAATGGTCATTTAGGATCAGTACCTTCAACGCAATTGCTTCAGAGAGCAGTTTCTTGGCATTGCTCCTTAAAGTTTCTGTCTGTTTGTCACAGCGAACTTCTATGGAAGGTTTATTTGCATGTTCCTCAATAAAGGTCCTCCAGTGTTTATACACCTCCCCCGCGAGGGACTTGATTTCAGGATCTTCTGAGTGTTTGCGAAGGTTGTTAACTGTGTGTCCTGAAGAGATACAAGTGAAAGTGGTAGGGGCTGAAATTAGTATTTTATTTGATGGGATTGATTTGAAAAGACAGGGATGCAACTAGAAAGGAATCAGCAAGTTTTACCAATTTTGGTAGTCTTTAGCACTTCTTTGGAAGGCACTTTCTTGTCCAACTCCTTTAAGGCTGCTATCATGTTCTCTTTAGCTTGGCCAGGCAGTTCAAGGATTGACTTGTACCTTTCAATGTCTTCAATCACGACCACTCTCTGGAACAAATATGTAGACAAACAAATGTAGACATTAATAATATAGCACATCTGGTGAAGAATGACGGGCAGGGTAAAATGAGCAATGACTTACCCGCAAGGACTCTAATGTTGCTTGTTTGTAATTTCTCTCTTGTTTTGGTTCCTGTTTCACCCTGTCTCCTTTTGGTAACCGAACAACAAATTTATCCATGATTAAAACCCTGATATGAACGATTCTAAAGAGTTTATTGACTCCAGCTCTAGCTACACTTATTATTATTTTTAGGTTACTACATTGTAGATCAGTGAACAGAGCAATATGGCAAAAAGCGGTAAACTGAATTTTCTGATTCGCACCGGAAGAGAAAACGCGTCTGCGCGATAAAGGTTTTTCAAAATAAAAGCCTTCTATCTCGTTAAAACGGGCAATATAAAAACACAAAACATCGATTAAATCTTCAATCCACTAATACACAATTTATTTTACAATACAAATGATTAATAGTTGTACATAAGCAAAAAAAAAAAAAAGAAACGTGAGCTGTCTTTCAATATTTTAGTGAATAAAATATTCAATACTAAGTGAAACGCCTTCATTGAATGGTTGAGTTGCCTTAAAATTATGAAATTATGAACTGTATTTCATTTATTTATTTCATTTAACATATTTTTCTTAAAGTTTATGATTCATTAAATTAAATTGTATTTAACATTGCATTCATCATTTGAGATGCTATTTTGTGAATGTAATTTATTAATTGAGCAATTAATGTGTTATTTTAAGTTTGTTTGCGGGGAAACTTCCATTTAAAATGTCAGCCATTACTGAATTAATACTTTTGCTAAAGGGAAGTTATGCGTTAGCTGGGTGGTCACGTGACCTGCGTCTCAGTTTTAGCGCGGAACTTGGAGTTCGTCGGGAAGAAAGAGAAAGACATCTCTCAAACTAGACCTAGTTGTGTGTTTATTAAAACATTTGCGTTTTCTTTTATCTGCGCGATAAACGCGTTTGACACGGCGATGAATTTACTGTTTAATATCAAAATAAGCCCTTAACATAACTTATGAACTTTGTACGGTAGCTGTGTGTTTACGCCAGTGCGTGCAGCTGTTCATCGGATACAGTATAACTTACTGGTAAAGTACAGTATTTCTCATAAACTCGAGCAAAAACAACAGGTAAGGGTTTTTAAATCTATATTTTGACACTATATTATAAATTCCGACGTTAAAATGTGTTTTGGTCTCATTTGGATTCAGTTAAACAAGATTATACCAGTCGAGCTGTTTAGGAGTATTAATAATGTCTAATGCCATCCAACAGTTTTTTCCCACATTATTGGATCTGTTGGTTATTGTGGGATTAAATGGAAGCAGCACCGACTGGGCAGAGAAGCTCTCATCAAAGTGTTGAAAAGGGCAGGAGCAGACACAAAATTCCCAGTGAGTGAGCCTTTTTCACTATGAATGTTAGTGTTTTAAATGTATGTACTCATGACAAACATGTATTACATTTAAATACTTGACATTCAAGTTTCAATAGAAATGACATTAAAGTATATTTTAGTTTAATTGCTTAGTAGTACATTTTTGCAATAGCCTACAATTAACTTTTATGTATAAGACAGTAGAAGTATTTATGAAATTGCATATTAAGATGTACTTAAGTGGGTCAAAAGGGCACTCCTAAGTTCACTTAATTGCATTTAACTTAAATTTAAACTATAATACATTGTCATTTAACATGCAATTAAGTGTATAAAAACATTACATTTAGTTCACACTTAAGTATATTCTTTTACAGTGTATTATTTAAATAATATTTAAAAGTATGTACTTTATTTCACAAGGAAATGTTTGTTTGTCTAGCAAAGTTTTTTTTAGATAATTCTGTTTCAATATGTAATTTTACCTAAATAATTAAACCTATGTGATTCTCTTTTGTTTAGGGGATGTTGAGACGGACATTGCATACCTGTATGAAGTTCTGCCACAGCTGTCTCGAATTTTTCGTATTATAGATAAAATTGGAGAAGGTTTGCCATTACATTTCTTGCTGGTTATACTTAATGATGGAATAGCTTTGAATGCACATAAATCATACTTTTTTTTTTTTTTTCCTGCTGATTGATTAACCTTAGTTTAACCTTTGCATCATGTGATTTCAGGCACTTTCAGCACAGTGTATTTGGCAGAGGCGCAGATGACCGACGGCTCAAGAAGTATGTTTGCATTGAAACACCTCATCCCCACCAGTCATCCTGTGCGAATAGCTGCTGAACTCCAGTGCCTGACTGTTGCTGGGTGAGTAATGAAAATGTGTCATATTTTAACCTATCATCGTTCGTTTTCATGTTTTCTGTGATGCATGCCATGTAAGATATTTTAGAACGCGCAAACTTCGGTTTCAGAGTTACTTTACAGGACTTTTATCTATTTATCTCCCTTTGCAGAGGAACAGAAAATGTGATGGGGGTCACGTACTGCTTCAGAAAAGAGCATCACGTGGTCATTGTCATGCCATACATGGAGCATCAAACATTTGTGGTAAATATCTGTCATGTGTGCTTTTAACCCAAATAATGATACACCATGAATAGGGTTGCATTTACACTGCAAGTCTTAATGCACAGATCCAATCTTTTGACCAGATCCGATTTTTTGGCCCGACTGTTTACACTCAGTTTAGACAGGACTGGTATCCGATATCTGTGTTTACTTTAATGCCCACCAAAAATGATTTTCGGTGATCGTTTTACTATGCACATGGTAGACCCTGGTTTTGAATGGCCGTGCTATTAAAATTATTTATATAATTCATGTCGGGTGGTCATGATTATTTGCCAGCATGGACTAGATTACAGCTGTCATGAATGTTTTGCAGCGCAAAATCTGACGGAACAGAAATATAGTCCGGAAATAATTTTTCGTTTATCTACAGCTCAGATCTAGAATTCTGAAGTGAAATAAAGTAGCCCTGTAATATATATATATATATATATATATATATATATATATATATATATATATATATTAATTATTATTTTATTTTTTTAATGAATTTGAATAAATTAACCAGAGAGAGAAGCGCGCACGAGCGAGCGAGTAACCCAAAACTGAAGCTTGTTGGTTTAATTACAGCAAAGTACAAGATTAAAAAGCCCTCTTTGTGAATAAACGTGTCGTCCTCGTCTTGTGGTTTGGAATTCAAAGCGGAATCGGATATGCGTGTTTAGACGTTGGTCGGATGTCCAGACATCGGATATGTATCTGATTTAAAACCACATTTGGAAGTGGCTCAGATCGGATGCGAAAAAATCGGATCTCATGCGGATTTTTGTGTTCACACATGGGCAACATCTGTGTCAGATGTGAGTAAAAGATCGGATTTGTTGTGCCAGTGTAAACGAAGCCTAGTTTACCCTATACCCAAGATATCACCCAAAAGTCTTCATTCCTTGTAGGATATTGTTGGCTCATTGAGTTTTGAGGATGTGAAGCATTACATCTTCCACCTGCTCAAAGCCTTGAGACACATTCACAAGTTTGGCATCATCCATCGAGACATCAAACCAACCAATTTCCTGTTCAATCAACAAAGGAGAGAGTATGTACCTAATGTTCATGTCTGGTATCTCTGCCTGATACACATGTAATTGCCAGCTTCTTGCTTATTTAAGATAATTGTAACAATTGTAACTGGCTAAATGATTGTTAGATTATAGCTAAGTAATGTACAAAAAAAGGGAAATCAGCTTTAAAATATCTTATAGCCAATTTGGTGCTAATATATTGTGCTTTCCTAATGGATTTTATAGATGTAAAAAAAATTAAATCATGTATTTTTTCTCTCACTGTCATGCCGTTCCAAACCTGTTAGACTTTCGTTCATCTTCGAAACACAAATGAAGATATTTTTTAATGAAACCTGAGATTTTTGTCCCTCCATGGAAAGTCCATTCCACCAAAACTTTGACTTTGACTCAAAGTTTGACACTGATCAAAGAACATACATAGAGCTCATCCACTATGGTAAAAGGCAGCTCAAAAACGCACTTGCTTGACGCACGACAACCAATGAGGTTTGTTCTCACATTTCAAGCAAGTACGGTTGAGCTTCTGTTTATCATATTTTATGAGCTCCATGTATGTGTGTTGATTAATGTTTGTTTGTGAAGAATTTTTTTTTTTTAAATATGTTCATCATCATATAAAGAGATTATTAATTCTCTTAAACAGCTTGTTTCATATGAATTACATTTACTTATATCTTCTTTAGGGCTGTTTTCGACTAAGGATTTTCATAGTCGAATCTGATTCGTTAGATTTTGCCGTAGTCGACTGATAGTCGAACCTTTTTTTCTTTTTCTTTTTTTTTTAGATAGCAGCTAGATTTTTTCCATTTCAAACAAAAGAGCTAAAAAACACATATATATCACACATATATCATAACATTTCATAAACATGAGGAGCAATATGAGAGAGAAATTTGGTGATGGTTGTTTAGGTACATTAAATCACGTAAAGCTTTTTCACGCCCATGAGAACCGCGTGGAGTCAACCCACAGCCGCTCCGCAGCCCTGCTGAAAATGTGAAGCAGAAACGCTTAATATCAGATAACGTCCATAATAATTGGACTCTGGGTTCGATTTTTTTACCATTTTAAGTGGTTATGAGGAGCAACATGAGAGGGGAATTTGGTAATTATTGTTTAGGTACATTAAACCACGTAAAGCTTTTTAACGCACATGAGAACCGTGTGGAGTCAACTCACAGCCGCTCCGCAGCCCTGCTGAAAACGTGAAGCAGGTTTTTGAATACATTTTTATTTATTTACATTAGTAAGCTACAGGACATCGTCTTTCAAAACATGACCTCCGCGAAAGCGAAAAAATAAAATAAAAATGGTACCCAGCCCTTCTGAAAATGCGAATGCGTCTCTGTCCCCAGCACATTTCAAACCAAACTGACGCCCATGTATTCGACTATGAGGTTCATAGTCGAATCAGACCTCTCCGAATCGAATCGTCGAATCCTCGACTATTAGAAGTCAGCCCTAATCTTCTTGAACTTTTTGGGGCCAGCGGCCCCAATACTACAAAAAAATAACTCAATAATAATAAAATGCACAACATTAAACTGATTTGCCTTTATTTTTATTAACACAGATTTACATAATTAGGATAGGAGGACCTGAACATTGTCTAAGACTAAGGGGGCCTTGGAGTCAAAAAGGCTGATAACCACTGGAATAGACCCAAGCTAACTGAAGCATGCCGATTCCCGTCTTTCTCGTTCCTCAGGTACTCTCTTGTGGACTTTGGCCTGGCGCAGGGCACTCCTGATACGCAGATAGAACTTCTGAAGGTGGTGAAAGCAAAAGCTCATAAAGGTGGAGGGTCGTCTAAGATGGTGGAGGAATCACTTGGGAAACAGAAACTAGTGCCTTTACCACCCAACACTAGAAACCCTGCCATCCTGTCTAGCACTAAAGCACCAGCTAAAAGACCCTGCCCACCCTCACGCATTAAACACAGCAAGGTGTCTGCACTTTGTTAAATAGATGAATTCAGTTTTTAATATGATGATGGTTGTGAGTCACATTGGGGGACACTGTACTTCCAGGTTTGCTCTGCCATGTTCATATTGTTTTATTTTAGAAAACGTATTCATGTCAAAAACTTATTTCCTTCCTCTCAAAGGAACTGTTGGGACTTGATAAGGCACCACGGTCTGTATTTGGGGAGAAAAACATAAACGGCACAAACTCTCATAAACCTGGCACTGACAAAGTTGAGGTTAGCGTCTTTTCTCACACTGGTTGCATGTGACACCTGAATAACTATCAGCTCTTTACCTGTCGGATTGTATTTCAGGGATTGCTTCTAAAAACAAAAAGAGAGGAGGTAATTCCACGTAAGATTGTTTCTTCAAAACACCGCTCAGTCCCTGTGAGAACTCCTTTAAATCAGAAACCCAAAGCCCCTGCCGTCAGCCCGATGCTCACCTGCAACTGCTTCATGACCGACCGCGTCTGCAACATCTGCCTGTCCAGGTACACACTCTTAATCAGGTCATATTTATATATAGTATATTTTTTTAGAAAGTAAATGTAAGAATAACTTTAAAATTGTCAGTGATATTTCAAAATGAAGTAATATTTCAAGTTTACTTTCAAGTTTGTCCATCATTCTTTTGGGAAAATCTTGTTAAAATGCATCAAAAACATGATCCATCAGGCTTTTGAGGAACCTTTATTCGTACATCTCTTGTATTGCTCTGCATTACGTGTTTTGTCCACCCACATTACTAAATGCAAACTTTCTTTTTTAGATTAAAAAAAAAGATTTTGTCTGCAGGGGTGTCAAACTCAGTTCCCGGAGGGCCACTGTCCTGCAGAGTTTAGCTTTAACCCTAATAAACGCACCTGATCCTGCTAATCAATTTCTTCAGGCCTATTTAAAACTACAGGTATGGGTGAATTGCAAACAGATTTTCTGTGGGACTGTGGCCCTCTAAGAGCTGAGTTTGATAGCCCTGTTCTAAAGGTTCTAGTGATGGGAAGTTCGGATCATTTTACTGACTCTCTTGTTCGATCTCGTTCATCAAAATGAACAAATCTTTTTTCGAGTCAATTCGTTCATTTTAAGTGGCTTTAAATGTTATACTTTTTACAGCCAAATTCCCCAAAAACATCCACCTACGCAATCTTGATCATATTCTGAATTAAGAAATCATTATAATGCAGTCAAAAAAAATTACTTCCGAGTCTTTCGTTCATTGGTTAGTGAAAAACTTAACTGCTTTGACAGGAAACAGCAGGTGGCTCCGAGGGCCGGGACCCCAGGCTTTAGGGCTCCTGAGGTTCTGACCAAGTGCCCCAACCAGGGAACAGGTAAAGTTACTCATCGACATTAATATTTGTTGCATATTGTTATTTGGAATGTGATTCCGTATTAATGCTCGTTTATATTAAACTTGAAAATTTTTCAATTTCCTACTTGGAAAAGTAAAATAAAATGCCACTTGATGTTACTCCCTTTAAACTGATGATTGTACACCTGCACAACAAACACTGTCATCATGATCACTGAAGTCTGAGTCACCAACAAATGACTCTTGTGTGTTAGCTCTTTTAATGACTCACAAACTCAAGAGTTACTGATTGAATCGGACTGGCTACTGAATCAACATCAAGTCAATATACCCAAATAAATCAGAACCGAATCAAATCAGGAAATCTGTATTTCAAACCCAATGCTAATGTTATCTGAGCATTGGATAACAAAAAGTTTCATGGCCAGAAGACAGAGATATGAAGAGAATGAATATCCCACATCTGACTTGTGAATGGTGTACATTTCACATTTAGTTCAACTGTCTTATGTTTACACAGTGAAACTTTGTCCTTCCATAATGAATTGTGACTAATAAAAGCACACCTCTATGCAGCGATTGACATGTGGTCAGCTGGAGTCATATTGCTGTCCCTTCTGAGCGGGAGATATCCGTTCTTCAAAGCCAGTGACGATCTGATCGCTCTTACTCAGATCATGACCATTCGAGGATCTAGGGAGACGAAGGAGGCTGCTAAGACGTTTGGTATGGGGACTGGGTCTGTGGGTCCTGCTGTATGTTGATTTTCATCGCACCTTCAGCTGACTGAATATTACTTTGTTTCTGAATGCAGGTAAATCTATAGTGTGCAGTCGTGAACTTCCTCGGCTGGACCTGAGGATCCTCTGTGAGACCCTGAGAGGTTTGCGATCATGGGATGACGCCTCACTTCCTGCTGAGTTTCAAGCCTCACGTAACCCAGCAGAAGTCAGACAGGACGCTGGGAGTCCCGCTAAGAAACGCACGAGCTCAGGCTCACTCAGAAGCATTGCAGAGCTGCAGGAGATGGGCTGGGACAAGGCGCCTGATGATGTATACGACCTCCTGGATAAACTGTTAGATTTAAACCCAGCAACGAGGATAACAGCCTCCTTGGCACTGCAGCATCCACTCTTCAAAGATATGACTGACTAATTTTTGAGTATCCTCCTAATTTTGCATTATTCTGTAAAGGGCTACATGAATGCATTTATTTTCTAACTACATGATGTACAGTGATTTATTTATTTGTCTTATTTTTGGGGGGTTTCATAGATTCACTTTTGAGAATAAAAAGTTCAAACCTAATTGTTTAATTTTAAGGGAATGCTCCCTGAATATAAGGTTCTGTCACTCGTAAATATTTTTGCATAAAATAAATGTTAAACTTTTGGAAACCACCAGACTGTTTTTGCTACTTGTTTTTCCAATAGTAATAAAAACAAAAGGTCTCATTGACTAATAATAGCATGGATATTTTTGTTTATATGCACATAAACTCGCAAAAAAGGTCACAATACGGGTGCTTTTATATTTGTAATTTAGATTATTCTAATTGAATTGCTTGCTTGATGTACAACTTATTCAATAAAAGTGTAATCTTACCCAGAAGTGCAGGGTTTCAGTTGCTAAATTTGTACATTTAGAATAAATTTTTAGTACGCAGGTTTTTGGTGAATCATAATTTGTCTGTGAAATTGTGCACGAGCACAGTAATTGAATTGGACTATGAGGAAAATGAAAAATTGCATCTGAAAAACAATAGTATTTATTCAAAGCCTGAGGGATCATTTCATGTAGCAAAATGTAGAGGAGAACATTGCTTAATATTTCCTCCACAGAAAAACTTTCACAGACAAGAAAGATGCAAAAATGCAGGTACAAAAGGTCTAAGAATCTTAATTCGTGCAATTTTTGCATAGTTCAGTGTTTGTTTTAGTGATCGATACACACAAAGCCTGTCAGCAGGTAATAATCCAATAACTTATTATATTGTCATTTACATTTATAAGTGACCTAACAATACTTTTTACATTAGTATCTTGACGTCAAACAAATGTGCACAATCATAGTTCAGAAGCCAAAACAATGAAAATCCATCCTAAAAAGTTGCAAATAACATTTAATGTTTTCTCCCTGACAATAGACTACAATAATATGCTACTAAAGAGTAAAGATTGATTACAACCAGAGTGGACACAGACACAATAAAATACAGCAAAATAAAGTCTCACTTCCGATTAGTTGTCGAATCATTAAAGGAAGCTGGTTCTGGTGCTTTGACTACATTAACCGAAAGAGAAGATGCTAAAAGACTCATACAGGCTCTCACATCATGACAAGGGTCTTTCTTTAACCTGGGTGATCTCCTCGATTCTTGCCAAGACGCTCTCTATCAGGTCAAATGTGAAGAGGGCTGACTGCAGAACCTGCAGAAGCGGCATGCAAACACTGTTAGCTGTGTCCACTGTATTGGAGCACCCATAGACTGGGGCACAAAATAATATACCTGAATCTGCATTTCTGGTGTCATGTTGGGCAGCTTCTCATTGTCCACGGTTAATGTGCAGACTGATGCTTGAGAGTCTGTCGAACGCAACAACAAAGGGTTAGCAGCCTCACTACAGAGATTTCAAGTGACACAAGCTACATTAACAGCATAAATATGTTAAGTTCGGGATTATGAATGAGAGAGTATTGCACCTTTAGAAGTGATCTTATTCGCTTTCATGCTCTTCAGTTCTGCCTCATAATGCGCTTTGGACATGTTCAGACCGGTCCGCATTGGCTTCAGGTAGTTGTCCTCAATCTTATAAAGCTCCGTCCAAATTCCTGTCTAAACAGATAAAAAATAAAAATTATATATATATATATATATATATATATATATATATATATATATATATATATATATATATATATATATATATATATTATATATATATAATTATGTGGGAGTTTGTTATGGATGTAGAGCAGTGGCCCCCCATTGACAAAGACCATAAAGACAAAAGCTACTTGTTTTTAAACTTTTGTAAAGAAACTAGTAGTGGCAATATATTAAAATAATAATAACAATAATAAATTATTATTGTTGATGTTAGAAATAAAGTAATTACATTTTCTTATCATATTTCTACTTATTAATTACTATTTTATTATTACCAATTAATTTAAATTACTTATATCTTTTGTTATTGCGTTTTTATATACTAACAAATAGCAATTTATCAGCAACAGGGTTATTGCAGTTAAGTAAAACCATTTAAAAAAATCATTACTTTAACAAACTTTAACTGAAATAAAATAAAATATATAAAAAAAACCATCATTTCAGCTAGTTGCCAACGTTTCTCATTTTCATTTAACTTGATTTACTAAAACAACAAACTAAAACTATATTTTAACTATATAGACATAATAAACATCTAATTTAATTAAAAAAACAAAATTCCTAAAACGCTATTATTTATATATTATTTATCCTAAAACGTATATAGAATAAATAAATAATAAAAATTAAAAAAATATATATAATTAATAAAAACTAAAATCTCAGTGATACAAAAATAACAATGCTCAGCAATTTCAACCCAATAAAATATTTTAGAGAGCGTCCAGTAACTTGCATCAATTAATAATTTAAAATAATAATAATAATAATAATAATAATAATAATAATAATAATAATATATTAAATATTTTTTTTAGAAATAAAATATGTGTGAGTGCCCATACGTGGATGCATGCTCTCATTTTCGCGAGGAAATATCCACTAATATATTTTTGTATCTTGTACCCTTTCCGGAGCACCCATAGTTTTTTTTTTTTTTTGAGTGCCAAATGAACTCTTAGATAATATTTTTTTCTTCAAAATATTTTAGAGCTTGATATAACTAGAAAAATTATATTCAAAATACAACAACAAAAAAAAATCCAATACTTTTAAAAAATGTATTAATTTCCACTACTTTTCCAGCTCTACAAATCACACTTTTAAAATTCCCTCATATATCCAGGTTTTCCAAGACCGTGTGAAACAAAAAACTAATTACAGTTGTCGAGGGAACGAATAAACTGAGAAATACAATGTCAGTGTTTGGTTGTTTTAGCTTATTTTAAGGCTTGTTTTATCTTTTTACCTCATTTTAAGCGAAGATGGTTCACCCTTACCTCATTCTCCCATTCTTTATCTCGGATGAGCATGTATCTCAGGAGGTTCAGTGATTCCATGATCCTGTATGATATGAACAGCAGTTTGGTCAAGTCAAACGACTGCGACTGAAGCAAGCGCTGTGGCAGTAAGGCCGAGCTCTCACCTGTCTAAGTTCTGCAGAAGGTCTGTTTCCGGTCCGTGCGGAAGACACAGCACTAGCCGTAGCAGAGGCAGCAGATGTTTACCCAGGAACCACTCATTACCATTACATGGCTAAAAAAAAGAAAATGGAGGTGCAATAAAAAATAAATGGCACCAAATGACATGATATCATGACTTATCTTACCTTGAGGGAAAAGTCAATCTGATTCTTGATATTCTTGATAATGTATCCCTCCACCCCCGCGTGTTGACTTGTTTTCAACATGCCTCTAAAATGGAGGAACGCCATAAATGAAAGTGTCTAATAACACTAATATCACTACATCTTTTGTTGTTTCAATGGAAACCCGTTTCCACCTCAGATATCTCAGTGTATGCCAGATAAAGACTAAAATAGGAAAATGTATTACTAGCATTTCTCGTGTTTATAGCCTCTTTAAGAGGAATCACTTGTTGTGTTCATCATTTGTAAGTCACTTTGGATAAAAGCATCTGCTGAATGAATTACAATTAAGCACATTGTGACATTTAACGTGGAATTGTGAGATATAAACTTAATATAAAGTTGCTATTAGGGCGGCAACTGCTGATGATTTTGAGAATTGATTAATCTGTGAATTATTTATCAATTTCACATACTATTGTGTAGTGATTTCAGATGTTTATGTCTAATATCATGCTATAGTTAACCAGCAAACTCGAGGAAAAATATTTTTTACCTGAAGAACTTGTATTTGGCCTCTGTGCTGAATTTGTCAATACTCAGCTGAAACACTTTAAGGCCTTTAGTTCTCTGTGGTGAACACAAATCAAAATGAACAATGATAACACATATTATACAACACAAACATATAAACAACAGATCATCTCACTTACCAAAGTCTGGTCTGGACACAACGTCATAACTTTAACCAAATTCTAGACAGAAAACAAAAAGCCTTAGAACAAAACCTCACCTAAATCACACGCAAAACTATTGTTACAGCATAATTAGTTGTAATATTTGTACCTGTGGAACACTGAAAAATGTCTTCAGGTCCAAAATATCTACTGGCAGACTGTTATCTTCAATTCTGACAAGACTTTTTTCATACAGTTCCTATGATGAAAGAATTAAAGGAATATTAAAACAGGTGGTAACACTTCATCTTAAAGTGTCCTTGTCACATGTACTTACCAGGGTTCATACAGATACTGTAAAATGTAATTCCAGGACTTTCAAGAACTTTTCAAGCACTACTTTTTTGGTTTACAAGGACTACAATAGAGATCTTCTAAACAGTATAAAATAAACTAAGAAAACAAAATGGTACAATTCAAGTGCAGCGCATGACTGTGGAAACTTTAACCTCTGAAAGGATACTATGACAAAGATATCCTTTATTCAAACTGATTTTTTCCTCATGAATATATGATCGACCTGAAGAATGAAAGCTGTATCATATACTTGGATATTTATATGAGCAATATCATGCTCATAGCCATGCGAAATGGCTCTGTATCTATATCAGACGGGCTGCAGTGTTCATTTTGAGTGAAAAGATTGTTTTATCAATAAAATTAAACACTAATTTCACATACTCAAGTACTTTTCAAGTACCTTTTCATGAATATGGCTGTTTTCAAGGGATTTCCAGGACTTCAATTTCAAAAAGTCAAATTCAAATCATATTCCTAACCCAATAGTAAGTACATGTTGTTAAATAATATTAATACAATGTGGTCTGGTTTAATGTTGTGATGAACACTCTTACCAATCCTTTCTGCAGACGGGATCCTTCAGTTCTATAAATGAAGATCAAAACAGTAGAGTGAAATCCTGTGTGTCAGAAGACTCTTATACAAACATTCAGATTCAAAGTCATAACTTCATAAGTACCTGCTTAACAGAAGCTCGATATATTCCATGTTGCACTGAAGAACAAAAACCGAACTGAAAAAAACATGCAAAGAAATGTCAGCACAAATTGACATGAGGGTTTATCTGTGGGTAAATCAGCTTCTGTCTTCACCTGAGAACCGCTGGAAAGATGTCCACAGCTATATGATTCACAAAGAGCAGGTGGCACATGCAGGCCAGCGACTCCTTCGGGTATCTCACCTCCTCTTCCAGAAAGCCTGGGACCTCCCTTCTCTTCAGCACATTACGACTCAACAAATCAGGGAGTGACTCCCCAATATTTGACAAAATCACCTGTAAACATGGAACACAATGCAATGAAAAGGTATATCAAGGCAGTGGTTTGAAATACATTAGCAGATGCCACTAGATTTAATATTATGCTATTTGATGCAATTTTAGTCGACTTTCATTCAAAAGATTGATTTCAGTAAGAATTTATTATTATTTATTTGATTAAAAATACAGTAAAAGCAGTAATATTGTGAAATATTATTACAATTTAAAATAACTGTTTTCTATTTGAATATATGTTCAAATGAAATTAACTCCTGTGATGTAAAGCTGAATTTTCAGCATCAGGCTTCAGTGTCACATGATCTTTCAGAAATCATTCTAATATGCAGATTTGATGCTCAAGAAACATTTCTTATTATAATCAAATGATGAAAACTGCTTGATATTTTTGTGGGAACCGTGATACTTTTTTTTGTAACATTATAAATGTCTTTACTGTTACTTTTAATTAAAAAAATAATACATTTCTTACTGACCCCAAACGTTTGAATGACAGTGGAAGTTTCAAAACACTTCATGCAATAAAGGAATGCCATAGTTAAGAAAGTTCATGCAATATTATACCAGTATCTCAGTAGCAAAGTCTCTCAGAGGGGATTTCTGGAGTGTGTCTGGATCTTTCAACTGCACCTCCAGCAGAGGCTCACTTAAACTCTTCATACAGCTGAAGAAAAAAATATAATACATAAATTGGCCATATTAATACACTTTCTTATATTGTCTAATAAGATTTGAACTAAACCCCTAAAAAAAAAATCAATTGTTTTAAATAAATCTGAGTATCACACTATTATAACTCTAACGTTGAGATTTTGCTAAAGATTTCATTTATTTAACAGTTATATTACATTATTAGTGTTTTTAAGGATTAACTAATCAAGTGTTAAGAGTCCAGAAAGCAGCAAAGGTAATCTAAATGTAAAAATCGATAAAATATCCAATGCTGACCAGTACCGATAACTGAAATCATGTCGATGTATCCTTAATTTGGGGTAAAAATGATAAGGTACACTAATAAAACCTACAACTTGAGCAGTTCCACTCTGAGCTCGTTGTCCTTGGATATTCTGTTGTTGTCCTTGATGATCTCCTTGATCTCTTCGACAAAGGGCTTCACAAACTGCAGAAGAGCAGTGCAGCAGCAGCACAAGCCGAAAACATCATCCTCCTCCTGCTCTTTGGTGACGGGCACCGGCAGTCTGGCCACCTGGCCGAGCAGCGTGGAGAGAGCCATGCCCACAGACGAGGCCTTCTTCATGCCCAGCCTCAGCAGCACTGACGGGTTCAGGACATATCAGGGGCAAAAAGAGGATCTGGTTCATTTAGGATCCATTCAGAACCATCAGAGTCACATGGAAGAGTCTTATGAGTACATCAGAAAACAGTGTGCATGAGTCAGGTTGGTCAGAAAACAACTTAGTATTAATATTTCACAATATTACTGTTTTTCCTGTATTCTTTTACTGTATTGTTCAAATAAATACAGCCTTGATGAGCATAAGAGACTTCTTTCAAAACATTTAAAAATGCACTAACCCCATATTTTGAACAGTAGTGTAGATTAAAAACCTAAAATCTGAAACTTGTCAGAGCTGGTTTTCGTGGCTGAAACATTTAGGCTGTCAGCAGTTCACTGATGTCAACAATACATCAACATTTCAGCTCTTATGATTCAGTGACTAAGAGAAGAGGAACCTGTTTGTAAAGGCTTGAGGAGAAGAGTAAGCGTCTCAGCAATGGAGGCAGAATCAGCCTCCTCCACCTGCTCCAACAAACCCACTAGCAGCTCTTTAGGACTGCACACCTGTTTCACAAAACAACACTATGAATGAACAATTGAACGCAGCATGGAAACTCATAGCTGGTCATGGTTTAAGAGCAAGACATTAACAACCTCCAGCAGATGCGACAGGATGGCATGGCAGTGGGGAAGGTTTTCGTCCTCCTTCTTCAGGAGCATCTGTACCAGAGGTCCCAGCAGATTCCAGCCCATGCATCTCACTATGCTCTTGAGTAAAACAAGGAAAAACATTCCTGAATTTGTCCTTCTCCATAGATGGATCACAAAGTGCACTAGATGCTGTCCAACTCACCTTGTTCTTCTCATCGACTAGGATGCTGAGAACTTGAGCACTGTCGCCTTGTTCTATACAGTTTCTTCCAGCGGTGAGGAATAAATCATAGTCCTGCGATGAGTAGCTTTCATCCTTGATTGCTTGCTAAAGAAAAGTGAATATACACGTGATTGATGGTAAGTGACACATCGTCAACGTACAGTAGCACATATCTAGACACTTACACATCTCTGGACTACATCACTGAGCTGTTCTAGAGCCATCTTGATGGCCTGAAACGTCTTCTGTCATCAAAGATTTCTGTATAGAAAAAACAAATTATGATATTAATATTACGCACGATAACAATGATGAGGTGAAAAGACAATAGAGCATTGACGTAGTCATCAATCATGACGGCTTTATAAAGAGCAGCTGGTGGTCACACACAGCTCTAATTATTATCATTAGCAAACAAAGCAGAAATATTCATAAATAGACGCCACTCTTCGTCTGAGAGTCTGTATGGATATAAAACGGTTGTTGTAGTCATTAGCAAGATAGCTAAAATCTCGACTGGCGTTCACTAAATAAGCTCTGTAATCAGATTATGCGTTCGCGTAGCTTTGTACAGGTACGGCTGCTGCTTTAATTTGCTTATAAGATACACATCTACAAAAAAAAAGATACAAACTGAAAATGCGCGCTCACTTACAGCTATACTTTCAATAAGCAGCGCCGCATGTTTGGAAACTGGAAAGCGGAATAAAGCGTGTCACTTGCGGCTTGCCGTAGTGCTGTGACGTAGGCGGAAAAAGTTTTGTTTTGGGAAAGCAAGCATGGAAGCCGGTGAAGTGACAGGAAAGATTAGCTCCTCAAAATCCAAAAAGAAAGGTTAGTGGATATATGGAGCTACATGGGATTTGCCCTCAAAGTTTTTATTTTGAAACCTTAATTTGTCCGCTTCATTTGAATTTCAGGTGGAAAGGGAGCCGAAGCGATTTCAGCAGCGCGTGAGGCGAGAAGGTGCTTTTGTGTTTGTTTACTTTAGTTGAACTATGTTTTTGACTAGGAGTGTCGTGTCACAATATATCGCAATACAAAAATCCAACAATATCGTGGACTGTGACTATTTGTTTTGTGTACTAATTTGTTTTGTGTATTAAGTTAATTAACGTTACTGTGTGAGACCAAATTCACAGTTCACAGAGTTTTAGTGCCAGTACTATATTAAACTACAATATATAATGTATAATAATGCAATGGGGTATATTTGTGGGTCCTGATAATGCCAAATGTCTTATATTACCAGTAAAGTGTCCTACATTATTTTAAATAAATCTAATCAGTGACAGAGTCCAAGCACATTCGTAAAAAAATTCTGTATTTTCAGCTTCAGAATAATTCTGGTGTCACTTTTGTCCTGTGTATTGGGTTACCAGCACCAAGTCCAAGCCTATTCATTTACACCCCCAATGTAATACCAAATTCAGCATTTTAATCAACAGTATATTTTTTGTAAACCTTTTACCATATGTCTTGGAGTATCGCAATGACATCATATAGTGAGTTCAGTATCGTGATATGTTTTGAATCTTGACCCCTATTTTTGAATACCAATATTTTTGTAACTATTACTATACTAAGTAACTATTAAAATGATGTGAGTTATATAAAGCGTGTTGTTTGCAGGAGGGAAGCCATTAGAGATGCGCTCAGACAGAAGCTGGAGTTGGAGCGCAGAGCCCTGCATGTGGTCGAGCGCTTGGTGGAAGAGGACAGCGTGACAGAGCGGTTCCTCATCGACTGTGTAACTTACATGTTTAGCCTCTTTATACAGTTTGGCTGGAGATTTAAATAGTTGTGAGTTGCTGTGCTCCAAAAAGAATGTCCTGTCATCTTCTGCTTCAGGCATGGTACATCACTTCTACCAATTACAAAGACACGGTGGAAGAGCGGTCCATTGCCAAACTGTGTGGATACCCTGTGTGTCCAAATAAACTAACCAATGTAAGAACCCTTCTTGGAATTACACAAGTTATTTTTTATTTGACAAATTTAGTTGTTTCTTTCTGTCTAATAAGAGTTTATTAATTTCAGGTGCCCGCTCAACAGTTTAAAATATCCACCAAAACGAATAGAGTCTATGATATTACAGAGCGCAAGGTATGATTTATTTCCATCGCTCTCCTGAAATGTATTTAGAGATTAAACAGACCAGTTCTTCATAATGTTCTGTTATCTGTTCTTTATTTTTCAGTGCTTTTGTTGTAATTTCTGCTACAAAGCCTCTAAATGTTTCGAGTGCCAGATATCAACAACTCCACTTTGGCTCAGAAAGGATGAGAGGTAGTGTATCTGTCAATCCAGTTCATTATAATTAAGTAAATATTTAATTTATTATTAAAATCAAAATTTTAATCACATAATTCAAATATTTTAATCATAAAACTGAATTCTTTATCATACAGTTATAAAAAAGGATATCTTTTATTTTATATGAAATATTACATTTTTAACTTATTATGGCGATTCAAAAGTTTGGGGTCTGAAAGAATTTAAGTTTTTAAAAGAAGTCTCTTATGCTCGTCAAGGCTGCATTTGTTTGATTAAAAATACAGGGAAAATAGAAGTATTGTGAAAGATTATTATGATTTTAAATAACTGTTTTCTAATTGAATATATTTTAAAATGTAATTTATTCCTGTGATGGTAAAGCTGTAATTTCAGCATCATTACTCCAGTCTTCAGTGTCACATGATCCTTCAGAAATCATTCTAATATGCTGATTTAATGCACAAGAAACATTTGATTATCAATTGTACTGTATAATAATTTGCTGAAAACTGCTAATTTTTTTCAGCATTCTTTGATGAATAGAAAGTTCAAAAGAACAGCATTTATTTGACATTTAAATATGAAAAACTTCTGTTCAATTTGATATGTCCTTGCTGAATAAATGAATTTCTCTCTTCTAATTTAAAAAGTCATACCCAAACTTTTGAACGGTAGTTTATTTAACAATAATAATTTTAATTAAACTGTATTTTTAATAATGTTTTTTAAATAAAATAACAATGTTCCTTTCTTTTCCATTAAAGGCCTCCTGAGGTTAAGCTGATGAAAGAAGGAGACGGGTATGCGCATGCTGTTTGTCTTAGAGAAATGCCATTGTTTAGTAGATGTTTTGCAGTGGAATAACCTTCTGAATGAGTAGTTTATAGTTGTATAAAATGACTGGAAGTTTATTCTCACCTGTGCACAGAGGCAGCTCAGGACAGGAGATAAAGTTGGTTGACAAGCCTTTAAAAAGAGCCGACATTGAGAATCCCGTCACAGACATTCCTGAGTCTTACAAAGACTCTCCTCCCTTCAGCCAGAGTGACAACAGCGACATTGAGCAAGATTTTGTCTCCAGTGTGGTGTCCAGACAGAGTAAACAAGCACGGGTTCACTGGGGAAAGCTGCCAAAGAGGGATGGAGCGAGTGAGGATGAGTCCACTGCTGAAATTAAGCAATATGCTCATCCTGAACCTTCACAAAGAGAAAATAATGATGAAAGTGGATCTTCACAAACTCCTCAACCACAGAAAGACCCAACCGACTGTCTACCTAAACTGGATAAAACCACATCTGCAGAATCTGATATTAAAGGCACTCTGGAGCTTTTGAATCAGTGTAGTCTGAAGGACGCTGCAACCCAGGAGGAAACTAACATCCCTTCACAGCCTGAGATTGTAAACTCCCTCGCTGCCGCTGGTGCTCTGAACATCACTCAGGTGGGCATGAGTAAGAGAGGAGCTGCAGGCCTCAAAGGATTGTTGAAGGATCATAACAGAGCTAAAACAACCCCTACAGCCGTCAATCTGTGCCTTCTAGAGCGCCTACGACAAACCTTTACGGAGTGGAGAACTGAGGACACAATGAAGTTTCTTTATGGGCCTGAATATGTTTCAGGAACAGAGTCTAAAGCACAAGAGGTGGAGGAACTGGATGAGGATGACCTGGATGAGGCTGAGGTGGAGGTGGGCTTGAGACAGGACAGTGGAAGTTCTTTCACACCCAGAGCTCCTGCTCCTGATATTGAGACACTGTGGAAAGAGACTGCGTCGCTGGAGCTGAGAGTGAGGGAGTTTTATGAAGGAGTGTGCGTTCTGCCTGAAGAGCTTAAGACGGATGCAGTCAGAGAGGCTGAAGATGCACAGGTGAGAACGGAATGATTTGCCTTTCAAATTTTCACTTTTAAGCTTCCCTTCTAGACTCATACTTGCACAGACAATATAATGGCTAAGTTTTAATTTGAGTAGTTTATGTGCTTTTGTAATTTTTATTAGTTTTTGTTTAAAAAAAAAAGGTTTAATTCAGTTAGTACATTTCGTACTTCAACTTAAACATATTCAGCTAGTTCCCACATATCTAATTTTAGTTTTTCACTTAATACTTCTATTTTTAATTTATTTCAGCTTTATTTCAATTAGCCGTTAGTTTATTCCTCAAGTACACACGTGTAGTTCACATTAACTATGAACATGATCCACCTACTTATGTTTGACAACCACAAATACAGAATATCGGTTGTTTTATTTCATGACCTGACAAAGGTGTAATGATTTTTTTATTAATGTGTTCTTTTAAAATGCCACTTGATTTCATATTTTATATCTAAAGCAATGGCATTAATACTTTTGTCATACTTAAAGGGTTAGTTCACCCAAAAATGAAAATTCTGTCAGTAATTACTCACCCTCATGTTGTTCCAACCATGTAAGTCTTTCGTTCATCTTCGGAACACAAATTAAGATATTTTTGATGAAATCTGACAGAATTTTGACTCCTCCATAGGCTTCCAGTGTGACCGAAACTCACCGGCCCAGAATAGTTATTAAAACATCGTTAAAATAGTCCAAGTAACTACAGTGGCACTACATTAAGTTTATCATGCGACGAGAATACTTTTTGTGCGCAAAAACAAACAAAAATAATGACTTTATTCCACTTTTCATTTCCTTCTCTCTGGGCCTCGTAGTGTTTTTGCGCTGCGCGTCTGTGTTGCACGTCATCACGCAACACACACATGACCGGCGTCGGCCAATAGTGAGCCTACGTGGTGACGTGTAACACAGACGCGCTACGCATTGTGCGCAAAAAGACTACGCGAACCAACTAGAGGCCCAGAGAGAAGGAAATGAAAAGTGGAATAGTCGTTATTTTTATTTGTTTTTGCGCACAGAAAGTATTCTCGTCGCTTGATATACTTAAGATTGAGCCACTGGAGTCACTTGGACTATATTAACGATCTCTTTAATAACTTTTCTGGGCCAGCAAGTTTCGGTCACATAGAAGCCTATGGAGGAGTGAAACATGGCTCAGATTTCATCAAAAATATCTTAATTTGTGTTCCGAAGATGAACGAAAGTCTTACGCGGTTGGAACAACATGAGGGTGAGTAATTACTGACAGAATTTTCATTTTTGGGTGAACTAACCCTTTAAAGCATCCATGAATGGCCTCTTGTTCTGAGCTCTGAACCTGCATTTACTCTGACTGTCCTGTTGTGGGTGCTTAATTCTAGCATAATCTTCCTGACACCTGGCAGCATCTCTCATTCATTTCTGCATGTTGCATTCTTGATTGACATGCAATCCTTTTCTTATGGGCCTCCAGGACAGTGGAAAGGACAAGGACCCTCCTCTGCCTTTGGTTGATTCTCATGCACAGCACCTGATACAGAAACGCATTGTTGTGGAGAAACTCAGCCGGAGGTCAGTGTTCAGCATTCCAGTTGCTTTAGACACAACTGTACATTGATTTTGGTCACCCTAATACTGTATTTGACCTGCTTGAAATCGGTATAAATGGTGACCTGCATTTCTGTCAAACACGCCTTGTCTTCTTGCATTTTGTTAACATAACCTTCTTGTGTCTTCCCAAAGCTTGAGAGATGTTGTGGGACCCCTGTGTCTAACAATAAGTGATGTCATCAATAACATAAATAATCTGGTCAGGACATTCAGGTAAGTCGCATCGCACACTAGATGAAGAGTGAAGACTTTGTATGTGTTTTCAAACAAGCTGATAGACTGTCTGTTTGAATACTGTTCAAAATTAAGATTTTTCTATTCATGAAGGATGCATTAATACGGAAGCCCTGAACCGGATGTTGAAAAAACATAAAAATAGAAAACTTATCTCGTTATTTCGAGATATTAAGTCGTTATTTTGACACAAGTCGTCATTTCGACATAATATCTCGTTATTTCGACATAATAAGGGGACATTCTCTAATATGCATTAAGCCACATTTAGCGTTCCTCTAATGGTTTTCTATGGGAGGAAAATGTTTAATGTGAAATTGTACATATTCTGGACTCATCTGATTTTTTTGTATTCTACTTTATTATGATTTTAGTGTCATAATGATTAATAAATGCACGCACAATTATCCGTGAACTTGATAAATGTTGCAGATATGCTTTACTATCCACAAACAAATTGCTTTCAACTTATGTGTGCAAAATTCAACGAATGTGCAGCAAAAGCATTTTTGTGAATAAAATGTTTTATTTTGTATTAGTGATCATAATCTGCGCATGCAACAAAGATGATGTACAGGTGAAACGTGTGCATTTATTGACGTCTTTTCTGAGTCAGTCTCATTTGAGTGTATTCGGCAATGCTTAACGTGCAATTAAACGCGTTGAGTTTATATTCTGGGCTCATCAGATTTTTTCTGGGCTCATTTCATTTTGTTTGTGGATAGTAAAACATATCTGCAACATTTATCAAGTTCACGGATAATTGTGCATGCATTAATTAATCATTATGATAAAAATCATAATAAAGCATACTACAAAAAATCAGATGAGCCCAGAATATGAACACAACGCGTTTAATTTCACATTAAGCATTTTCCTCCCTCAGAAAACCAATATAAGAACGCAAAATGTGGCTTAATGCATATTAGAATGTCCCCTTATGGCGAAATAATGAGAATGTTGAAATAACAATATATTATGTCAAAATATCAGCAAAATGTTGCAAAATATTTCTAATAACTCTTTTATTGTCAAAATGATTTATTGAGCATCAAATCAGATCATATTAGAATGATTTCTGAAGGATCATGTGACACTGAAGACTGGAGTAATGATGCTGAAAATTCAGCTTTGCATCAGGAATAAATTACATTTTAAAATATTTTAAAATAGAATATGATTTTAAATTGCAACAATATTTCACAATATTACGCTTTTTGCTGTATTTTTGTTCAAATAAATGGAGCATAAGAGACTAATTGCGTACAACAGGGTCAAATCAGTGTTTATGTCTGTCTATTAGACACTCGGTAGACCTTTTTGACCTGAGTCATGACATTTTGAGTTTCACGGCCCATAAATTGTGATTGGCCAGAGGTGTTGTCAACAGGAAGTAGTGTGTCACACTATGAAGATGATTTAGCATGCCTCTGAAGGGTCACTTGACCCTTGGATTGAACCTGCTTCCAGGAATTATGTCTCTCCTGTTGAGGGCCACTAAATCTGAGCAGCTTCAAAACCATGACACCCATTAAAGCAGTTTGACTTTAATATTGCACTTATTCCCCTTTATTTTGCAAGTCGTTATGACTGACATCGACGCGCATTCAAAATTGGATGGGATTTAAGTGCACTTTTCCTAACGTTGTCCTTTTTGTTCCAGGTTTACAAACACAAATATCATTCACAAAAGCCCAGAATGGACTTTAATCGCCGTGGTTCTTCTGTCAGTGTAAGTATCAAGTAAACATTCAATACATTAAAACTAAGATTTGAATATTTTCTGAGGTTGCTGGGTGGTTTCTGGCTCATCATACCATCGTCCAGATTGCGTCCAACCAGAGTCGGGTCTTTACATATTTGGTATCTTTCAGATGTCAAACAGATTTTTAGATTGCTTAAGCTAATTATCTACTAACGCTTGGCTTTGCTCATGCATGGGAAAGTGCCACATGTGTTGGTATTTGCCATGAGAGTCCAGCACGACCGCGCTCAGATTATTGCAACTGCAGATAATGCCGTGGGTTTATCTGATGATGGCTGTTGATTGGGGCTTTATGGCTTCTCGCTGGCCTGCTGTGCTCTGACAGTGAAAGTATGTGGTAGACGGATCAACAGCTGGAGGGCCTGGCTTTAACAAGAGCGGACGGGAACAGGACTGAGGAAATCAGGGAGCATTGTTTTCTCTTCAGGAACACACTATGTAAAGTCATAAGACGCAAGTGATTTATGTCCGTGCGAGTGCGTGTATGATTTGTGTGCATTTGTTTTTGCTCCAAGTTAATATTTGTCTACTTGATAAAGATTTGTTCTTCTATTGAGGATTGATTCTGGAGTTTCTAATGTGAGAGATCTTTTCCAAAGTCACAAAAAAAAAAAAATACATATATATATATATATATATAAGGGAAGTACATTCAGTGATTACTGGTCTTGAAGGGATATATATATATATAATATATTATTTTACATAGTCTAAGACTTTACAATAAGTTTACATCGGTCACACTTTATATTAGGTGTATTTAACTACTTGTATTAAAAAAGAATGCTGCATTGCAGAACACTTTTGCTGCTATTGAGGTGAATACGGGTACGGTTAGGGACAGGATTGGGGCTATGGGTAGGTTTAAGCTGTAATTGCATACAGGTATTTTTAAATATGTAAGTAAAATGTAAAAACATGCATGAGCACACGTAGGAACATTACATGTGTTAACATTAGTTAACTATATTGGTTAACAAGTCATTGTCATATGATGTGACTAAAATGCAGACAGAAAAATAAAACTCAGTGGAAATCAAAATATCATAGAGAGGATCCCTGCAGACACTCATGACTGTATCAAGGTCAAAAAGTCTCAAAATATCAGGGCCCGTATTTTTAAAGTTTCTAAGAATCCTCTCAGAAAACTCCTAATTTAGCTTAAAAACTTCCAGGTAGGAGTCTTAGCTTAAGAGCGATTCGGGACCGATCTGAGAGCAACTCTGAGCAAGGAAAAGACAAAAACTTTAATCTTAGGAGGCGGGGCTGACCTCGTTGCTACGTTTGACACAATCTTTTGAAGACTGTGATTGGTTGTTGTCCAAGAATGAAAAAAAAAAACCGATTTTAAGTATAGGGTCTACTCACACACATTATATATACACACTCACCTAAAGGATTATTAGGAACACCATACTAATACTGTGTTTGACCCCCTTTCGCTTTTAGAACTGCCTTAATTCTACGTGGCATTGATTCAACAAGGTGCTGAAAGCATTCTTTAGAAATGTTGGCCCATATTGATAGGATAGCATCTTGCAGTTGATGGAGATTTGTGGGATGCACATCCAGGGCACGAAGCTCCCGTTCCACCACATCCCAAAGATGCTCTATTGGGTTGAGATCTGGTGACTGTGGGGGCCATTTTAGTACAGTGAACTCATTGTCATGTTCAAGAAACCAATTTGAAATGATTTGAGCTTTGTGACATGGTGCATTATCCTGCTGGAAGTAGCCATCAGAGGATGGGTACATGGTGGTCATAAAGGGATGGACATGGTCAGAAACAATGCTCAGGTAGGCCGTGGCATTTAAACGATGCCCAATTGGCACTAAGGGGCCTAAAGTGTGCCAAGAAAACATCCCCCACACCATTACACCACCCCCACCAGCCTGCACAGTGGTAACAAGGCATGATGGATCCATGTTCTCATTCTGTTTACGCCAAATTCTGACTCTACCATCTGAATGTCTCAACAGAAATCGAGACTCATCAGACCAGGCAACATTTTTCCAGTCTTCAACTGTCCAATTTTGGTGAGCTCGTGCAAATTGTAGCCTCTTTTTCCTATTTGTAGTGGAGATGAGTGGTACCCGCTGGGGTCTTCTGCTGTTGTAGCCCATCCGCCTCAAGGTTGTGCGTGTTGTGGCTTCACAAATGCTTTGCTGCATACCTCTGTTGTAACGAGTGGTTATTTCAGTCAAAGTTGCTCTTCTATCAGCTTGAATCAGTCGGCCCATTCTACTCCATATATATAATATGGTTTTAATGTAACAAGCATGGAATCAGAAACAAGAAGGACGAGAAAGTCCGACTGGACAGAGGAACAGTGTTTACTGTTAGCCCAGTTAGTGGATGAACAAGGCTATCCTCAAAGGAAAATTTGGGCCGGGTGTCACAGCACGGGGCAAGAAGCAGACGTGGGAGCTTATAGCGGTTACCAGTTAATAATAAATTATTAACGGTTCATTCCCCCTGTTTGTGCGCACCAGGAAAGCCTGCTATATTCATAAATGCAGTTTTTTGAGCCTGCAAGGTGGGAATGCCCAGTGGAAACGAAATGAACTGCGACACAATAAGAGTTTCTGAAAGTGCTGTAATTGTTTGTGTGATCAATCTGCTTACAGAAGGTTGTGACACACCCAAATCATCACTTCTGCATTGTTGCATTTTCCCAGTTGCCAAATATCTTAATGTAGTGATTACTTTAATTTCTGGCGCTATGGCATTTCTGCGCTGTCGGAGATGTTAGCGTGTCTCTAATAAGATCTGTCACAAACATGATCCCAGCACAATCTAATCTATAACATCTTATTAACTCAGTCTTCCATTGTCTGCAACACATTTGTTCTCCTTCTTTGTCTTTCTGCCGTTTTCTCCTTTCCTAAAGAAACTCTTAAGCCTCTTAAAAGTCCTCGTCCGTACTCCTATCAAGACCTCTTTTAAGGGTTAAGATGCTTTCTAAATTACTTTTAAGAGTAAACGCCCACATTTCTAAGAATTTTCTTAGAATTTTGTCACTAGGAGCTACTCTTTGCATTAAGATTTTTTTATGAATAAGGGCCCAGTTTTTGGTGTCTGTGTGTGTGTGTGTGTGATGTTTATACAGTAGCAGGTGGTGTGTATGGCTTTCCTCAGAGCCACTAACTCTGAGGAGAGTTCCGTGCTGCTCCCTGTCTGTGTCAACACAAGCCCGTCTCTTATCACGGCCTGATTGCCGTGGATCCGTGATGCTGCGGGAACAGCATGGGAAACATTCCACCTGAAGAGCCACTTAAACCACTCCCCATTTAAAGATCTGTCCTAAAGACACTGCTCAGATTTATTATTGACTGCCTGGAGGATTTCTTAACCCAATATTAATACATTTTGGCCTATATGTTTTATAATAACTTCAGTTTGGTGTAGAAACAATTTTCACTCTGAAATTGCTAGTTAATTTCACAATTAATTACACAGAAATGACAAGTAACTGAATTAAACCAAAGTCCTGCAAGTCATTTCCCTCGGCGGCCATCTTTCAAATGCATCTCGGACCGCTATTTCAATCATGCAAGTACAGGATTAAATTGATCAATGATTAACAATTAATTAGACTAAATTAGATTAAATTATCCACTGATAATGCAACAAATAAATATTTAGATTTTGCCCAGAGAAGTTGCGAAAAATATGGTAATCTTTAGCACACAAACGGTTTCTTTATCGATGGGAAAGCTTTTTTTAAAAAAAAACATGTTGCACGTTTTATAACTTTATATTCACTAATCAGTGTGTTTCAGACTGTGTTTTTTGACTGCTCATCTTCATTACGTTCAGAACCCATTTAAGGCTTTTAATCTGTTTATCAGCAGAGGGCGTGTTATTTTCCCTTCATGAATAATTTGGAAGCCTCTTCCAAATTACTCTGTGCCTTATGTCAGGTGTGCCGCCGGCCTGTGGGCTTTTGTTCAGAGCAGTTCAATAATAGATAAAGCTCCAGAAACTGTAGAACAGGTTGAATCCGAGCTGTTGCAATAACCCTTTTCCTCTTCGAGAGAGAGCTAGGGATGGATGACTCCATGAAAGTGGCATAAATGCAGTGTTAAAGTACTCTAGAGAGATAATCTTTTATTCTCACTAACTTCAGTTTGATTCTGTTTACATGCCAATGGTGCTAAACGCTGTTTGTTTGCTCAGGTTAACCGAAGTGTCACCATTGCTGAGAGAGTCGCTGGCAAGTCCGTCTTCGTTGGAGTACATCTCCTCTCTCATGAGCGAGCTGAAACTGGAGGACAAAGATCTACACAACCTCGTGCTGCTCTTCAAACCCTGTGTTGCTCCAGTAACATAATGTACAGCACACACATGTAGAATTTATAATAAAAGCCTACCTAATACAAAGATTGTACGCATCCTTTTATTTTCATTAGTCAGTATTATATTAATGTAGTTAATATCTTATTTACTTGCTCAAAATTGACTGACGATGAATCAAATTCAGATTGTGTTGTGCGTCACAGAACGTGAACGTTTAAAAAAAACCTGCTTCATTCTTAAAGAGTTTCTGAAGGATTGTTCTGTCTGAAGGATTGTATAATACAAGTGTAAGGAATGCTCTGATTTTGGGCCATGTGATGGGCCTAATATAGCTTGATGAATGCATGCAGCTTGTGTATGACTAAAATAACATCTTTTCTAAACAAAATCTTTTTAACCTTAAAATGCAGTAGCTACAATATAGCCTACAGTGCAAACAAATATCTATTTTTAGATTAAAAATACGTGGTTGGTTAATTTGTTCTTATGTTTTCTTCATAAATGACCTCAAATGTGAATTTGAAGCCGATATGTTGTTTGACAGGTGCGTTGCTAACAATTGCTATATCTGCAACTATCACACTTTCACAAGAATATGAATTTAACATTGACGAAATTCGCATTAGCCTATTGACATGTACTTAACATTTTTATCCTAAACCTTTAAAAGGCCTATGTATTTCGAAGTAAAAAAAATATTTGAGAACTAGCATTTTGTTTGTCCATTTATTAAATATTTTGCAGGAACATATCACAGCTTGTTATAAAATAGTCTACTTGGAATTGTGTAGGAAATCTCTCTGACATCAGCAAATTAATCTTAATCCATAAAACCACAACATTAGCCTACCTTCTAATTCTACATAGTGTCACATGCATGTGCAAACAAACAGATGTAAGGGGAAAAAAACAAATACAAAATTGTTTGTGCATTATTTTAGTCCATGCTGCGTTTCTTTGTGTCTCCTCAGATCTACTTTGCGCTGAAATCCTTTGCCACACAGATCGCATCCGAAAGGCTTGAATCCTGTGTGTTTTCTGCTGTGTGTGATGAGGTTTGAACTCTGACTGAAGGCTTTGCCACACACCTGACACTTGTGAGGCTTTTCACCTGGAAAATATATGAAGGGGTTTTAAGTAACAAACTTTGACTGACGGATAAATCGTATAGTTAGGCTATTCCATTACACAATATTTATGCAAACGCATGCGCAATGTAGCCTAATTTAAGCGGTTCGGCTGTAATTATCCCTAGGCTATATAAAATATTGTTTTGTTTTTATCAAAATATAAATCACCTGTATGAATGAACGTGTGTTTCTTCATATCTGATTTCTGGTGGAATCGTTTGCCGCAGTACTGACAGGGATATGGTCTGGTGTCCGAGTGGATGAGGAGGTGCGTGGACAGCGTGGACGACCTCTTGAAACTTTTGTCGCAGATTTTGCAGCTGAAGACCCTTTCCTGTAGGTAAAGAATGTGATTAGTAAGATTTCCCTGGCGTATAATTCTGTAATAATTAATAAATGCTGTGGGAATGCAAGCATACTTGTGAATGGACAGCTTTATGTTGCTCCAGGCTGACCGCGTGGCCGAAGGTTTTCCCGCAGATATCGCACGCGAAGGGCCTCGTGCCAGTGTGAGACCGCCGCACGTGAACTTCCAACCCATGAGGGGTAGAAAACACCTGTTAAAAACAAAAGCATAACCGTTTAGAAGAAGTAAGTTTAAACAGTCGTGATTTAGTTCTTAAAAAGTATTTTGGTCTAAAGACGAAAGGCTGGAGTTTTCTAAACAAAAGCAAATTCTGCATAACCTTATGGGTTCTGTCAGGGGTTCCACAATCATCATTTTATTGATTTAGTTTTAGTTAATTGTTAATTTAATTTTAATTGCAATATGCCTACAGTTTTATGAATTAAACGGCTCGTAAACATTAGGGGGGAATTAAATACGTAAAAGTAATATGCAATAATTTAAGAAATTTCTCCTCATAGCAGATAGAACCTTTTTTGACATAGAGAGTTCTTTAAAATTGAGTCAAGAACCATATGATTTCATTTATTTCAGTTAGCTATTACAGTATAAAAAATTGTGTAGAAAAAATGTTCACTCAGAAATTGCAAGTAAATTTTACAATTTTACCTGGGTTGTTTCAACCTGTTTGGGTAAAATATGGACAACCCCAACCGTTGGGTTAAACCAATGGTTGGGTTTGTCCATAGCCCTGTTTGACCCAAACGTGGGTTGAAACAACTCAGCATTTTTTAGAGTGCAACAATTTGAATTAAACGTGAAATTTTTAAGTAGAAAAACTAAAAATGTATATTAAAACGTAGGCTTCCAATAATCTTTGTTTTATTTTCAGCTTCGAAAAAAAAAATTTAAGGACAAACAGTTGATATATTTATATAGCTTAATAATAGAAATGTTGATTTAGCCTATTAGAGGCCTACCTTAGTGCATTTTACGCATTTGAACGACCCGCTTAGTTGAAGTCGCGTGGACATAATATCAGACTCCGAATCGATCTCTGCCACTTTAGTTGAAATCTTGAAGTCTGCATAAAAGCCTCTACTATCCAACAGGTTAGTGTTCAGAGAACCATAGTCCTGGTAAAATCGGCGGGATTGTGCTGGATCAATGAGAAGATGGGCACCCGGCCTTCTGTCCATGGCCTCATGTACCCCCATTGATGTCTCTGAATCCGCAGACACACGGTTGCACGATTGAATGAGGTGTCTGAGCTCGGATGTCGAATGGGCCCAAACATACGGACGGAAAGACAAGTCGAAAGGCTGCGAGTCGTCTGGAGAAGACACCGGGCATTTATCCAGATCTAGAGTGAGATATGTTACAAAAGAAAAGCGTAATGAGTATTTTGCATAGACCATATTAAATTAAGAAATAAAGTTGCTGCCTTAAATTTTTAAGTTCAATCAACTTGGATGTTTAAGTCATCTCAACTTAAATTACATTGCTTAACATATTTTGATGAGTTAAAGCAATGTCATTGTCATAACGTATTGATCATATTATGCCAACCTGGAGAGGTTCCGGATGACAGGGGCCTCCAGAAGTCCTCATAGTCGGATGAGCGGTCACACACACTGCCCTCGCAGCTCAGCGCGGACTGTTGAGAGGAGTGATCCGCCGTGCACACCATGCTGGCTTTAGGGGAATGATTACCCACATCCACCGGGCTCTCGGGGATCTGCCCCGTTTGACTCTCTAAAACCAATCAAAATCACAATGCATTATCCGTCGCTGTTTTAATGAACGCTTTTCATTGCTTAATTCATATTGATAAATGTAGGCTACCTGGGCACGTGAGAAGTTTCTCAATCGGGATGCAGTTGTCGTCCAGGTAACGGGGTTGATGATAACTGTGCGCCCGTTTGCTCTTCACCAAAAATGACCTCGGCATGTTTACTCTCCGTTATCAGGTTCAGGGTCACCAATCACTCACGACTCTCCAATCCTGCCTGAAAAGTGGATTTCGGCCGGTGTGAAAAAATGCACCTGATCTTCACAGAACTGCAGCAGCAGCAGGTGTGTGTCAAATCTCTATCCCGCAGCCTTTTGCAATCAAAACCTCCCAAATAAAGCAAAAGCGATTTGAAGTCGAGGCACTGCACTCACTGCACGGCGCACTTTATCATTATAGGCTCCCTCTCGGCAACTTGATCTCAAAGCCTTATTTAGTAAACTGATCCTCTGTCCGCATAATGAGCATCGTGTCACTCACTTCCAAGTAACAGACTGCACATGGGGCCCAGGGTATTATTGCCAATAACTAATAGGTTTTGTTTCGGTCGTTAATAACCTGATGACGAGACTTAAAGAACATCGAATTCCAATAAACAATTAGTTTCAAATAATATATAGCATGACACTGCATATTTATTTCCCTAATAATAAGGAAGAAAAATGAGACAACATAATAGGCTATTCGGTTTAGCCATCTCTGCGTCACGCACAATATTTGCATGCGTATTCGATTATAATAATTCAACAAGAATTTGTTCAACTCGATGCTCTCTGTACATGTACATGTGTCTTCAGCTTGCGCAATTATTTTGGAACACAACGAAAATCGTTATAAAACGTGACAAACAATTGATTAGTGCAAGAGTCCAGCATTCATGAGAAACATTTTCATAATACAGATTTGGTGAGCTACATCCAAAATTAATATTAAATTATATTGTCTGGAAAATAGGCCTATGTTTGCCTACTTTTTGACATTGTATATTTTTCTGTTCGCTTTATGTAGCCTAGGCTATAAACCAATATAACATTTTTTTATTAATTATGAATGTATTCGGATATCAACACTTTTCATACAAATATTCTTCCAATGCAGCTTTATGCCTTAAAGCAATAAGCAAAACAAACGAGACAATACTAATCTTTAAAGCGTGTGAAAAAGAAAAAGAGCGATTAGGCTACTATAATTATTATAAATAAAGAAGAAGTGCATTTTTCACAAAGTAGCTTATAGTTAAAACCAGGGCTTGAATCAATTCAGGTGTTAAATCTCATTATTTCAGAAAGTAGAATGAAACCGTAATATTGTCAAATGTTACCTTTTTACATTTCGTTAAAAAAATTCGTTGAAGTTTCCCCAAGCCCCCCTAACACCCCCTTGCGGGCTCTCTGGCATTAGGAAACGAAATGTTCTGCCAGCAGCTGCAATCAAAAAGTTTGTATGAATCGAGCGGACACTGCTTCATTAAAGCTGAACCATAAGTCCAGCAGTCAGATCAGATGTTGGAGTGAATGTGCATGGGAACAACCGTGGCGCACCGGCTATGACGCGTGAATCTATCGCTTTACTATCTGGACGTTTTCCGTACAGTCTAGAAAAGTACGTGCAGAAGTTAAAAAAAAGTTTCAAGCTTACCTCGGCCAGTGCGTCAAGATAACGTTTACTTTATCCAAAGCGAATAACTGAATAGTTATGATGACACCTGAGTATGACTACGGTGTGTGAGTCAGGACAGGACTCACCTGTTGCGCTGCTGTTCTCCGCTAGAGATGATGTGACCGCTGCGCGCGACCTGCCTGTCTCCAGCTACAGCAGCGCAAACACGCGCCTTAAATACACACGCGAACTTCCTGAACGCGACCGGGTTTGATCATGTCTCACAGTTACTAATATTTCACCCGATTCTCATAAGTGCCTGCAGCTACCTAACCGCGTGCATTTTTATCTCAATTGAAAATATAAACTGCATGATACGATTTAGCCTGCTGGACGCGCAAAGTGATCTAAATCACATTAGGATTTTAGGCTTGCCTGTGTGGGGCGGTTTTATATTTGTCCCAGGTGTGGTTTTCTGCAATTACTCTTCCAGGAATAACATCCCAGCCAACGCGCTGGGTGTCATTGCATATTCAAAAATACATAAAGAATGCAATTCATAGGCTATACAATGACTTAAACATTTAACTTGAAATGAAAATATTTGGTTACACTTTATTTTAAGGTGTCCGTGTTACAGTGCAAGTATACATACCGAGTAATAATAATGAACTACATGTATCTCTATAGGGTTAGGGTTAGGATAATGGTGTGGTTTAGGGTTAGTTGCACGTAACTAAGCACAATTTATAACAATTACTATAGAAACTACAAATAAAGTGTTTCCAACAAATATATATAGCCTATATATATATATATATATATATATATATATATATATATATATATATATATATATATATATATATATATATATATATATATATATATATGCAATATAATTATTTATAATGAATAATAAAATGTATATAAAGTAATATTAATTAAATATAAAATAATATTAAAGAAAATTATTATTTCTCTTAGTATATATATTACTACAGCATTCATCACAGTGTCAAATATGATTTATAATAGTGCATAATGCATTTGTACTAATTCATTTACTTACAGTGACAGTTTTCATAAACCCTATATGTTTGAAACAGAAGAGATGAAACCCAGGGCCTAAACACTCAAATACAGATTCATTTGACTGAAATCACTGTTGTTTAATCAGTATGGTTTTCAGTACCGGTATCCAGTTGTAAGATTTTTATTGCAGTGTAAATGATTAAAAACCTCTTTTACAGTGTCACAGTTACTTGAATGTAAGATCTAAGAAATTTAACAACCTTTTTTTTTTGTAAGACTGCCTAATCTTGTTGTCACTTTTAAGTGTTAATGGCAAAACTGTCACAGTGAGTCTTTGCTCATGACACTTGATGTGTTGCAGCATGATGAACAGCTGGAGCTGTGAAGACTCTCGTAGTGGACACTGCAGCAGTGGGTCGAGCTCTTAATAGAACATCTTCACTGCTTCTGGAGACAGGTTGACGGGACGTTAAGGCTGCTGTCCATTTTTAGGTGTCATTGTGCTCCAGAGAGGCGGATGTGGAAGGCTTCAGCGTGGTTTGGGAAAATGACGTAGTACTCTTGGAGAGGATCTGAATCTGTAAAGAACGATCCCGTATTATACAAAAACATTACACAAAACCTGACAAATAAGGGCTGATGATATTAACCCTTAAGGGATAGTTCACCCAAAAATGAAGTCTGTCATCATTTACTCACCCTCCAAACCTGTATACATTTCTTTCTTCTGCTGAATTAAATAACAATAACAGTTGATGGGCCCCATTGACTTTCATAGTTTAAAAAATAAAATAATACTATGGGCCTGTCAACAGTCTGGTTACTGACATTCTTCAAAATATCTTCTTTTGTGTTCAGCAGAAGAAAGAAACTCATAAAGGTTTGGAACAACATGAGGGTGAGTAAATGAAGGCAGAATTTTCATTTTTGGGTGAACTATCAACACAACACTATAGTTACATAGATATATGCATATGCAGAATTAACCAGAATTGACCACAGTTGCCACTGAAAGTGACAAAGACGTCTCACATATTTAGCCATTTTTTTGTTTCTGTTTCTGTTATCTTACATCTGATAGGCCTATAATTCTTAATATTTTGTTGTAAATCTGTATAGTAATGGATTTAGTGCCTCTCAGATGACCTGTAGAGTCAGATTCTCACTTTTTTTTAGAATGACTAATCATTAATATTTTCATTGCGATATTTTATATGAATATTTTCAAAAAGTCTATAAAGGCAGGAAATTGCTCATAAATGAATTGCAAATATTGATCAGAATAATTCTGGACTGTGGTCTACTAAGAAATGATCTTATGATGAAAGTCCTCTGTCTTCAACCCCTTTAGATTAAAGCTAATGGCGGTATAAAGAGCAAATGTGAAGCAAAGTCAAAGGACAGACACAGTGTAGTTCTCTTCACACAGTGTGTAAACGTGACAAACCTCCTCCTCTTCACATCAAGAACAGGAAACCAAAAGACAGACTTGAACAGACAGTTTGACTGCAGCATAGGTCAAAACTTCAGAGACACTAAGGTCTATATTTCTTTCTCGTCTTTCTTTTAGGGCTGAGCCTTTCTGCGTCTCTTTAGGGAGTACGTGATTGAAATAGCATGAAGTAGCCGTGATAATGGTTTGAGGTTTCTGGGTTCTCAGAGCGTTGTTCACTCTGTCTGATAGTTTTGAGAAGAAAGACTGAGATGTATACAAGCTTTCACGACCACAATGTTATTTCTGAATTTGAGACTACAGCTCAACCAGAGCTCAATCAGAGATGGCACATGGCTTAGCAGCTCTCTTAAAAAGGAGACATTGATTATAGCCACACACATCGCTCAAACCATGCATGTGAGAATTAGACACAAAGGCGTCTTAAACTCAACAGCGTTATATTTCTGCATCGATACGGACTGTCTGATTCAAAATCTTCCACTAACACAAAAAGGTTTTAACTACAAGTTTATGAGCCAAACACTGTGGTATCAGCATAAAACAGATTATGACAAATAAGTATCAATCAAATTTAATCAGACTGGTTCCTCTTACCACCACCAAACCCACAGAAAATCAGTCAGAGAGCAGGAGGTGTTGAGGGGGCGCTCGCACCTACAGGTTATCTGATAGCGGCAGTTTCTCACCAGACCTCAAACTACTGACAATGTTTCTGTTCGCTTCAGATAGGAAAGAGTAGGAAACTTCAGGGCAAATGTATATGCGTCAGAATCAAAACAACTGGAGAGTTCCTCTCTGTAATTTTGTAAAAATCAAACTTCTTCACAGTATTGGAAATGAAAGCCAGCTAGGTATTAAACAAGTTGTTGTTTTTTAACATATATGTAGTGTATATATTATATATATATATATATATATATATATATATATATATATATATATATATATATATATATATATATTATATATATATACACACACCCATAAAGACACACACGCACACTCACACACATAATATATATAGTGTGTGTGAGTGTGTGTGTACATTATACTAGTTATAATTCTTATGTTCATATAAAATTCATATAATTCTATAATATATATATATATATATATATATATATATATATATATATAATATGTGTATATATATATGTATAATATAAAAAATAAAATCTCTCAAAAATATTGATAAAAATATGTTTTTCTTGCATCACACTGGTTTTTCTGTAGATCAAATATTATTTGATATTTAATTTTTTTTTAATAATAATATTTAGTAATAACATGCAAAATTTTCAAATATAAGCTTATGTTCCACCAGGTCAAAACTGACCCTGAATGCGAGAATAGAATAGGCTGCAGCTTTTTATGCATTTACAAACCAGTATAATACTGACAAAAGATAGGCTTTTTTTTTTTTAACTCTGTAGGAAATCACAAACTAAGTTTCCAGAACGGATGATTCATTCATATATACTGACTGCTTGTTTGTCAGATGGCTTTATTCCCTTCTTGTTGCACCATGTGAACAGTAGTTTATCTCACTAGCACCTTTCTTACAATACTTTGTGGCAAGACAATAATGAACCAGGCCGCACGGTTAACCGGTTACAATGGGAGGAGGTCTTCCGTTATCTTTGTAATCAGCTATGCTCATCGTGAACCTGCACGCCAGGGTTTCTGGTTGTAAATCTACTGAACAGTGGGGTGCTACAAATCACATGAAGGCAGACGTGTTGAGAGGTGCTAAGAGTTTCCTGGCCATTGTGTGGCTATTTGAGAAAATGTTCTCTCAATAAGGAGAAGTTTGGCTGCACAGCATGTGTGCATGATCGTGGCTCTGACGGCTTATCGGGACACGTGTATTTGACTAATTTTATTTTAAGTCAGAGGTTTCGTTTTGGTCTCTTTGTGTCTTGTTGTGCTGCAGTAATTAGCGTTAGCATGTCTGTTAGCTTAACCGTGTGGCTTCTGACACACTGACAGCAGAGTATATTTGTAATCTGTGGTTTTATTGGAGGATTCATTCGGAGGACTAATTCTCAGCTAGACGAGATGAGTAAAACGTGGCAAGCAAGTGACAATCAAAATTGAGAAAATCTGATGATTGCAAACGACAGACTATATATATATATATACGTTTTTATTTTTTTTAACTCCTAATGTTTAGTCAAAATGTCATAACTCTGTTTAGGCCCTGTTCATACCAGGAACGATAACTATAAAGATAACTAATGTGATTATCGTTCGAACCAACGTATGATAATGTTCTGTTTATTATATGCACATGCTATTTTTTTTGTCTGCCACATTGCCATAAATGCTCTAGTATTAAAGCATCTTTAAAGCATTGGCTGTCAGTGTTTTTATCATTCATTAGCTGGAAAAAATAGTTCTGCAAGTGAATCCAATGATATTCTTCTTTGTTATTATCGTCATAGCTGTGGTGTGGACTTTTCTATTCTCAGAGAATTGGAAAGATTATTAAAACTTTATAGTTATCCTTATAGTTAACTAGCCTGGAAATCTAGACCTAAATCTAAAACATTAATGGTCTGGCATCGACTAATGAAAATCGCCCAGCTCGAGGGGCGGCACCAAGCATGCATTTGAAAATCTCACTGCGTGCAATTGGATAACACTACAACCAATCACAACATCAGACATCCCAAGTCTCCCGGAAGTTCCGGGAGTCTCCCGCATATTGATAGCGGCTCCCTGATACCCGCAAATGAGTTAAAATCTCCGGAATCTAGAGCGAGCGAGCCAGAGCGCGCGTGCACAGCAGAGAGGGAGAGGGAGCGAGAGACCTTGCGTGTGTGCGTGTGTGCGCACGTAAAATAGAGAGCATCTGATTGGCCTGTTTCGGTAAATCAACCAATCAATTGTCAGTGTGGGCGGGTTTTATCGCTTCTCCCGAACCGAATTAATCAGTTCAGTGTATCTAGAAACAGGAGCGCCATGGCAACGGGAGAGTGCTTCAAAAAAAACATGCAAAAAACGAAAGTATAAGATACATTTTACGGCAGACTACATGGAAGTGTACCCCTGTCTTATAAGAGTAAAACATAATGATAGTCTTGCACGCTGTAAAGTTTGTAACAGTGACTTCAGTATTGCCCATGGCGGGTTAAATGATTGTAAAAGACATGTTGAGGTGAGTTCAACAAGTTTCATTTCATTCATGTGCATATTAGCCTATTCCGACCTGTTTAAAGCTGCAATGGAATATAAATAAAAGCAGTTTACATGAATAGTATAAGCAGCTTATAAATAGTAAAAGTAATCTACAAATTGTAACATTATGAACAATAGGCCTATAGCCTATAGAAATGATGTATTATGCTTTTATATATTTTAGGGACAACAACTGTGTGGTGAATTGTCATATCCTTGTCCTCCTTCCATTTTTTTTTTTGGGGGGGGGGGGGGGTTGGAGGGGGGTACCTCCCTGAAATGAACTTTTGCAGGTTGGGATGTCTGCAACATCGCTTAGCTACCAGCGGAGCTAACTGGTAGATTATACTCTTACCGTATCCTGTCGGCAAAACAGCAAAAACGCCCTTCTTGCAAAGGAACGATTCGAGCGCCGTCTTCTGTTCCTCTTTTTGAGAAAAAGGCAAGTCTAACTCGTTAATTGTAGCGGCCAAAGCCGTTTCAAACAACTGGTGTTCATCCATAGCCATCTTGCAATGTTTACTAATGACTTCGACGTCGCAACGCTGTCGTCATCTCGCCTCTGGCCCGCCTATATCAGATAACCCCAAGTGATTGGTGCAGCTCAGATAGAGGGGCATATTTAATGAGCATCATTACTCGACACCAGAGTAACTCGCTGAGCAAATTCAACTTGTGCTCTCGCGAGAACTCTGGATTACCAGGGTAATAGTTAACATCCTTAGTCTCTACACTCAGATGTGCATCAAGAAAAGATGTGTCGCGACGCTTCCTCAATTTCATTGCGACTTTAAACCTTTAAAGTGATAGTTCACACAAAAATGAAAATTCTGTCATCATTTACTTACCTTCATGTTGTTACAAACCTGTATGAGTTTCTTTCTTTCTGAACATAAAAGAAGATATTTTGAAGAATGCTGGAAACCAGACTGTTGACAATTGACTTCAATAGTATTTTTTTACCCTACTATGGAAGTCAATGGCTACCGTAACCTGTCTGCTTCCCAGCATAATTCAATCATCGTTTGTGTTCAAGAGAGAAAAGAAACTCATACATGTTTGGAACAACTGTGTTGAGGGTGAGTAAATGATGATAACATTTTAATTTTGGGGTGTTTCTATCCCTTTAATTTCACTGAAGCACAGGAAAGGATGCAAACAGGCGGCTACAAAAGCAACAATGTCAGCAGTGAAGTAACATTCAATGCATTGAAATCAGATTTAAGGTAATCTGAATCTTTTCGTCTACCACCATCACGCTAGACTAGACCATCCGGCAGAGAACTCTTTCAGTGCAACATTAATGCAAGCAAGCATTTGTTTCAGATTCCTGTTAAGTGAGATACAGTGTTGGCATTTTCTTGCAAAATCACTTCTGCATAAAAGAGCTGATAGACAAGTGTGATGTTTATGCCTGGTCTGAGTGTGTGAACTACGCAAGCATCTGAAGACTCGGCCAAGAGAGTGAGAGAGATGTTATCGTAGCTTTGCTTCTAGAAAAAGCAGAAGATACCGCTTCCCTCAAGGCCGTTTGGGTGATCAACAGACAGGCCACTCTTGCACGAAGTCATGTGTGATGAATAAATGGAACGGTCGCTGACCTGAGCTTTACGCTGTGTTTTTGTTTGTGGACGGTGATTAGCTTGTAATAGGCTTGTGTGTTGGGAGGTGCTTTCATTTCCTCTACTATTAAGGGTTAATTTTAACACATATCATTTACGTTTAATGGTTTCATGTTTGAAAACATCGAGTATTTTAATGTTTACGATGGGCCCCATTCATGTCCATTGTAAGTGTCTTACTGTTAGCCAGAAAAGTTATTGGAAATCTTTTTTTGTGGTAATCAACGTTATGCCCCACCCCTCAATCCCGTCAACTGAGGTTAACTCGCACTGAACCCAGAATAGTCCTTGAACACAGAGCTGGGATGAGTGAGAGAAGTTTAATGATGCTCGTGGTCCAGGATTAATTTAGCCTGAAGGAAGTCAGCGAGGGTAAATGACACTGTAATTAGACACCTCCAGACTGTCAAATAGCAGATGATGTCAGGTGTGGTGTTACCTTGTATTGAAGAGCTGAAAACTGTTGTCTGCTCTGTTGTAATTGGCTGCTCAGATCTTGGTGCTGTGACGTCAACTCCCGTAGATGATCTCGCTGACTGTTTATATGCGCTTCTGTACGCGTTAGCTGGTCGCTGTGAATTTTGTCCTGTAGTGATATAATAAAACAGATCAAATTAGAGGACTGAATCGAGTCACATTTAATGTGAGGACATATTGATTTGCAGTATTAACAGTGTAAGAGATTTCAGTTGGTCAGAATCTGATTTAGGAGTCATGTCTCATGCTCCCCTAGACATTTCAAAACTGTAATGTTTCCCAATCAGAGATAAGAATAATTTTGACATCTCAGGATGTTTCATCATGACACATAGCAATGACAAATGAAATTCACAAATTGGTAATTGGAAAATATATAGGCCGATACATTTGAATAAAATAAACAAACACACAATTAACATAGGCTAACTAAAAAGTTATAGTTATATATGGGTTATATCTAAAAAGAGGAAAGAGGACAAGTACGAAAATATTCATATGGAATATACTAACCATATTCAGTTTACTGTATTCAAATGCAATTATTATAATAAATGATTATGAGGTAAAGAAATAAAAAGTTTTAGTTTAACTTTATAAAACTAAATAATAACCTTTTGTAATGCAGAGCCATTTTTAATTTTCCTAGTTAGTTAATCACTGGGATTAATTAATTACCCCATCCCCACCACAAAGGCATTTATGCATAATTTAAAAGTTTATAAAAAAAAAAACGAATATTTCATTGACATATTTCACACTTAATGCGGTCCATGTATCCCAAACAGTATAAAATGATCAATCCCAAACTTGATTGTTTTGGTAAGTAGGCCTAACATAATTTTTTTTTTATATAGGCCTATTTTTGATTTCATATTTCTTTGAACTTTTCAAAAACCTAAGCTTTTATCAATTTTCAGGTTTAAATTACCACATTTCCAACGTGACACATTGAACCCTTTTATCAATTTTCAGGTTTAAATTACCACATTTCCAACGTGACACATTGAACCCTCTGACATTTTTGTGGTCCCAATGAGGAAAGCCGCTTAATATATTGTGATGTTTTTGAAAATGTAAAAATACAGAAAGTTTTCTGTGATGGATACCTGTTTATGGGTAGGGTTGGTGATAGAATGTACAGTTTGTACAGTATACAAATTATTATGTCTAATGAAAACATGTTGGTTTTTTTTTGTGTGTGTGTGTGTGTGTGTGTGTGTGTGTGTGTGTGTGTGTGTGTGTGTGTGTGTGTGTGTGTGTGTGTGTGTGTGTGTGTGTGTGTGTGTGTGTGTGTGTGTGTTGCTCGCGATCTTTTCCTCGTTGTTGTAGGCTAGCTCACGAATTTCCGTGATTGTGATATGTTTAGGACCCTGACTGTAGCAAGTCTGAAAATCTCAAAAACTGATAGCGGAAACTTCTTTTTGTTTCTAGATAAAGACAACAAGAACAAACTGTGATCTGTCATCCATTCTATCACGCAGAACGACTGAAGCGAAACGGATTGCGCGATTCACACTGCGCTGTCGCCTTGATCTGCGTCGCTGTCAGCGGCTCGTGATGCGCAGTGCTCGCACGAATGCTTTGTCGAAGCAGCGCGCTTCTTTTGATAAGCACAGTTTAATTTTCACACTTTAATGGCATTTATAGCTCCTGAAGAAGGATTATTTCAAAATGTTGCTCAGTAAATAGGTGAGAGAGACGTCCCAATTCGCGTAGCCTACTTGTGTAGCTTTGTAGTAGCCTAAGCTTGTGTGACGAGTTGACACACATTCTGAATAGAAAAGGTGCACTTTTAAATACCCGGATGATACACTTAACTGAAATAAATATTGCTAAATAAGTATGTTCTATATGAATATATATTAATTTAATTAGGACGTTGCCTACTACATCCACCATTCTGTTATTATCATGTGACCTACCAGTGTCAGTTAGCCTACGTTGCTTAACCGACCGTTAAAAAAGTAGGCTATGTTCAAGGCCTATATAGTAGGCTATGAATGTAATCTGGACATACTACAGGTACTACTGACCTACCAGTGTTACTTCACTGTCATTCACAAATCCTCTCCCGTGGCCTTATGGGATAGTAAAGTGTCCAGCAAATGCACAATTCAGAATCTGGACGGAAGTAGCCTGTCATCCAGATACTTTTTGCCTACTCTTTTATGAGTAACGTTACTGTGAATTCGGACATAGTAGGCCTACTTCTTTAGTCACATAGGCTACTGTTTTTGACAACAGTATGTGTCAAAATAAGTAGCCTGTCTGAATTCACAGTACTCATAAACGAGTAGGCAAAGAGTACCCGGATGACCTGCTGATTGACGGACACTTTACTATCCCATTTGGCCACGGATGAGGATTTGTGAATATCAGTGAAGCAACATAACTGATGCTGGTAGGTCACATGATAATGACATCATGGTGGATGTAGGACGTCCAGATTACATTCGTACAACTCAAATTCATACTATATAGAAGTAATTACTCATTCAAAATAAGTATAAGAGAGTATCCCATTTTGGACGCAGCCAATGAATTCTCGATGGACAAAATCAAGTCCCGTCCTTAATTTCTTTCTTGTTCGAGAAGCCATTTCACTCAAATATACGTCAAAAGAGGGCAGCAAAACACGACTTCTGATTTATGCTGTGTATTGCAGTGTCACATTTGACTTGACACCAGTTCCAGAAGTAAGCGACCTGAACTAAGCTTTGGTCGCTCTATTGTTCCTCATATCGCAGTGCATCAAGCTGTAAACCAGCAGATATGATCAGCTGAGGGTTTTAACCTCTGTCTGCAGCTGCAGCAGTTTGTGGCGGCTCTCTTTAAGCGCGGCCTGGGTGAGCGCTTCCTTCAGTCTTGTGCTCAACAGCTCAACCTGCAGGTCATTCTGTGCACTGCTGACCTTCTGCTGACCTCCACAATGCACCTGCTGCCACCGAGAGAGACACAGTGACATTGTGATGAACCTTACTTATGGTATATTGAACACTGAATATCCTCTTTTTTTCTATCCCCATCTAAAGTTACCTGCCATTTCTTTGCCAGGTGTTTAATGTGCAGTTTCAGCTCTTTGAGCCCTGTAAGTGCCTCTGCTTCCCGCAGTCTACAGCTGATCAGCTCCCTCTGCAGACACATCACACTGTTCTCATCAGGCACAGTGCTGCTGCTGCTCTACAACACACACACACACACACACACACACACACACACACACACACACATTTATGATTACTAAAGCAAACCCACGTCTGTCTAAACATCAGCAAATAGTGATATCTAATATTCTTTAGCTCACTATACATAATAGTGTGCTGCAGGGATGATGCATTTTTGTAGGCCAAAACCCAGAAACAAACATTTTAGCGCTTCTGGTTTAATCGTCCTGAAGTCAGTGAGTTTTTTTAATGTGGTTTTTGGTTAAATGACTGAGATAAAATTTTATTTTGTCCTGAAAAAGTCGGTTTCTAACAAGTGTCTAAATGTGACAGAGCTTGTGTGGGACATTAAACATCATCACGCCGAACAGATTCACTTATAGTCTGCTTTCACAGCCTCATTTGCTCTTGCAAACTATTCTGTTTCACTGTGATAGTTTAGTGTTATAGTGTTAGTTTCACTTACTCAAACTCTCAGGGATATACAGTATATACTGTATATATATATACACACACACACACATATATATATAGGGGTTTATATTTTGCATGAAAGATTTGATTTATGAAAGATATTACTTGATATTGATTTATTTTATATATTGATATATTGATATATTTTGCATGAAAGATTTGACTTGACTTTGACCTCTTCTATCTGCAAGGTGTCCGTCTGCATCTCCTTTAAAGTGTTTTGTGACCTGGCTGCATTTAGCAGAGATTTCTCCAGCTCTTTCTTCATCTGCGACACCAGTTGCTCAGAGCACCTCTGGAAGGGCGGCACGGTAAGAACATGAACATTAGAAAATATGCATTAACATAACTTTAACATAAAGGCACTGCAATAGACTCACCTTCTCCAGAATGTCAAGTCTCTGCTTTAAATGTTCGTTCTCTGAGGAAAGTCCCTTAACAAAAGGCAAGAGAAAAACTGAGCACTTGCAAACAGTGGCTGAAAATGGCGATTAATAACCTAAAGAGAAATACTAGGGTGAATTCAGGGTGATTGGGACACTTTTGCCATTGAGATGACTTGGAGTGTCCCAATTAACCTGAATTCGCCTAAGTGAAGGGAAAGAAACAAGCACTCACATTTAGTTCCTCCTGATCCTCCAGCTCTTTAGCCTTGATAGATGTATACTCTTTTCTCAGTCTAAAATGAGTGAAATACACCAGATAACAGGCTAGAAGAACAAGGAAAATTAGGCAAGAATTGAAGGAAGAGCTTACTGTTTCATTCTGCTGGAATTGTATTTAATTTGATATGCTGCTTCAATCATCCCATCAGGATCTGATTCCCATGATTCTAGATTCTGCAAGCACTGAAAACAACAGAGTTACTCTGAAGACCAAGAAATTCAAAGAGGCAAGATTTGATAGCAGTGTTTCTTTGGAGTGCTCCATTACGTTCATCATTCCCTCTATATCGAGCTTGATGAGTTCTGTCTGCTTCATGTGAAGCACAGCCAAACCAACCCGGAAGACGATCTCCAAACCCTACAGACACATGCGTATATATCGTCACTCATATTGTCCATTTAACTGCATATTTAGATGCTAGTGGCAGTGTTGTTATTGTTAACTAAAATAAAAATCTTTTTAGGTAATTGAAATAGTTCAATTAAAATAAACATTTGATGAAAAAAGGCAATATATACTGATGTAAATAAATAAGTTTAAATTGAAGTACTAAATTCGATTAAACTAAAGATGAAAAAAATCAAGTCAAATAAAACAAATAAAACTAATAAATATGATAAAACCACATAACAAAATGACTAAAACGTAAACTAAAATGAAAATATAAAACAATAAAATGACAAATAAAAGCCAATTCAGAAGATTAACAAATACTTTAAAAGTATATAAATAATAATAAAATACTTATCTAGCTTATCTAAAAATCTTAGCTTATCTATTTCCTATAGATATGAAATATGACATTCAGTTTGAAGGGATGGGTTATGGTGGGATGTTGTGACGTGACTGAATGTACCTCACACATGAAGATATCAAAAGTCCTCATGGCCGCTGTGATAGGCAGAGATGAGAGGAGGATGTTGAGAAACCAGGATGAGGAGAACATGGAGGTGTGAAAACCCTGAGTCTGGAAGTGGGAATGAAGCTCAGGAAGCTGCTCCTATCAGAGAGAGAAAGATATCTTCAGACAACAGATGACCACCAACTGTAGGGGAGAGTGGGGTAAGATGTGTCACACCCTTTTTCTAAAAACAAAAAAATTGTATGCCGTTTTTTTGTCATTTGTCCATGCACTGACAAGCACTTTTATGCTAAAAATCCTGTTATTTCCATTTTGTAAAATCAATTTTTCAATTCAAATGGTTGGGATCAGTGAGTTTTTATTTATTTATACATTTTTTTAAGGAATTTGAATACTTTTATTCAGTTACTAAGAATACATTACATTTATGACATTTATAATGTTACAAAATATTTATATTGCAAAACAATTGTTCTTTTCTGATTTCTATTCATCAAAACATCCTGGGGAAAAAGTATCACGGTTTCCACAAAAATATTAAGCAGCACAACAATTAGAATGATTTCTGAAGGATCATGTGACACTGAAGACTGGAGTAATGATGCTGAAAATTCAGCTTTGCCAACACAGGAATAAATTATATAATAGAACAGTTAAATTGTAATAATATTTCACAATATTGCCGTTTACTGTATTTTTGTATCAAATAAATGCAGCCATGATGAGCATTAGAGACTTCAAAAAATCTTAATAACCCCAAACTTTTAATAGTTAATAAATATTTTGATGAATTACCAATGTATAAAACAATGTAAATTTATTTATTTATGCATTTTATCTTTTTTTCATATTTATTATATTTTATTATATGTAAAATGTCATTTGAAAGCTAAGATTTAACTAATTTCTCATTGCTTAGAGGACAGCATTGGAAAAAACAAAACAAAAAAAAGGTGACACAGCTTACCCCACTATCCCCTTTAACACCAAATCTGGACATCTACGACTCAGAAGTTCTTGTCATGTGCGATTCTCAGAAATCGGAAAGATATTCAGCAGATCATTTGTAACAGGCTTTATGTAGCTTACTCAGCTCATGGTTTTTGGAAGGAACATTTTATAAATATGAATGTGCCTTTAAATAGAGCAGAATTACACTTGTTTACCTGAATCATAGAGTCAAACTGGTAAATGCAGCAGCCAAGCTCAACATTACTGGATCTATAGAGCTCCCTCATTCTGAAGTCCTTCATCAGCCTCACAAAAACACAGAAGGCCTCCTCCTCAGCCATCTGAAAGATCAACAGCTCAATTCATAGACAAGTACTAACTAATTAAATGTAACTATAATTCAAAAATCAATTCATTACCTGTGTGAGCAGCAGGCCTACAATAAACACACTTCCCTGGCAATAGCCAATCTCTCGATCTAAGACTGAGTAAGCCTGTAATAAAAGCCACATTGTGGTATCTATACTCCTCAAATGCAGAAGTATAATCATATTCTCGGTCATCTAACCTTCAGCACGTTAAGCAGTGGCTCCTGGCAGGTGGCGTCCCGGAGCTTCTGAAAGAGCTGGTGTTGTGGGAGGATGCGGGACAGGTCTCTGTGCATCAGCGTCTCAGCGGGACAGGAGCTCTTCAGCAGATCTGAGTAGTGCTGTGAAACGGCCACGTTCTGAGCGTCACACAGCAGCTGCCACACCACGGGCCGCAGGTGAGCCGGGACACCCCTCCTGATCAGCGCCTGAACGGGACACACAAATGAGATACCGCTCACTGATGGTTGTACACCCACATTGAAATCATGACCGATCGAGCGGTCGGTTACCTTGATCTGTCCCACTTTTGTCTTGCTCCAGTCGTCCCATTCTTTAATGACATGACTCCATATGTCATCGTCACAAGAGAGGGTTTTAGGCGAGGTGGGACTCTGCAGGACCCCGCTTACAGAGTAAAGAGACTTACTGTCTGTCTCTAGCAGCCTGTTTAGGAGTGCAGATAAGATGATGTGCATTCGTCAACGTCAAATAGAACTGAGTGATTAATTAGTAGAGACTAATGTAATGACTTAATCCTTTACATAATAAAGCCCTTAATTCTTTTATAATACAAAAGGAGAATTGAAGCTATGTAAAATGATATAAAAAAACTTGTATAGATTATATGTAATAATAGTAATTAAAAAATGAAATAAAAATAAATACATTTGAGATGTATGATAAACCTGAATATATTATGTTCGTACAGTAGTCTATTTAAAATACATCTAATAATGTTTGTTTTATGCTGAATGTAAATAAAACATATTTAAACAAATAGCATACTTTTAATAAGTAATATTTTGAGATGTGTGATAAACATGAATGTATTATATTTAAATACATCTAATAATGTTCGTTTGAAGCCGAATGTAAATAAAAAATAAATTAAACAAACAAATAATACTTTTGGTAATAAGTACAATTTTGAGATGTATAAGCTTGAATATATACATAGCCTTTAAAATACATCTGATAGAAATGTTTTTTTTATGCTGAATGACAATAGAAATTAATATATTTTTGATAAGTGCTGTTTTGAGATGATGACATGAATTTATATATATATATATACACACACACACACACACACAGCTGTTTAAATACATCTAATGTTTGTTTCATGCTGAAAGTCAATAAAATGAATTAAACAAATAAATAAACATAAATATATATATTAAATGTGCATACAGTATTTGTAATACATCTGATGTTAGTTTGATGCTGAATGTCAATAAAAACATATAAATAAATGTACTTATATATACTGTTTTGACATGTATGATGACATTAATATATATTATGTATGATATATACAGTATTTGAAATACATCTAATGCTGAATGTTAACAAAAAATAAATAAAATTTAACAAAAAGATAAAAACAAACAAACAAATAAATAATACCTAAATAAATGATGTTCTTTGAACTTAACCCTATAAAAAGCATAATTTGGTTTCACAGTGTGGAAACAGAGATCTGTCACTAATGTAATGTGTAACTTTTTAGTTTAGGTTGTTGATTCTAGGAAACAGGGCAGGGTGTGAAGAAGTGACCTGTTCTGTTCCTCAAGTTTAGCAAGTAACTTCATCTCATCTGCACTGAGCTGAGGCCCCGCTGAGGGACACAGAGATGCCGCGCTCAAAGAGTCCATCTGTAAACCTCTTGAAACCTAAAAAAAATATTTTCAAATGTCAAAAACAAAAAAAATGCGTGTGTGTTTATGTGTGAAGTTGATAGAATCTAATCATAAGTACATTGCTTTTTTCATACATACTGTAAGTTTCACATCTTGCATATCATATTTTATGGCATTTACTGGCATAGAACTGGGATTTCTTACCAGTGTGTGAGATTCCGGTAATTTGGGGGTGCAAATGTCTCCACAAAATCTTTCCTCTGGTTGCTGTCAAACTTAATCCAGTGACACTGTCCGTCACACCTGTTTCTTCCATACCGCAGAGGGGGAAAAACACACAGCAAACGAATCACATGCTGCTTTATATAGCAGAGTCTCACGGGCTGATCAAAGTTCCTCAAAATAACAGTTCTGCCTGTGACTCAGGAGCTTGTTTTTAAAGTGACCTGACTGAGTGAACAACTTCCTCTTACAGCTTCTCATACTTTTTAACAGGCCCCATAACATTCACCTGTGGGACTTCAACCGGTTAGACTGCCGAGAGAAGCAAATGCATGGTTGATCTTGTCCAGTTCTGTGAAACTTTGACAGATAAGCTTCCTTATGCAGCATAAGCATAAATCATTTACTGAAACAAAAAGGAAGGCCTTTTGGGTCCAGAGGGCTGTGTGTCGACAGACACTAGATGTTGATACACATCTCTGTTTTTAGCCCCACCCTATTTTAAGGAAGTCGATAAAGTGACATTGGTTTGTTTGCAAACCTAAACCTTTTTCACAGCAGAATATGAAATGTGACATTTACTGTGATAATGCTAACAAGCATCAACTAATGCATGTTTTCAAGAGTCATTGTCCATTTGTATAGTCTATATATAGTATCTATTTACTGTCTGTGATATTGTATATTGTCGATTATTGATATTGTTTATAACTCTTGAATACCAAGAATAAGTTGCACCATGATTTCCTGTACATTTTCCTGTCCTACTCAAACTTTTGCATGCTTTTAAAAAGAGTACTTACAGAAATGATATAACTTTAGAAGAATATATTTTAATTGCAATTAAATGAAAATGTATTGTAGTTGGGACTTAAGTACATCTTTCATTTTATAATTGTCTTTGAAATTGAATGTGTACTACTGCAGAATGTACTGACAAGCATTTATGGCAAACTAAAATAATGCAATTTCTATTGAAACTTACACATTTGCAATTCAGTACATTTCAAATATATCAACTTTAAATGTAATATCATATAGCACACTACAGTTAAAATTACAATCAAGTATTTTACATGTGCTTGTTAGTAGCACATCAACTGATTATTAAAACGATATACAATGCACTTTAAAGTAAAACTTTTAATTTGACATTAAAGAGACTTTTGTAATTAAGAAACAGTCATGAAAGTGGATTCCTAGTACACTTAAGGCAGCCTTTTATTTCATTTATATTATGAATTATATTTATATGATTGCAGTACTGTGTTTTACTTTTAAGATTTGAAGTAGGCCTAAGTGCACATTCAACACAATTCTTCAACACTTCTTTTTCACAAGGGAAGTCCCTCTATATCACTTGAGCTCATTCAAATGGGAAATCATTTTTGATTACCCATCAGAACCTGATTCATTTTTAAAATGTATAAGAAACGTATTTGATTCTTAGAGGATTCTCATTTGATCCCGTTAATTTGTTAAAATCGTTGAATCCTACATAGAAATTAATTTAGGATTTTTTTTTTTATCTATAGAAAGTAAAACAAATTGATTGCTTTCCTACCAGCATAGAAGTTTGAGAGCTTCAATCACTATTTTAATATTTTTTATGATTGAAATGTTAAAGTTTCATGCCCGTTCACGCAGAGGACGATAACTATAAAGATATAGATATAGTTCTAAAAATCATTCCCAATATTAAAGAATGACAGAGTTCACACAACAGCTATAACGATAACAACACAGAGAAATGAAATCGTTGAAATCACTTTCAGAAGGATTGTATCCAGCTGATGACAGCCAATCAGAATCCAACTTTCTGCTACGAACTCGAGCATTTAAAGCGGCAGAAAAACACGCGCTTAGAATAAACAGAGCTAATATAGTTATCTTTATAGTAATAATTCTTGGTGTGAACCTCTTTTTTTTTACAGTCTATGGTGTGAACGGGCCTGACTATATATATCCTGCCGTGTTTCCTCCAGGACGCTAGGAGCGCACACACTCCTGCCTGCGCGTGTTTTGTTTATCCGGTCGCAGCGCACCATGAACTTCCTTTTCTCAGTGCAGCGGGAGCAGTATCGGAGTCTGAAGACTTCAGTCTCCCAACCTAAAGGAGAACAAACGATTACAAAATGGTCAGTAAATCACCAAAATACAATGTTCTACTCATTACATTCCCTCACCAGCTATTCCAGCTCGATTTCCATGAAAGATGAACTCATGAAGCGACGGGATGGTATTAGATTCAATCGGTCAGTCCAGTCGCTGCGCGAACGTCAGTGGCACATTTCCCTCGAAACGCTAAAATATTTTTTTTTTCGACACTAAACGCAAAAAATAAGCATTTCTCCCTTTGGTAGTAGTTTTTGTGGGTGTGTGTTTGCCCTGGTTAAAAGTCTGTTATTTTATTCGGTTTTGCGTTGTCATGTTTACTGTCACTTCGCGCACTGCATCTGATCATCATAACCAGAGGCAGCCAACAGTGTCATTAGGATTATTGCTCTTCAAATCTCTACTGTCCTGCTTGTCAACAGTTTAACTTACAAATAAAGCTATCTGTTGCAGGGCTTCGTTAAGGTGGTTAAGAACAAGGCGTATTTCAAGAGATACCAGGTCAAGTTCAGGAGGAGGCGAGGTATGTCAACGTGTTTCCTTACCTTTGGGGAAGAATGTTTCCAGGGGTCACAGTGACCGGGCCTGAATGTGTTCCTTCTGGAAAAAAACATGAAAACAATCTATGCTGGTCTGTCAGCTGGTTTAGATGGTCAACTAGGATATCTCAATTGGCTGAAACTAGTGGTCAACTAATGTCTTGGAGAGCTGAGTGGCCTATATATATATATATATATTACCTACTAAATATAGAGCATTATAGTTTGAAATCATGGACTTTCTGTTTGGCCACTGAAACTCCTCTGAGGGCCGATTCACTTTTCATGTTTTTGCTTTGAAAAAAGTGAGAAGCACGCAGTTAAACTCAAGGTGTCGAGATTTAACTTGAACGCAGTTCAAGTGTGTTTACATAGAAAATCAATGGAAAAGCAGTGAAATAAAAAAAAACATGTTCTGTATGAATGGCCCCTTAAACTAACTTAGGATGATTTTTCAACAGTTGTCTAACACACTTTGGCTTTTCAGAGGGAAAAACTGACTACTTTGCCCGCAAACGCCTTGTCATCCAAGACAAGAACAAGTACAACACACCGAAGTACAGGATGATCGTTCGACTCTCCAACAGGGATATTGTTTGCCAGGTATGAACTACTACCATGCCGTCTTTGCCATAGTTTTTGAAATCTTGCTAATTACCGTTGGGTTACTGAGTGTCTTGTCTTTCTCTCTCTCAGATCGCATATGCCAAAATCGAAGGCGACGCGATCGTCTGCGCTGCTTACTCTCACGAGTTGCCAAAGTATGGCATTACTGTAGGACTGACAAACTACGCTGCCGCCTACTGCACCGGTTTGCTGTGTGCACGCAGGGTAAATGTCCTTAGTCTTCATGAATGTCTAGTATTGTTCAAATCTCATAGTATGGTCTTACTCAGATTTGTTTTCTGCTTACAGCTGCTGAATAAGTTTGGTCTGGATAAGGTCTACGAAGGCCAGGTTGAGGTGACTGGCGATGAGTTTAATGTGGAAAGCATTGATGGCCAGCCAGGGGCGTTTACATGCTACCTGGACGCTGGCCTCGCCAGAACCACCACAGGGAATAAGGTGTTTGGAGCTCTCAAAGGAGCAGTGGATGGAGGACTGTCTATCCCTCACAGGTCAGTGCATGCCGTTTTTATCTTTTTGCAAACTTAGACAATGGACATTGATTCAGCACTTTTGGATGCATGGGTGCTTTCAAAAAGTCTTTATGAAAACATTAAATTTTCTCCATGAAAATAAGCTACTGTCTGTATGGATTGCCTGAAGTCAATAATGAACACTGAGGTTTGGGAGAAAAAAAAATTCCACGTTTTTTCACGGAATCGCAGTGTTCACCAACAGAAAGCTGCGTGGTTTTAAAGGGTTAGTTCACCCAAAAATGAAAATTATGTCATTAATGACTTACCCTCATGTCGTTCTAAGCCCGTAAGACCTCCGTTCATCTTCGGAACACAGTTTAAGATATTTTAGATTTAGTCCGAGAGCTTTCTGTTCCTCCATTGAAAGTCAATGGACGGCATACTGTCCATGTCCAGAAAGGCAATACAGACATCAACAAAGTAGTCCATGTGACATCAGTGGCTCAATCTTAAGTTTATCAAGCGACGAGAATACTTTTTGTGCGCAAAAAACAACAAAAATAACGACTTTATTCCACTTTTCATTTCCTTCTCTCTGGGCCTCGAGTGAGTTCACGTAGTGTTTTTGCGCAGCGCGTCTGTGTTGTATGTCACGCATCACACATGACCAGCGTCGGCCAACAGTGAGCCTGCGTGTGACGTACAACACAGACGCGCTGCGCAAAAACACTACGTGAAATAGCTCGAGGCCCAGAGAGAAGGAAATGAATAGTGGAATAAAGTCGTTATTTTTGTTGTTTTTTGCGCACAAAAAGTATTCTCGTCGCTTGATAAACTTAAGATTGAGCCACTGATGTCACATGGACTACTTTGATGATGTCTTTATTGCCTTTCTGGACATGGACAGTATGCCGTCCATTGACTTTCAATGGAGAAACAGAAAGCTCTCGGACTAAATCTAAAACATCTTAAACTGTGTTCCGAAGATGAACAGAGGTCTTACGGGCTTAGAACGACATGAGGGTGAGTAATTAATGACATCATTTTCATTTTTGGGTGAACTAACCCTTTAATAATGAGAAACACGTAGTTGAAGAAATTTTCGATCACATGACCACTAAACAGTGCTGTGAGATCCAGTGAAAAGTGTTCCAGTTCTGTGCAGAGCCCTCCCATATAAACCACAGATCAACTGAGTTTAAGTGTAAAGCCAGATGAAACAGCTGACATTCTCAACAACACAAAGGAGAAAGTTGTGCAGCAATGATACAGTTAGAAGGCTTTTCAATCCACAAGTCGCCAACATTTGCCTTTATTTATTGTTGTAACACTAACTGAAACCATGGGATTGTGGCAGAAATGTGGGATATTCATATCGAATTTTATATTGTCATACTGGTGTCATGCAGTAGGTGGCGGTATGCACATTCAAGTGGGTTTGCCAACCGCTATTTAAAGGGACAATAAGTAACTTTTTAGGTATTTTATTATCTAAAATCAATATTTTTTTTCATAAATATGTCCTCAATGGTGTCCAAATACCTCTGCCAATGATCTGACTTATCCTCGTAAACGAAGAATTTATTATCTTTATATACATGGGACGGGTAGGTCCACGGAGGCTTCCATGTAGTTCCGCCATCTTGAAAAACTATAATAGCAGAGAGGGACAAAAAGTACTAGGCCAACGCGTTTCCACAACGCGTTTTCGTTCAGAGCCCGCGTCAAGTGACTGAAACCAGCAGAAACGGAGCAGAGCAGTGAGAGGCGCTTTTGTCACTGCCCCGGCAAGTTTAAAAGGCTGCACTGCACGGTTAAGTCAAAGGATAACGAGTCCTCTTAGTCGAAAAACTCCACAATAAGACCGTAAAAGGAAACGTGATCGGAGATTACAAAAACAAGGGTTATTAGCTATAATGTCGGGATAGCTAATGCAGGAGAAAGCTTTCAAAAGAGACGCTGAAGTTGCCTGCTTTCTTCTCGACAGGTAAGTCAATGTTAAGGTCTTAATTACAGGCTTTTTATTTTTTTATTAGCCTATATAGACCAGCGTTTCCCAGCGGGAAACTGTGTAAAAAAAAACAAATCTTTACCATCAATCTCGGATCGTCGGAAGTCTCTAATAACAACAAATAATGCGCACAAATTTATAATACAAATGCAAATCATAAGTTTTTGGCGTTGAATTGCGGAGGTTGCGCTTGCATGTGATTTTATTCCCGTGCCTCATTCCCAGTGCGTCCACATAAAGCTGCCTATTTTTCATTGATGCGCTTACAGTCAAATACACACGAATTGTCACAACGTCCGTCTTGCCGCGTATTCACATCGGTTGTGCTGCTGTCAACGCAACGCGTGCGATTAATATTTTTCAATTTAACACGTTAAAAATATTTAACGCAATTAAAGCAGCATTTTTTTCTGTCATCCTTTGGCTAGCGTTACATTATATAATCACGTTCTTCTTCATGCAAATGCTTCTAACCATGCAAGCGAGAAAATACAAAAGAGAATGCGCTGTCCTGTGATGCTGACACGACGCGCGCCAGACTCGACTTCTCGTTCGAGCTTTCGCTTTGAGTATCCTCATGAGAGCAGTCTTAAATTAGTTAAATAAAGTCTTAAATGAACGTTAAGAGTTGTGAGAAAATGGGACGCTTGTGGGATCCACATGTGACAGTGCAGCAGTGACATCAGAATCAAATAACACTTCATTCATAAAAAGATGCCATTAAACAATTATTTGAAATATACTGTCTTTATGATGTTTCTACATTAATTTGGAGATTTACTGTGAAATTATTAGGCTACATAAAATATAGTAAAAACAAGCTATCTTGTGCAATTATAACAAAATTATATATTATATAAAATTAAAAATGTTTAATTCATTCATTCATTTGTAACATGCATGAACGAAGAAAAAAAAAGGAACAGGAAGAAGAAAATCTTATGGTAGCCTACCTGTCATTTATTTGTGCACATCAAAAAAAAAAAAAAAAAAAAAACAGCACATTTCAAAGTATAGTATCAAAGTAGTATCGTGACAACACTAGTGTAGGGTGCCACACATTTTTTTTAAATTTCAAAGGGTGCCTTGACTGAAAAAAGGTTGGGAAACACTGATATAGACAGTAGAACATAGTTAAAAGTTAAACAGGCTCTTTGATGAATAGCAGCTATTGAGTAAAGTAGAGATGGTCCTATAAACAAGGTTGTAAGTTTTGTTTGTTCAAAACTGTAACATTCGTTTGTTCGTTGTGTCAAGTTGTAGTTTGTTTGAAATAACAAACCAGTTCACCAGAAGGAAAACTCGACGAGGTGCTATTAGAAGACATCCTGTCAAAGCTTTTTGGTACATATCGCTTACCGTAGATGCAACGCGCATTTGAAAACGCGAGGCGCTGGAGAGCAAAATTAGTTTGATTGCAAAATACAAATTCACCACTAGATGGGAGTAATTCTTACTTACTGCCCCTTTAAAGGAAGAAAAATGAGGAATGAGGTCCGTTCTGTCACACGCATGTTCCAGCTTCCGTGTTTAGCATATTTGATGCGCACTTTTGTAATGAATCACTTAAAAGTTATTCTACTTTTTTTTTTTTTTCTTTTTTTTTTTTTCAGCTATTCTGCTTATTGTAAATATAAAATACAAAGTTTATATCAGTAGTCCCATATGTTTGGAATTACTCCATAGTGAAAGATGCACCTTTTTTACATTCGAGTCCCTGAGAAACACACTGCACATTCCTGTATACATTGGATTGATTTGAAAAACTTTAATGTACTTGAAGTGTGCACAAACCACTAGGAAAATTCAAGTATCAGATCTGGACTCGGTATCGGCAGATACTCAATGACCTGGATTGGCGGGACATCCCTAATAATTACAGTATTATGTATTAAGCAATAGCAGTTGCTATGCATTTGTATTACACTAAATAACTTTACGCTCCTGTGTGTATCTGTGCGCTCGGTGAAGAGCGTCAAAGATGTCTATTTACAACATGTTTTTGAAGCGTTGATCATTGTAGCCAATCACAGACATAAATGTTGAGCGCATGAATTAATCCACTTTTGCAGTGTGTCTGGTGACTGTCTTTGCTTTAAGTGATGCCACATATATTGTCAGAAGTTCCAATTTTGTGAAGTATGCTGTGAAGTTGTATGTCCTGTCTTTATTGACGTGTATATTGACATTGTAACTTTTTTTCTCAGCACTAAACGGTTCCCGGGCTACGACACAGAAAGTAAAGAGTTTAATGCGGAGGTTCACAGGAAGCACATCATGGGCCAGAACGTGTCAGAGTACATGAGTTATCTGATGGAGGAGGACGAGGACCTGTACAAGAAGCAGTTCTCCCGCTTCATCAAGAACGGCGTCACACCTGAAATTGTAAGAAAGCACTTTGCTGGGTCACTTTACTGCTAACTTTTGTTTGCCTTTGGATTTGAATGGATCACACAGTTGGAGTCAATACCTTTAAAGGGATAGTTCACCCAAAAATGAAAAATCACCCTGAAGTCATCCTAGGTGTATATGACATTCTTCTTTCAGACAAACACAATCGGAGTTATATTAAAAAATGTCCTGGCTCTTCCAAGCTTTATAATGGGAGTCGATGGGTGTATTTTTTTTAGAAGTCCATCAAAGCGCATCCATCCATGATAAAAGTGCTCGACACGGCTCTGGGGGGGGTTAATAAAGGCCTACTGAAATTAATCGATGCGTTCGTGTAAGAAAAATATCCATATTTAAAACGTTAGCAACTAAAATAACTAGCTTCTGGCAGACGGCCGTACGCAAGTCAACATGTGCCAGAAGAGTAACACTTGACTATGTATGATGTAGGATTAGCATAGGTTTTGATGCCTCTCGCGGTTCAAACAAACTCTTTTGGCGTAAAACGATGTGTAACGGCCATTTTTCATTTTTGGGTGAATTATTTCTTTAAGCATTTTCACAGAACTTAAACATTTTGTTGGTTCAGGTTCACTTGTTGCTTTTCGATGAACTACTATTAAAAGAGTCGGGGCACAGATTGATAAGCTTTTTAAGATTGGATACAGGAAAGTGTCATTATGTGGATCAGATAATGTATCATTGGTAGATGAACACTATTTGTGACATGATGCTGGTGGCTTAATCTCATTCTTTCTTTTCTTGAAGTGTTATTCTTATTTGTTGTGTACAGTTAGTATTTGAAAACTTTTTCAGCATTGTGCTTTACCTTCACCGTCTCATTGTGTTGTTATCCGGTTCCTGCAGGTTCAAGAGATGTACAAAAAGGCTCATGCTTCCATCCGTGACAACCCGGTTCATGAGAACAAGCCCAAGAAAGAGGTCAAGAAGAAGAGGTGTGTTCACATGCTTTATCATTTTTTTTTTCTTAGGGATGCCCTAGGATGAAATTGATTGCCATAAAGTTGGACAGTATTGACATCATTGTTCATTAGTATCTGTATAAATGTTCATTGCAGCTTGACATGTTGCTATAAAAACGAATGTTTGTGCTGTTGATTTAGATAAAGGGTTGAGTTTTTAATCTTGCCATAAGATCTCAAGTGTGATGCAAAAATACTGTAGTTGCTACTTATTATAGTGCTATAATACTTAAAGTTGCATGTCAGATGATTGTATTTCCTGTTATTTTTTGTTACCTACATTATCCTCTTTTCTTTTCTCATCACTGATGGATATTGTGTTGTAGGTGGAACCGTGCCAAGCTCACTCTGGCACAGAGGAAGGATCGCGTGGCCCAGAAAAAGGCCAGTTTCCTTCGGGCTCAGGAGGCTGTTGAAGACGACTGAAGAGAAGAACTGTCAACTGCTCCAAAGAAAGTGTGCACCTTTTCCAAATAAATCATTTGGAAAGAATATTGTGTTTGTGGTCTTTGGTACACTAGAACATGAGATGATGTAGATTGACAATCGGGAGATTATTTGAAACACTTTTAATGTGCAAAGTCATGCAATCAAATCTTATAAAAATCCATTTAACTCTTTATCAGCAGCAGTGTGATTTGTAAATACAGAAAATTGAAGCAGTCTGACAATGTACAGTCTGAAACATCCCACTGAAAAATGGTTGATGAAAAAACAAAGCACTTTTTAGCTTTTCATTCATTAGTACATTAAGAATCATGACTCTGATGATTGACATTTCATACTGTTTTAGATTAAAATCAAATTTTTACCATATCAAGATGATTTTCACTAGACATGCCTTGGGAGTATAAATTGGGAACCCAACAAATTAAAATGATTAGAAATGTAATGATCACTGCTGTGAAATGTCATAGTTGAGAGGCTTCCTTCCTTAAGCATGATTCATGAAACTCCTTGTAAACATTTAGATCGGTAACACTTTACAATAAGATTAAATTCATTTACATCATTTATTAATCTAGGTTAATTTTAAGTTATAAATACTGCTCAATGGTAATTTGTTTGTAATGCATTATTGTTAATTTATACAACTTGAAATGTTAGAAATGTGTTAGTATATTTATAATTTAACATAAACCTAGATTAATAAATGCTTTAGCAATATCTTCATTATTAGTTCATGTTAGCTACTAATGTTATCATAGGGATGTCAATTTTCACAAATTCCCATGATCGATCGTCGTTTAAATTAACGATCAATTAATCGATTAATCGTTAGCCTTAATACTGCGATATGCGTCAACTGCAGTGGCATATGGCCAACAGCATGACAGGGTCTGCAAATGCTAATGTTCCTCACCAAATCGATTAGAATGGTTTTAAATAAAAGGGCTAGTAGGATTGTAAAATGTTTCGATGTGATTGATAATTAAATTAATTATTTAATAATCAAATATAACTACTAATACAACGCGTCACCAGCGCCGCCTCATATGCGCTAGAATGTATGACTGTTGTGGACGCGCTCTTCCTGGAACAACTGCACGCGCTGAATGAATCTGCAACCGTTAAACTGGAGCCCTTTGCTAGCACGTTATTTATCTAAAAGAAACGCATCCTATATGAGATTAATCAGATATATTTAAAATAAACAATATTACAAATTATATCTGCACAAAATGACGCAAATTCATGCACAAGTGAACTTGAACTAAGTTACGTGCCATTCATTCAGAACTACTCCTTTTGTGGACGCGCTCTTCCTGAAGCAACGCGACACGGCAACTAAACCCAAATAATTCACAATTTTTTATTACAATATTGTTCTCTTTATAATGTTATGTAATATTACAGTCCCAATAGTCATTATTAGTCGTGCACTGCCGTTTGAGCTGCGCGCGCTGAAGCTGACGCTTTACTACAGAGTTCTTTACCAAATGCATCCAATATGAGATAAATCAGATATAGATAGGCATACACAAAATAAACAGTATTACAACTTACATTTGAACAAAACAAAAGGCTGCGAATGCACACGCAAACTTACATGATGATGGTGTAAAATGGTCCCAAACATAACTCCGGCGCGCTCGCTTTACATGTTTCGCGGTTGAGCAGCACGCCGCGAACCCGCATGAAGACCTGCTTAATCGATGATCGATAAGTTCTATCGATTAAATGTATTATCGACAATTAATCGATCGTCGATTAATCGTTGACATCCCTATATCAAACTGAACCTTATTGTGAAGTGTTACCTTTTTCACACACAAGCATCGAACTAAAAACAAACGCACACTCACTGGCAACATGCACATCAAGGCATTGGACTATGTCCATTTCAAAATGGCTCTTTTATGACTTTTTGCTGTGCTCATGTGACAAATATTACAATACGAGACACACAACCACAGTCGGTGGGAGTGCATTCCTTAATTTTCTGTTAACATCCAACAATGGATGCAAAGTTAGCGTCATTTGCTCCTTCATAACATCTGAAGGAATTGTAAATTTAACATGATCACTGATCAATCGTGTATGACAAAGCATGACGACATAAACACGAGACAGACGTGAACGTTACTCTGAAGTTGAGCCTGAGCAAAAAGTCCTCACGGATTTAATTCTACCCCCTTCTAAAGAGAACTTTAATACCAAAGCAGCACTGAATATTGCCATCAGCATGTTTTTCCAGCCAGATTCACAATGACCTGAAGTGCTTCAGAAGACATTCAAAAATCTGAACGTAGTCACCAGCGCATCTTCTTTTTCCTTTAGGAGTCATTGGTGTGCGAGATCTGTTTCCACAGCAGGGTCTTGAGGTTGTTGAGAATGAGCGAGTGCTCCATTTCCATCTGCTCGGCTGAACCTTTGAGAGCCGTGCAGGCGTACAGCTGCTTCTCCAGCTCTTCCTGTATATGGTACGGAGCTCCTCGTAGGAGGTAATCCTTCATTGTGCCGCAGGCCCTGGCCAGGTTGGGCTGAGCCACCTCGGCCATGCACCGGTGTTCTGCGCGGTCGCACGAAGTCCTACAGTCCACACCGTACACACAGTCCTCATCGTCCTCGCAGCGCTGAAGGATCATGGCCTGTTTGAAGGCCTCCTCAGCAACTACACGACGCCCGTCCACCAGCCTGAGGTCATGACGATCGTTGTAACCGAAAGTACTGGCTCTCATGTCGCACATTAAGAAGCTCCCAAAGGTACCGTGGAAGATGTCTTCTATAAGTTCCAGCAACCCGATAAAGATTTTGGCCTTGCGGGGCCAAGAAGGCGTGAACCACTGGTCCATGCTTTGCCGCATGCCCGTAGGGATCCATAGTTCCATGGGCCACGGCAGACTGAGGCCGTACAGGGGGGCGTGAGGCACCCGCTCCACCACGTACAGGTCCCCGCAGAAGCCCAATAGTCTAGGTGTGTGCTCTCGGTCTTGGAGCACCACTGCCAGCAGAACCTCATTGAGCTGCAGCAAAGCCCAAACAGACTTGGCCTCGGGGAGAGAGATGAGGCCATCTTTATTGCTGTCCGCCACTGAAAGGATCAGGCCTACCAAACTGGAGAGGTTGGCTTGCTCTCCAACTTTTGCCTGTAGGAACAAAACAAGGAATTGACTGATTTTATGATTTTGTACTCAACTAATTGCAGTGAAAAAAGAAATGGCAAAGTCTATAAGGGTGCTTTAACCCCGTCCATATCAGAGTCCACTTTAAAAAGGTGGTCTGGGGTACAGTTAGAATAAAGTCTACAAATATGAACGCAATAGTACTACTGAATCATTAAGTCCACTTAAACTGCCCCTTTTTATTCAATTTGACTGCAAGCTCGCATTTAGATCTGCTTCCGTCCAGTAAACAGACGATGAATAGAACCAAGTCCTCACCCAACATGTTTTCTTTTTCGATAATCCATTACACTCGGATGTACGTCACAGTATGAAAGAAAATATATGTTGCTACGTTCATTACATTGCGACTTTAAATGAAAGGTGCATTAAGTAACTTCAACCTGATTGTGGCTTTCCTTTAAAGAATTGAGTGCTCCAACAATAGGGGCTTTCGCATCGGAGGAACTATTGACGGAAGTACCTGGATTTTGACATGTTTGCACCGAAAATCAGGGTACTTCCGCCAATAGTTCTAGGAACTATGAAAAGGTAACTCCGATGCGAAAGCCCCATTGTTGGAGCAGGAGTTCAAGGAACTCCTTTTGGAGGAATTAATTCTTCAGAGTAGGGTCTAAACCAGCACTATAGGAACTACAGTGACGTTAGTGAACGCTGATTGGCCAAACGCACGCGAAAGACCAGCACTCGCCATTTTTGAAAAAGCTTTGTCAACACAGATTATAGCACATGTACAGTGGGGAGAACAAGTATTTGATACACTGCAGATTTTGCAGGTTTTCCTACTTACAAAGCATGTAGAGGTCTGTCATGTTTATCATAGGTTCACTTCAACTGTGAGAGACGGAATCTAAAACAAAAATCCAGAAAATCACATTGTATGATTTTTAAATAATTAATTTGCATTTTATTGCATGACTTCAGTATTTGATCACCTACCAACCAGTAAGAATTCCGGCTCTCACAGACCTGTTAGTTTAGTTCTTTAAGAAGCCCTCCTGTTCTCCACTCATTACCTGTATTAACTGCACCTGTTTGAACTCGTTACCTGTATAAAAGACACCTGTCCACACACTCAATCAAACAGACTCCAACCTCTCCACAATGGCCAAGACCAGAGAGCTGTGTAAGGACATCAGGGATAAAATTGTAGACCTGCACAAGGCTGGGATGTGCTACAGGACAATAGGCAAGCAGCTTGGTGAGAAGGCAACAACTGTTGGCTCACTCATTAGAAAATGGAAGAAGTTCAAGATGACGGTCAATCTCCCTCGGTCTGGTAGCCTGGCAAGCCAGACCTACATCAAGATGTTAGGTCTGGCAACTCACCATAGACACGGCTCAATCCGAGGGGCAGGATAAACGGCTGTCTTTCAAATTCCCTCTGCACGCAATAGGACAGCGCTTCAACCAACCAGAGTGTTTTCCCAACAGCGGAGCTTACGTTAGTTGATAGATTCAACTTATGAATCTGGCCTGCAAAACTACGAACACATCTTCCTTTTTTAAGAATGACTTAAGTGCCATTCTTTGCTCTTTTCTCAAAGAAAAACTTAACTCCAAGTCCTCCAGAGTCGCGGCCAAAGCCAATTCGAAAGACGGTTCTCCAGCAGCAGCCATTCTTTGTTTTCAAGTAGCAGGGAACCGTCGCAACTCTGTCGTCATTATGTTAAGCCCGCCCCGCCTACTCTACACACCATGTGATTGGCCTAGCTCAGAATGTCAACGGAGAGTTGCTAGACTACCCTGGCTGCAAAATAAATTTTGCTGCCGCTAGGGTGCGTCTAGATTTCTAGGCTATTGGTCTGGGGCACCATGCAAGATCTCACCTCCTGGGGCATCAATGATCATGAGGAAGGTGAGGGATCAGCTCAGAACTACACGGCAGGACCTGGTCAATGACCTGAAGAGAGCTGGGACCACAGTCTCAAAGAAAACCATTAGTAACACACTACGCCGTCATGGATTAAAATCCTGCAGCGCACGCAAGGTCCCCCTGCTCAAGCCAGCGCATGTCCAGGCCCATCTGAAGTTTGCCCATGACCATCTGGATGATGCAGAGGAGGAATGAGAGAAGGTCATGTGGTCTGATGAGACAAAAATAGAGCTTTTTGGTCTAAACTCCACTCGCCGTGTTTGGAGGAAGAAGAAGGATGAGTACAACTCCAAAAACACCATCCCAACCGTGAAGCATGGAGGTGGAAACATCATTCTTTGGGGATGCTTTTCTGCAAAGGGGACAGGACGACTGCACCGTATTGAGGGGAGGATGGATGGGGCCATGTATCATGAGATCTTGGCCAACAACCTCCTTCCTTCCGTAAGAGTATTGAAGATGGGTCCTGGCTGGGTCTTCCAGCATGACAACGACCTGAAATACACAGCCAGGGCAACTAAGGAGTGGCTCCGTAAGAAGCATCTCAAGGTCCTGGAGTGGCCTAGCCAGTCTCCAGACCTGAACCCAATAGAAAATCTTTGGAGGGAGCTGAAAGTCCGTATTGCCCAGCGACAGCCCCGAAACCTGAAGGATCTGGAGAAGGCCTGTATGGAGGAGTGGGCCAAAATCCCTGCTGCAGTGTGTGCAAACCTGGTCAAGAACTACAGGAAACGTATGATCTCTGTAATTGCAAACAAAGGTTTTTGTACCAAATATTAAGTTCTGCTTTTCTGATGTATCAAATACTTATGTCATGCAATAAAATGCAAATTAATTACTTAAAAATCATACAATGTGATTTTCTGGATTTTTGTTTTAGTTTCGTCACTCACAGTTGAAGAGTACAAATTACAGACTTCTACATGCTTTGTAAGTGGGAAAACCTGCAAAATTGGCAGTGTATCAAATACTTGCTCTCCACACTGTATTTACTCCACAAACTAACTCTAAGAACATGGAAAACAGTGATAGATGGACCTCTTAACCTTTACGCCAAGGAGAACATCCAACGCAACTTTGAAGGGACCAAGCGAAACATGATTATGTATTTCTGCTCAGCTAGCAACACTGGACATCAACCACATGGCAAACGCTAATACCTTCTAATATACTGTCTACTTTCTTTGTATAACAGTATCTAATAATGTATTAGAGACAGGACTGTTAGACAGATCGTAAACTAATGAACACGGAGACTGTGTGAGCACTGTGTGTCAAAATAAAAATAAAGGTCCGCTGCACCGTCAAAATAAAAGTCACAACAAGCGGGGCTTACGTCACTTCAGAGTTCCTACTAGCAGTGTGAACACAAACAGGAAAAAGTTCCTAGGGGAAGATCCGTTCTTGGGGAACCACCCTGGTGGCTAGTTCCTAGAACTAACCAGTGCGAAAGCCCCTAATGCGAAAGCCCCCATTGTTTTAAAAAAAACAAATAAAAAAGTATCCAAACCTTCAAATGACTGGCAACCATCTCTTTGAACTTCTCTACAGAGGTTCCTCGAGTGGGTTTGTCAAAGAGTGCAATCTCTTTCTTTGGCTCCAGTTCCTCTCCCAGCTCATAGTGCAGGACATCACTCAGCTGACACTTAATGATGCCGTCCAGGTCACCCCAGCTGCCTGTATAGACCTAAGAGTAGTGGATGAACACACAATGTCAACATGACAGTACTGAGATGCTATGGTTTAAGGGCAGGGGTGTCCAAACCTGCTCTAGTGATCCTGAAGATTCTGGTGCGTTTAATTATGCTGCCTTCACGTACTATGGGACTTTTCCTGCTTCCCACTTCCGAAGTCGTGTTTACGAGCTCGTAATCGTCGCATTCAATGCTTTATTGTCAGAAAGATCATGAATCATGGAGCACAGCAGGTTTATTCTTGCCTATTTATTGAGAATATCTGATTAAAGCCAAAATGATATTAAGCATACCATTCATTGACAACCATATAAACATTCACCGCACTATATAGAAAGCTTGCTTACGATTCTGGAATTTTGGTCAAACACAGGCTATTTGTTTATTACATTTCTGTAACATTTCTTGTATATTTATTACAGCTCTGCACAGTTTGTATATCTCCCTCATTTAACACACCTGATTCAGATCATCATCTCGTTAGGAAAGAGCTCTGAACTGAACTGGGTGTGTCAGATAAAGGAGACATATAAAATGTGCAGAGTTGTGGGTCCCCAGGATCAGGATTGAGAACCACTGCACTAAAGTATTCATACATGTAAATATACACTACTTTAATGATAAGACATGGCTAATATAAATTAATAATAATTACTTGGTATTAACCAATAAAGTAGCAATCTTTCTGGCCTCCGCCATGTTTAAAGTTTATTGTCTGCCCAACTTGAGAACTCGGGTATCAAAATTATCCCTGAGCTTCCCCGTGGTAAATATGACTTGAGAGGGCATTCATGTCCAATGTTTTAACTAGGAAAGTCGTATTTACAATAATTCGGATAGCATGTGAAGGCAGCATTAGTGCTAGACTCTGCTGGAAGGTGGCCCTCCAGGAGCAGGACCAGACACCCTATTTTAGTGTGGCATCCACATTATTCCAGATAAATTTATTGTTGGAAAATGAATGTTTTGGCCTTTTGTCCACAGAAAATCTATATTTTTAAAGAATCTCTCCAAACTGCATAAATTTAAAACGGCATTTTCACGTTGTAGTGTGGTATTCGGAAATGATGGGATTCGATAATGATGATGCATATTTAGCCATGTGAAGCATATTGTACAGCAGTGATCAGCTGTTCCTCCACCTTGGCAGAGCTTTCAATGTTCATTTCAAACGGAAAGGGTGAAGCTGATTGGTTGGTTCTTGTCACATGACTTGCGGTGTGCTTGACTTGCAGCATTCTGAAAAGTTGAGATTTTTTATCTCGCTGTGGTGTAAACACACCTGGAATAAACAAGCATGTCACAATGCAGCGTATATATAGCGTTGCAATAACGACGCTCTCTATTGTAAGCACACTTGTCACACATCTACTATTAAAATAGCGAACTTGAGTATGCAAAAGTCGCGACATGAACGACCCTTAAACCATATATGGAATGCCGATTGAGTGCAACCTAATAAAGTGATCGTGCCAGAAGAAGAGCATGAGAATATTCAGTGAACTTTTATGATGTTTCACGCATGCACAGCAAAGTGATTTAAGCAATTTTCAGATGTTTCAGTGTGGATGAGAAACTTTTGGAAAATGCTTAAAAACGCTTGTGTTGACAGAGTTTGTTTTTAAATGAAACAAACTTTTTTTTTCATATCCAGATTAATGTGGACGTAGCCTTATTGTGTCATACCTGATTGTTTGGCTTGGTGGAGAGGCACCTTCCAAAGTATAGTGAGCTTTCTTCACACAGGCTGCTACAGGCAGAGCCATCAATAATACCTTTGCTGTATTTGTCACACTGTTGGAAAAGGAAGGTCCATTTCAATGAGCATGTAAAGTGACATTCTGTCGAACAAGTGGAAGCGTTTTCAACATTTTCACTACATCACCAATAGGTGGGGCTGGGGGTTAATTAGTACATGGATGTTTGTTTCTATCTCATTTATGGCTTAAAGGGATAGTTCACCCAAAATTCAAAGTTGCCATAATTTACTCACCCTTATGTTATATCAAACCCATATGACATTCTTTGTTCCATAGAACACAAAAGATGTTTTGCAGAATTTTTAAGCTGCTCTTTTCAATACAGTGGCAGTGGATATTGAGCAGGGGCTGGTAAGCTTAAAAAAGGACATACAAAAGTACCATAAAAGGGGTTCCCATGACTTTTGTACTATATTATAAAAGTCTCATGCCGATATACAATGGCTTTGTGTGTGTCGGATTAAAAAAAATCTTGCCCTTCACTATAGCTCTCAAATCTCATGCACATGCACAAATTCAAATATGATGACCAGTCATGTGACAAGCAATGAACGTCTCTTGATATTTTTTTGATGAAGTGAATATTCATTTTAAGTTTCTGTCCTCACACAAAGCTATTATATGGCTTAATTAGATTCTGCTAAATGTCTTTTTGCTTTCTATTGAAGAAGGGAAAATATGCATTTAGAACAACATGAGGGTGAATTTTCCTTTTAATTTCTCTTTTAAAGTGAACTATTCCCTTTAAATGTCACTGTACTGTTATTAGGGATGCCAATATTAAAATCATTATTATTCTATGTTTTGGCCAATAATCGATAAGAGAAACAAAAATAAATACAAGAAGTGAATTTAGGCATCACATTATTTGCTAAAGATTTGCTAAAGAATACATTTAACAGTGTTAAATTATTAGTGTTTAAGATTAACTTTAAGTGAGCGTCAGATGGCAAAGGTAAACTAAATGTAAAATTAGATCAAGGTGTGCCAAGGTGAATCAGAAATGAATGCAACTGTCAGAGAGGGTCGTACTCACAATGATGCTCTTGCACTCTCGTCCTCTGCACAGCTCAGTGTAAGTAGAGTATTGCACATACACAACCCAACTACCCACAAATACAGCAAGCCATGTGAGAAAGAGATACTTCACTCGAGTGTAGGACAGACGAGCCTAAGGGGAAAGAAGCAGAAAGTAAACAATCCTGGGTCGTGAACTTTAACACAGTCCATGCTAAAAGTAAACTCAAATCCTGACTGAACACGAGAAGTCAAATATTTACTTGTACCTCATGACTCAAGTGAAATTTCAAAAACAAAAAAAGAGGCTGAATACACACATCAATACAGCAAGTATATATACTGTATACAGCAGTATGTCATACTGCAAGCACAAACAGAAAACTTCCTGCTACAACAAGTCCAAAGAAATACACCCCCATCCACAGTCAACCACTTATTTTCTAACTACCAGCCAATGGGTCATGAAATGAGTACAGCCACAATTTGATCATTCTTAACTAAAGCAAGGTCAATATTCATCTGCTACATTAACTCATTTTAATTAAGTCCCTATGACAGACACCCTAGACTAGAGGGTTGGTTCTCTTGCACACAAAGGCTTTGAACTAAAAAAAGATGTGTCATGAAGCTCTTTATGCAGCAGAAATAGTACTGTTATAGTTACTGCATTCACCAAAGCCTTACCATGTCACTTTGGGCATCGAGTTTCACAGCAGTTCAAAGTGAAAGGCATCAGGGGGCGTCACTAAGTAGAGTAGTAGCTTTGTAGCCACTAGAAGTTGTCTTTACTGACTATTTGTGCTTTTTCTTTTTTTGGCCTTTGTGGCTTTACTGAGATAGCACAGAGAACTAGCAGGAAGCAAAGTGGGAGAGAGAGAGAAAGGATCAGAAAAGGTACCTTTTCTCAGTTACTTTTGATCAATTTACTGAGTCCTTGCTGAATAAACATATAAATTACAAATAAATCTTACTGACCCCAAACATCTGAACAGTAGTGTTTACATTATTAGATTACAGTAGAGCCGGATATACAACAATGGCTTAAATCAATCAATTATTAAATTATTGGAAAATGCTGTAAAACATTAGAAATCTTCAGGTCAAGTATGAAGAATAAACACCAACACTAGTTGTTCTTTTATTTGTTCATTAAAACTGTTAGAATACAAACTGCATAATGTGGCTAAGTGTCTGCTTCTTTCACAAGAAATGGCAAATGGCAAGGTACTGGCGTAGCGTAGGTGTTTATAGGCTCTATTTTCATATTTGTGTTAGGTCAGGGACTACATACTAAAGCCGTGTGCTACATATGCAATTTTCATGCCTGTGTATGGGGCGGGCCTGTGTGAAAGTAATTGCTATATCTGTGGGTGACATGCAAACTGTGGGTGTATGTACTTGAGGTCCATATGTAAATAAAGCGGTGCAAAGCTTAATGTGTTCTTTTTGATAGAAATAAGTCATTGTGCTTCAGATGTCTAAGACGTCTATTCTCAGCGTAAAGTTTAAACTCAGCCTTTGCATTTGCTGTTTGGAGATTTTACTAGCAGGTGCTACTGTAGTACAAGTACTTTTTACTTTTTACACCTCTGGCTTTAAGTATGATACTGGGGCATGCCATCTCCAGAAATCTTCAGACGACTCTGTGGTCATGGGATTTTTAAGTGAAGGAAAGGAAGAGGAGTATAGGAGCCTGGGGGAAAGCTTTGTGGACTGGTGCAAGCAGAACAATCTCCAGCTTAACAAACAAAACTAAGGAGATGGTGATTGATTTTAGGAGATCTATACATGCAGTGTCTCCCATCAGAATTAATGGTGAAGAGATTCAGACTGTCACTTCTTATAAATATCTGGGAGTGCACTTGGACAACAAATTGAGCTGGGCCACTAACATTGATTAAAAAAAGGACAGAGTCGTCTCTATTTCTTGAGGAGATTGAGATCTTTTGGAGTTCGGGGAGAAATGCTCCGTTCCTCCGTTCTGTCGGTTGTGGCGACAGTATTTTTCTATGCTGCTGTATGCTGGGGACGTGGAATCAGGATCAGCGATGCAAACAGACTGAATAAACTGATAAAGCCAGCTCTGTGTTGGGGACTACCCTTGACCCGCTGGAGGTGGTGATGGAGAGGAGAATTCTGGCCAAACTCTCTGTCATTTTGTGTGAAACTGCTCAGCCTTTAAATGGTATCGTTGGTGCACAGGAGAGTACATTTAGTAGGAGGTTGATTCCTCCTCGGTGTAAGAAGGAGAGATATTTTAGGTCTTTTATTCCTGCTGTGATTAGGCTGTACAACCACACCCTGATTTGGAGTATGTGCAGAATAGTGAGGGTATATGCATTTATATGGATAGAAGTGTGTATTTGCGTGCATGTATAGGTATACATGTATAATATGGGTATATTTAGGTATGTACGTATGCATAGGGATGTATACGGGTATGTTTGGTTTGCGTATTTGCGTATATGTACTTGCGTAGATGCATGAATGGAAGTTATTTAGTCTATTTACTATTTTAATATTTTAGTCCATATTACCGTAATAACTTGTTTTAAATAATATATTGAATATTTTTGCTTGGACTAGGGGTTGAGTGGCATTGTTTTTGGGTATTGAGTGTGTATGTGGGTAAGGGAATTGGAGGTGTTTTTGAATTTGTTATGTAAAGTAGGTCGTTGTATGGTATTTTGTAATTACTAGATATTCAGATTATTGATTTTTTGTTATGCATGTTGTCTCGATTTCTGTTGCTGCTGAAACACCTTAATTTCCCCTCAGGGATTAATAAAGGAAGTCTAAGTCTAAAGAACATCTGGAATTACAGTGAAATGATTAAAGAAAATTACAGTTAATACCTAGTCATGATCTAAGACATACTGCTATTAAAATAAGACAAATGTGTTTAAAATGTGAGAACCAGCCCAGAGCAGCAACACTGACTCAACCAATGGTGTAACATTGGTGATTACTTTTGCAATTCTGTTTGGTGCTACTAGTGGAAATTATTACACACTTCAGCTTTAAGAATGTGAATCAAAGTAGTAGAAGACCCATTATGTGGGCTTGAGGTGCTGCTTCTGTAATACAACAGCAAGCTCAGATTTTATTTCCTTCCATAACTCAGAAATCCCATTCACTCTTTATAGGAGAAAACTGCAATGAAGCTGGTAGGTATAAATACTGGTTTCCTTCAGACATGATTACAGGTTAGTTTCCCAGAAGGACTCAGTCTTTAAAAAGTCCAAATTAGATTTGTCGGAAATGTTCTCCCTTGTGACTCCCATATCATTCAACCTTTCATAATTACTCTCACATGATTTTTGGAGATCTAGACAATACAGTCCTCGCATCACTTTAAGCTAGGACTTGACTTTTCTTTTCTTTTCTCTTTAAATTGTTGATAGTATTTTGATAGAACAGTTTGAGACAGGAAGCAGAGGACAGAGGGATAGGGATAGGAGATGGGAATCTAGACAGGGAAGTTTGGGAAGATGATTAGCACATGTTGCCCTCCTAAATGCACATTATAAGCGACCTAAACTCAGAGTACATGCTCTGAACCCTATGGCTCTGACAGGACTTGGTATTTCTGATATCTGGGGGGTATTTCAGGTATAGCCTGAAAGTTAATTCCATTTTTGGAAACTGAAAGTTGAGGTTATCCCCATATTTATATGTAAACTTACCTGGGTATGTTGCACAACCTGCTTTCTGGAAAACACCACCACTGTAATACCACACAAAAAAAGTTTTCTGCTTCTGAGGAGAGTCAACAGCAAAAGTCTGTCATCTAATGAAGTTCAGACACTGTAAGCCTCCCTTCCCCCCGTCCTTGTATCAAACAACCAACACTGTACATCACTTTACAAACATCCTGTTCCATGTCTGAAAAGTTTAAGAAGTTGCTACTCAAACCCTATTGAAAAGAAGCAATCATGTTGTCCAGCATATGAACTTGTCTTGAACAAAAGTCCAGGAAAATGTCCAAGAAAAACTTCATCCAGATGTGTGTGTGATCATGAGATGAATGTGAGGCAATAAACTGAGGAAAATGCCAGATTCCCTGTACAAATGTCTCAGTGGAGCTTGTTTCAGACTAAGCTCCTTGCTGCCAAATCACGCTAGTCTGTGTTTTATGGAGCACATTAGGGTGGTGTCCAAGTATAGAGCTGCAAATCAACCACCCCAAACCTTCACACTACTATGTATAACGTTTCCTCTCAACCTTCGCAAGCACTATTCAGTGTAAAAAGGAGTTCAGCAAACTGCTGTCTTGCTGCTGAAATGGCGTAATTAACTGTTTTGGCTAACAAGCAGCTTCAGCCCAGAACAATTATCTAAGGAGAAGCTGTTTCACACATAAATGTAGCCCTGGGTCCATTTTCAGAAATCAATCTGACAACCCTATACAGAGCCAGTCTCCCAGACACAACGCTAAGGAGAACACTTTAAGACAAACCATTCTGTCTTGTCAATTTAAGGCGTTTTCAAAATTGACTTTCTTCATGCTATCTATGCTCACATTTGCTAAACTAAAGGGTCCAACTCTATACTTAGACTATTTAAAATAGTGAGGATAAAGATAATTGCTAGCATTGAAACCCAAGAGTACTTAAGGAATGTCAAAATGGCTGAAAAACTAAATTTGAATTTTAGACCAAAATAAAACTAATTACGTTTATGAATCAATATAATTTTGTAAATTGCACAAACAATTATAGCCTAAACAAAACAGCATCATGTATTTATGCATAGTTTAATACAAAGGGCCAAGGCGCCAATCACACCGAGTACTTTTTGCGTTTAAAACATGCAGTGGAATATAAAAAAATGTATCTATGCTTGTAATTTGTTCATTATTTTCTCTGCAGATGCACTCTTCTACAAAATCACCCTAATCATCTTAGAAATTCTTTACAAATAGAGCTTTACGAGTCATCTGATGAAATTGTTTTCTTATCGCATTATAGGCTATATAGCAGAAAAACTAAATATCACAATGTTTTTTTCCAATATAGTGCAGCCCTAATGCCAATGTAATAAATCACTGAGGTTAAATCTTTCATTGAAATGTAATAACTTGCTCTGAAGCAACTTTCCTTGTCAGATGACAACCTGTTGTCAGATAGTTTTGTCACTATGAAATCAAAATGGACAATTCTTATTTTTTTAATAACAATATCAAGTCCTTTCTTAATTTTTTTTTCTTATTTCAGAAGACGTTTCACTCGGATATACGTCACAACAGGGAAGAAAAAACGATCGCAACATCCATTTCATGCCGACTTTATTCGTGCAATGGCGGCCTGTTTACAACTAGGATGATAACAGCATAGTAGAATGATAGTGTTGGAATCACATTCAGAGCAATTTTTTTCCCAACAATAAACACTGACAGCCAATCAGAATCCATCCGACTTTCAAGAGCTTGAACATTTAACAGTGTACCTCCAGTACACTGGAGGAAACAGTCCTCTATAAGTGACTCCAAACAAGCATTCAGACTTGGTTTCATTCTCTTAAAAAAACACCATCTTATCAATTCACAATGGATAAAAACTGATGCCTGACATTTTATTTTCCACAAATCAGTGGTCCATCACACCATCAACACCAGAAGAATCTGACGCCACATGCTCCCTGTTCCTACGGCCTGCTGCTTTCCAGACTAGAGTCAGCATTCCTGCATGGAAGCACCAGCTCTGGCACTGTCAGCACAGAGCTCAAGTCAATTCATCATGCTGCCGATTCCTTCTGATGTGATTCACTTGACCACACACCTTCAATTCCTTGTTTTTGGTACAGCTGTGAAGTGTCATGAGTTACGAGAAACTCTACTTCCACGCCATTTCACTTCAGTTCATGTGCGATACAACATTCATCACTGCAAGTACTGCCAGAAATAAACTTTTTGTTAAGGATATGACCCCTGGAATTAACTTTCCTTTTGAGGACATTTTTACTAACCAAATAAAAATGGTCTATTTGTCAAATTCTTCAACTTGTTTCAATTTAAAACAAAATCGGCCCTATTTACTTTGTTAGCACACAGTCTTGTGGTGAACAATTTATCTGTGCAAATTAATCCACAAAAAAAAAAAAAATTTCTTTAGTCAGAATCTGAAAATTAAGATGCCCTTAGATTTGTGTTTCAAATTGTTTACAATACTGAAGTAAAGTCAGCTGATGCTTCCAGTTCATGGACTTTAATTGAAATAAATTTACCAATTTCAAATCTACCTCAAATACATATACTGCTCAAGATTTCATTATACAATAAACACTCTGCTAGAATACATTTGAAATAATCCACTTGTTAAATTGTGACTAGGGATGCTAACGATTAATCGGCGATCGATAATTGTCGATAAGAATTTAATCGATAAAATGTATCGATGGTAGATACATTTTAGATTAAGCCAGCACTGTTTCAAATGCACACAGTAAATCAAAACCTGTCAACCTGAGCAATAAAACCAATCGAAGCGCGCTCCACCTGTAAAACGGTGTCTGATTGGTCTCTACCCACTATACAAACCCACCACACTTGAGATCCAGCTTCCATTGGTTGATCTTCCAAATGACGTTGGAAAACCTCATGATCAATGACACAATCGGATCCCTAAAGTTCTATAGCTTTAGCAAAGCAGCATGTCATGTGACTCTGTGATCTACGCATTGTCTTGTTTGGGCTCGTTCGAGACCACATGCTCTAAATAAAGATAACGCGATCTATTATAGTTAACGAATGTTATGTGCAGTTACAAACAAAAAACGTAGTGAAAAGCATACTGTTGGCATGTGCATCGCAGAGATTTTTCATACAAATACTTGGTATAGTTTGGTCTTTAACTGAAACAAATATGCTAGGTGTATTCTGCTAGTTTTGTAAACAACAAACACAAGTGTATCTGTTATGTACGATGATTTTACGGATCACATTTTCATCTAAACAGTTACTTTTTCACACTATGAAAATGGAGCACTTCTAATATGTCAGCAAATTTAAAAGCACTTGTTAAGTGTTGGTCATATTCCTTATGGCTTCTTCAAGCTTCTAAGGTCTAAACAACACCTATTTTGTGTTGGTTAAGCAAGGGGTTGTTGTTAAGTAATGTGAAAACTTAGTAGCTCCCCCGCTTCGGATTCAAGAGATTAAGGTTAATGAATACTCAATTAATTGATTGTTAATTTAAACAATGATTGATTATGGTACTTTATGTAAATTGACATCTCTATTCATGACGCAAGCTTCCAAGCTTCTACTCGGTTCAATTAAGAAAACTATCTCAACAGTCGTTTATTAGCAATATTTATTCATATCACAATACTATAGTATTATTATTAATATACTTTATTATTATTATTATGTCTTTTGTTTGGAGTTATTATTCAGAGCTTTTTTATATCAAAATTCAAGTCATATTAGCTCTGACTGAGAAAGCAAATCTAGGCTATAACTAATATGACTAATAACAACATCACCTTCTAGGCTTAGCATAAAAATATACACACAAAACAACAGTTCATTTCAGCAGATTTGCCCCAATATTTTACATACTTGGGGCATTGTTTCCCCACTTTTGGAGGCATTTCTGCCTTTCATTTCTGAAAAACTTTCTTTTTGCTTAAAAATGTAAATCAAACCTCAAGCCTGTCTGAGTAGAAAAATTTGCTAATTCTGAAATCAGCAGAGGACAGCAATTGAAGAAAACAAACTTATTGGAAGTTGTCACTTGAAATAAACATAATGAGGGATATTATTGTTTTTAGTACAATCTGTACATATCTGTAAGTGTTTTAGGGTTTTATTTTTCATTTAATCCTGAAACGCATGCTTCTGGTGGTCTTTAGTGACCCGGGATGTCATTCACTACCCTCTTCCTCATTCATTTTTTAAAGTTATACATCAACCTTCTTAGTATTAATAAAATTATAAAAGAATGCCTGCTCTCCCATTCATTTTTTTGTAATAAATTTTATAGGTGTGTAACAGTAAGTATCTTTTTTCTGCACAACAATAATTGAATCTTTGATTACTGCTGAATAAGTGCAATTCACCTTTATTCCACAAGGTGTCAATGTCTGATACACAATGCAAGATTAGTACCTTAATATGACAGCTTCGAAGTAATTTTTGTTGGTAAACAAACTTGTAGTAAGGCGAATCATCCCGATAGCAAAGCAGGGGACAAATCTCGCGAGAATCACGACTTGCTTTATGGCACGACGTCACATACATCAACAACATATGAAGCAGCCTCTATGGAAGACACTAGCACGCATTTCAGACGTGAATCATGGCAGAGTCGACGAAGAAAACACGGTCGGAAGAGTCAAGGAAAAGAAAACGAGAAACTGACCGCATGAGGAACCGGCTCTGCGTGAGTGGCATTTACGACAGTAACGTTAAATACAAGTACTCCACAGCGACTCTAGGGGTCGCTGTTTGACAAAAACGGAAACTGCATAGTGTGCCTTTAAGTGATGTTTCACTCACAGCAGGCAGAAAACAAAAGAATAGGAAGTTTCATCAGCAAAACTTGAAATGGCGCAACGATTTACTGCAGAGCAAGTACTGAAAGCAATCAAATATTGTGTCACTGTCAATTGATGGTGGATCTGATAAAAAGCTGTCAGCGATCAAAATATTGATTTTGAAGATGTTGAAAATGATAATTTTGAGAATAAGTTTGAGATGGCGAATATGATGCTGAATGTACTGGGAAGTACATGAGTAGGCTACATTTCCAGTGATGATGGTATTAAACATCTGCTCAAACTGAACCCTTCCAATCTCCAAAAGGTAACAAAATATGCTTTATTTTATTATTTTATATTATCACCACAGGTAGAGATCAATCTGTGTTAGATACTTAATAATGATTGGCGAAACATTCATGCATTTAAGGGTTAAGGACACTTTCATTGGATTAATGTTATACCAAAAACACAAAATCTGCAAAGAACAGATTTAAAATAAGGAAAATATGATACCATACAAAAAAAGGAGTGTACAATGGTTTAAAAAAATCCAGCCTGCTAAACAAACTGGAACCGGATTGACTGCTTTTTCAGAAAAATTCTCACTGAGCTTTTGGAGAATATAAGGTCCTGAGTCTACAAGAACTTATAGTAATTATATATTCTATGTCTATAATAACCTCAAAATATCAAACTTGGTAATATTTTAACTCTAATTGCATAGTGTATTTTTCAAGTAATCTTTTCATCTGTATTTCTACATTTAAAGCCATTGACCAAGTGAACTAATTGCTTTCACATGCTATTTTAAATGAATAAGTTACCTCTAGTTTAAGCTACATATGAACCATAAACAATGATTCACAACCGTTTATTTGCAAATTAAACAAACATTGCTCATGTGTGCTGTAAGCCTGGCTTCTGTTTAAGCTCCTTATAGTCCTGTTGTGGAGTTATACAGGCTGACATGAGACCGTTTAACTTCGTCCAGTGAAGGGGATTAATCTCACAGCAGAGAAGCCCATGGCAACCCAGTCCTCTCAAGGGTAAATGGAGAACTTATTTCCATAAATAATAAGTAAGAATTCCCTAACCATTTGCCTCTGACGTAAAAACATATTCTGAACTGCTGTTCAAAAGCGAGAGTTACGAGAGTTACTGTCACACAACAACGGACGCTGATCAAGAAGAGCTGACAGATTCAAAGCAGATTAGAGCAGCAGCTGCACTCGTTAAAAACAATATAAATTAAATATAAGAAAAAAATCTCTCGGCTTTAAAGGTCATTCACATTGCTCCGTTCATTCTCACCAAGCATTCGCTGAGATAGTAGCATTTCATTTCAGCATAATAATAGGCTACTGTATACATTTTCAAAAGCATTATTACCTGAAAGTGGTAAGTCTTTGACAGACAGGCCCGTGAAAACAGACCCCTCGCCATTGCAGAAATAGATCATCTCAAAGACTGTGAGCTATCTAGAGCAGAGTCTCCATATGCCGAATAAGAAAATGAAATAATGTTCAGCGAACTTCAAGTGATTTGGCTCGCGCGACACATGACGTGTACTGTGCTCACGGCCAGCCGATATCCTTACATATTATTAGACTCCCCGAAGGATACTGTGTAGATTTACGCGTTGTGTTAAGAATTCGTGTTATTCGGTTCGTCAGGGTTGGTATCCAGCGTCTAACACTTTCAAGTACAGCTGTTATAAAGCAGCGAGACAGCAGCATGTCAAGGGCGCAGGCGTACACATTCAATTTCTGCAGCCGACCTAATGTAGGGCTAGTGCTTTTTTTTTCTTGAGCAAATTGTGCGTCATGTTTACTGGCGCCCTCTATTGAACACCATGCACATAATACATTTTTGGTGGTATCATATGCAAATTCAAACACCTAATAGTCATAAATGCTAATATAGTTGCAACTTGCAATACATAAACATGTTTTTGTCACGTCTGTATACAGTATATCATTTGTTGTTATTATGTAGATTAGCATGACCCCGAAAGTTATATTTTTAATTTTAATCTAGATCTGAATTGTATGTATTATTTTAGGAAAGAGTCTTTGGCTTGCTTTAATTTTTGTGGGGATATTTTCGTTAACTATTTCAGTTTTATTTTTGCCCAGTGCTAAAAGTTAGGCTATCTTGAATGTTTTAAACTGAATTGTGTTTTGTTAGGATTCATTCATGCTTGTATATAGGGGTTATTATGATTAGGTGCACCGTAACACTATGGCCCTCTGGCATAAAAAAAATAAAAAAATAAAAAACAGGTGGGGCAAATGGTTTTTGAGGCGGGGGAAATTTTAATAGACTTTTCACTCATTTCTTCCACTTCTGCAGTCATCGTTCTTCTTGCATTCGCTCATTTTCCAGTCATCCTGAATGTTATTGCCAATGCAACAAAAAGTTTTGGGAGAACGTCACATAAGTTGACTTATGTGTATAAATTCATGTTGATTTCCTAAAATTTCTCACTATTATTGTGATTAGTGTTCCCTTTGGTTGGGCACTTGGAACTTACATTATTGTAATTCTCTTCCAATTAGGGTGACCAGATGAGATTGGCTGAAATTCGGGACGGGACGGGACGGGACGGGGGGGGGGGGGGGGGTCGTTGTTTGGGGAGGTTTTGGGGTAGTCCTACTATGATATTAGACTACATAGCCTATAATAAAATGAATTTTCAAACCTGAACCAAACATATTTTTATTCAAAGATCAATAACAGTTTGTCATTAATATTTAGTCTGCCACAAAAAAACAATATTAAAATCATGAACTCAAATGTCATTGTGACCAAAAAAAAAAAAAGACTGTTGTAACAGTGCGTAAATCAGACATTTCAGGCTATAGTAAAGTCTAACGCTAATAAGCCTTATGCCAAAATTATTATTATGACGAAATTGTCGGTCATTAAATAAGAAAACTAAATAATTGTGTAGATGATTTGCTTTGTGTAACCCAACATCAGACATTAGGCCGAAGTTTTTTTTTTTGCACACAGTGCCGCGACCAATCAATCACTCCTTTCCTGCACATTCACTGTCCTCGCGGTTGCGGCAACTCGCGCTCGCTTATCAATGCATTTTAATTCGCGCCTACGGTATCTTTGTTGAACTTCAAAAAAAGAAAAAGAAAAAGATGCTGCAGCCAATAAGCAGCCGGCGGGGGCTGGCTGCAGGACGACTCAACCTCCACGGACAGTTTTTAATGTTTTATCAGACAATAACTACTCAAGAATTTGCTTTAGTATAATTTTCGGGACAATTAGGGCCGGATTCGGGATTCGGGACAACAGCTTAGATTTCGGGACTGTCCCGAATTTTTCGGGACGTCTGGTCACCCTACTTCCAATTGATGCAGTGATGCAACATGAAATCACAATTATTTGATTTCAAGGAAAGTGAAGTATTAAATATTATGTATATTTATACTTAAATTATTTTCATGTTTTGAATGAATGTTAATAATATATAACATAACTATATTTCATGTACAGTGAGGAAAATAAGTATTTGAACACCCTGCTATTTTGCAAGTTCTCCCATTTGGAAATCATGGAGGGGTCTGAAATTGTCATCGTAGGTGCATGTCCACTATAATCTAAAAAAAAAATCCAGAAATCACAATACATGATTTTTTAACTTTTTTTTTGTATGATACAGCTGCAAATAAGTATTTGAACACCTGTCTATCAGCTAGAATTCTGACCCTCAAAGACCTGTTAGTCTGCCTTTAAAATGTCCACCTCCACTCCATTTATTATCCTAAATTAGATGCACCTGTTTGAGGTCGTTAGCTGCATAAAGACACCTGTCCACCCCATACAATCAGTAAGAATCCAACTACTAACATGGCCAAGACCAAAGAGCTGTCCAAAGACACTAGAGACAAAATTGCAAACCTCCACAAGGCTGGAAAGGGCTACGGGGAAATTGCCAAGCAGCTTGGTGAAAAAAGGTCCACTGTCTGGCGTGGCCTAGCCAGTCTCCAGACCTGAACCCAATAGAGAGTCTTTGGAGGGAGCTCAAACTCCGTGTTTCTCAGCGACAACCCAGAAACCCGACTGATCTAGAGAAGATCTGTGTGGCGGAGTGGGCCAAAATCCCTCCTGCAGTGTGTGCAAACCTGGTGAAAAACTACAGGAAACGTTTGACCTCTGTAATTGCAAACAAAGGCTACTGTACCAAATATTAACATTGATTTTCTCAGGTGTTCAAATACTTATTTGCAGCTGTATTATACAAATAAATAGTTAAAAAATCATACATTGTGATTTCTGGATTTTTTTTTTTTAGATTATGTCTCTCACAGTGGACATGCACCTACGGTGACAATTTCAGACCCCTCCATGATTTCTAAGTGGGAGAACTTGCAAAATAGCAGGGTGTTCAAATAGTTATTTTCCTCACTGTATAATAATGATCTTGTAACATTTTATTGCTAACACTATTGGCATATACTTTTAATTGGGTTGATATTATCCCTCTATATTTGTGACAATATCTTGCACTTTGTATTTGGCTTGAGTCACACACAGACTTCAACATTCAGCATGCAAACCACAACAATGGTAACAAGTTTTTTTAAAAATTCATTGAATTAATTAGACCATTACAATTTTATTTGCTGTCTCTTGTCAGTATAACCCCAAGAATTGTGATGGTAAAATAAAGCCAAAAATAGTAAAACAAAGCAATTAATTTATTCATGCCGCAATGCACTCTGTGAGTACACTTCCTCAGGTCACAGATAGAATTAAGTTAACAAAACTTAAATGGATTAAGTAAGAAGAACTTGATGCAATTAAGTTATGCTTAATTAAATTAAGGCAACGAGTTTGCACAATTGATTCTCGTTTTATTACAAGCTTTTTACTCGTGACTCTCTCTTTGACGGCAAACTCTCTGTTCGCTTTTTTCCCCTTCGTTTTCTGTTCGAGATTTATCGTGTTCCTCCATGTCAAACTTTCTCGCTCATTGCAACAACTATGCCACTGCTACACGCATCAAAGTAGCTGACCAACTTTTCTCTATTTTATATGACTAGATGCATGGGTGAATGATGTGCAATTTCCCACGAAACCCATCCCAACAAATCTAAAATATAAATACACAGATTTAGCGAATCAGGGTAATACAAAAACACGATTTAGAGGATAGGATTGATAATGTATTGACTCATTATTAAAGGGTTAGTTCACCCAAAAATTCTCTCAGTAATTACTCACCCTCATGTTGTTCCAACCCCGTAAGACCTTTGTTCATCTTCGGAACACAAATTAAGATATTTTTGATTAAATCTGAGAGCTGGATCACTCCTCCATAGGCTTCTAAGGGACTGAAACTTGCTGGCCCAGAAAATGTATTAAAGACATCGTTAATATAGTCCAAGTGATTCCAGTGGCTCAATTTTAAGTTTATAAAGCGACGAGAATACTTTTTGTGCGCAGCGCAGCGCTTCTGTGTTGTACGTCACACGCATCACACACGTGACCAGCGTCGGCCAATAGTGAGCCTACGTGTAACGTACAACACAGAAGCGCTGCGCAGTTATACTACGTAAAAAAAGACTCGAGGCCCAGAGAGAAGGAAATTAATAGTACGGAATAAAGTCATTATGTTTGTGTTTTTTTGCGCACAAAAAGTATTCTCGGCGCTTTATAAACTTAAGATTGAGCCACTGGAATCACTTGGACTATATTAACGATGTCTTTAATACATTTTCTGGGCCAGCAAGTTATAATGCCTTAGAAGCCTATGGAGGAGTGATCCAGCACTCAGATTTAATCAAAAATATCTTAATTTGTGTTCCGAAGATGAACAAAGGTCTTACGGGGTTGGAACAACAAGAGGGTGAGTAATTACTGACAGAATTTTCATTTTTGGGTGAACTAACCCTTTAAAATTGTGTTAAGTTTTCACAAAAGAAAGTTAATAGGCTATTGTACCTTTAACTAAAACTAAAGCTGTAAAATTTTTTACTTGAAATAAACTGTTTACTGAAATGAAAATAAAATGGAAAAACATTCACTTATTTTATTCCAGCTAGTTATGAAGGCAACATTTCTCATTTTCATTTACTTTAACTTGACATAAAAAACTAAAACAGAAATAAAAAAAAGTTAAAAAAATGACAAAAACACAACAAAATGACTAATAATTTAACTAAAACTAAAAATATAAAAACTAGTTAAAAATATTAATAAAAACTATCCTAGAATCTTAATTATACTGAAATACTGATAAGAGGCTAATTAATGTTTGAAGTAACATACACAATGTGCAGTGCCATTTAGGAATGATCCAGACTTTGACCTTATAGCCAGCCTTGACAAGCTTAAGCCTTGAGAAAGATTTGTTTAGAGACTCTGACCATAGCTGGTTCACGGGAGGACTAGAGGTGACACTTAAATATAAAATAAAGGGATAAATAATTCAAAAATAAATTAATAAATCACTTTTTAAATCACAAAAAAATTGGCTATTTAATTCATGTTTTACAATTAATAATATGACTAAATTAATCATTTTAAATTGAAAAGGCACAATAGAAACAAGCTAATTATTTATCTGCTTTTAAATACTAAACAAAACTTCAAAACTGTCCAACGTAAAGATTATTTTTTATAACTTTCATCAAAAGCATGGTAGCATGCAGCTAGTACAATGCAGCATTTGTATTCCTGGCATGCGAGGTTTGGCCTCACTGGTGAGGCCACGTAGAGGTGCATAAATGTAAGGCACAGCACTTCCGTACAATGATATAGTGCTATATTTAAGTTCATATTAAAAGTTGTTTATGAACTGTCTTTAAAGCTCAGAATATTTTTATATTTATAAAAATCTAATGTGCAAATTCAGTTCAAGCAGCCCCATGCCTCTTTCATTTTCTTTCATCTCTCCAGGCTGTTGATTAATCACAGCCTGCACCCTCCATATTGTAATATCTTTGCAAATAATACATAATTGTCATCTGTTTGCCATGCATGTTTTTCAAGATAGCTGGTGCCATGTGCATTAATATTACATGTTAGCTCGCTGTATAGCCTTTTTTTAGACAGGGTTTTATAACATTCATATTAAATATTGCCTCTTAGCCAATATTAAACAGAAACAAAAACATTGGTAATTCTTACACTAAATAATATTCATATAGCTGCAGTTTTTCATAGAGTTATTAAAAAGGAAGTGTGAAGCTCCTGGACTTTAAGTTCGAAGTTGTTCAATATGAAAGGATCAGTGACATGATATTATTTTTTTGTCTATTTCAACATCTCTTAAGGATTTAAACAATTAATGTTTGGGGAAAAAAATGTGGGCACAAGTAGTTTTAAATTATCTTTTATATTATTAAAGAAATTAGTTTAAAATGCTTTTATGGGAAAACAACCAAACGTCACCCAAATAAAACTTCTAAATATTCATACATTGTAAAAAAAAAAAGAAAAAAAAAAAAAGAAAAGCTGATTAATATGATAAACTTGGATTTGTAAGTCATTTCAATTTTTTTTTTTGATGAGTTAAAGCAATGTAAAAACTTTTGTTGTCATAACTTATTGATCATATCATGTTTTACAGTGTAGCTCAAAATTAATGAAGTTATTGGAAAAAATATGTTTATAAAACCTTTTTTTAAATATAAAATAGACAAAGATTTACTTGCACTGTGTGTGAGCAAATTATTTTTGTGCTTTTTAAGTCATTAAGTCAAAATTTTGGTATTTAAGGTTTTATTTTTAAATGCATGAAACCAACAAAATGGTGGAACATGTGTTTTAAATTATACTTTTATAATATGGCTTTTTATAATCGCGGACTGATTTGTCATTGATCAAAATACACGTTTTGACTGTCTGTCGCTGCAAAGACAAAACAGTGACGCGGAAGTGTAATGGGCAAAGAAGCGCAGAGTTAAGTGACGGTGTGAGTGAGTGAGGTAAACATCCTCCCACTAACGCTTTTTCAAATTTTGTGAGGGAAAGTGAGTCCGTGCGGAGCGCGAGCGCGTCCCACAATGCACTCGCCGCTCAGCGGGAAACAAAAATGGCGAGAGCGAGCGAGCAAAACCAGCCGTTTACCGTAATGTAAAACACTTCATGCGTTTGAATCATCTCGCAAAAGCAGAATCAAAACTATTCAAAGCGGAGCTCCTGCTGCCCGTTTATGGTGTAGTTCTTTGTGTTTGTGCGACATTGTAACCCGGGAAAGTGGCCGAATGAGGTAAGAGAGACCCAGACACCAGTCTGTTGTAATACAACAAGGGGGTGTGCGGGGGGCTTTCATCTCTCACTTTACCAGCAGGTTAAATTACTGGCTTTAAACATGCGTTTTCTGATGCCAGTGAAACAATTTGTTCAGGATTTTGAACGGGTGGCTTTTATTTGTTGGCACATTGTTTTGAATGAGAAATCCTGCTAGCTCTCTCCAGCTATGCTGCTAACAAAAGAGGCTTTTTTGCTTTCACTGTCATTCTGTATGGGCGCTTCACTGACCAGCCAATACAAAGTGCACTCAGTCCCGGAGAAGATCCCACGGCGATTTTTACACGTGAATGCCTCTGAAATGTGCTCGAGGATAGTCTGGTACTACATTTTCAGCCTTAATTGTTTATCTGACCAGGTGCAAACTGCTTTTTGTGTGTGTGTGTGTGTGTGTGTGTGTGTGTGTGTGTGTGTGTGTTAGTGTAGGCAAAAATGTGGTCGAATCATATTTTTCATGAGCTGTTTTTTTTTGCTCATTTGACAGAGACTCCGCAAATGCAGAAAACCTGGCCGCCCATCAAAAGACACCTCCAAATCGCCAACACAAGTCACCGGTGCCCTTGTCACGATTTCCCCTGAAAGATGGGCTGAGCGACACGGCCAGGCTCGCCAACAAGTTTGAAGAAGGGCAGGACGTCCTGGCCCGATGGTCAGATGGCTTGTTTTACCTGGGAACTATCTCCAAGGTGTGTAAGGGATAAAATACATTCAGATAATTCTTTATATCAAAATATATTTAACATAATTAAATGAAAATCAGATACTGACTTGAGTAAATTGTATGAAAAGAAATTGACAGCATAAAGATGTAAGTAATGAAAGTAGCAAAGCTATGCAGGTAATCAGTTGTCCTGGGGCAACGGTTGTTTATACAGGTCAGGACACACACACACACACACACACACACACACACACACACACATATATATATATGTATGTATGTATATATATATATATATATGTATGTATGTATATGTATGTGTATATATGTATATATATATTATGTACAATTTAAATAAAATGTAAGAATAAATGTAAAATATATTTGTATATATTTTATCAACGTCTTAAATTCAGTGTTTCTATTTTTTATTTTTTTATTTGTCATTCACAATGCTTCATGGGATTGTAGTTCTTTCCCTCATTAAAGTCAATAAATACATTTTTTTTGGTACTTTTTTGTTGTTGCCTTAAATCAAAGTTTGTAGTCTTTTTTTTTTTTAATCCTTATAAGAAAAGTGAATGGGAAAAATGCTCCCTGAGCCAAGGCTGCTGAAAAAGTGGGCAGGCGCTGTTTCCCTCAATAATCACAATATAATCACCAAAAATCTTGCTTCTATCTCGAATAATCAGAACTTCTTTTGATTAATGCTTTCCACAGATAGATAAACATAAGCATCGCTGCTTTGTGATTTTTGAAGATCAGTCTAAATCCTGGGTTCTCTGGAAGGACATTCAGACAGGTAAATACAAACTGCTTTACATTCATTGTGTTTGAAGAATACTGATGCCCTGTTACCCATATTTGTGTCTTGATGGCATCTCTGAGGTTGGGCTCAGTGAGAAGATCCACTCACCATCCACTGACTGATTCTAGGCCTAACTTTCATTTCCACATCATATTCCTTCTCTCTTTCTGATCATTTCAATAGAAGAAGAGTCCGTTCTTCTATTATTCTGCTTCTTTCATGCTATCTGACTTTGTGGTTTTGTTGTTTGTTGCCGTTTGGTTTCTCTTCCCCCATCTCTTTCATTCAGCCTGAGTTATCTCTTAATTTGTCCCTGACAGTTGACAGACCTCAGAGTCTCCAGGCTTACACAAACCGTAAGTTCCACATCGAGCCAGGAGGCGAGAATAGGGAAGGTACCTATGGCATCTGACGCTGTATTTCTTGGTAACAATTCAACAAAGGCGTTCATGCATACGCACAAAAGAAACTTACTCATAGTTTTATCTTCAGTTCATATCTGTCTCAAGTGGCAGTTGCAGTGAAGTATTTGTTCACCATCATTGTCAACTATAGCACATCTTTCTTCCTTTTGTGAACTTTAGTGGTTTTCACTTATTCCATTAGAAGTTCAGAAATCTTTTGGAAATCCCCCCCGATAAGACAGTCGTGTATAGCCGCACACTTGTTCAGTTCTTTTTCTTTTTTTTCTTTTAGGGGACAGTGGAGGGGAAATGCTCTGCTCTATTTGTCAGAATGAAAGCTCCGAGCCCCCCAATGAAATAGTCATCTGTGACAAATGTGGACAAGGTAGACTGCCTCTATCCTTCTTGTAAATCGGAGTCACTTCTCTCAACCACATTAGGGATTGAGTTGGAGATTTCACTGCTGAACATCTCTTCCACAGGATACCATCAGCTATGCCACGCTCCCATAATTGACCCCAGTGTCATTGCCTCTGATGACAAATGGCTCTGCAGACAGTGCGTGTTCGCCACAACAACAAAGGTTTGTTGATGCCACATTCAATCCTGTTTTAAGCAATATCTTAACTGAATAATTATTAAAGGTGTCCAGCAGCCTATGACCCTCTTCTCATCATTTGCAGGGTTTTTAATGTGCAGACAGGATGCTGCATTATTTAATCATGTCAAAAACTCCTCTTGACCCATTGTTTTTACATATTAAATGACCTGTAGGAGATCAAGTCTTTAATGCTCTTTCCTGATACTGTCGCAACAGAAGTGCACCGTAACTTTCATTCTTCTATGAGGGTTGTGGATGTGGGAATATATAAATACTTTTCCACACCTGGTGGATGAATCGAGGGGGAAAAAATATGTATGCATATACAGTACCGGTCAAAAGTTTGGAAACATTACTATTTTTTAATGTTTTTGAAAGAAGCTTCTAATGCTCATCAAGCCTGCATTTAATCAGAAATACATAAAAAAAAAAACAGTAATATTGTGAAATAACAGTACAATTTAAAAATAATGGTTTTCTATTTTAAAATAGTTGAAAATATAATTTATTTCTGTGATGCAAAGCTGAATTTTCAGCATTATTACTCCAGTGTAATAGTGTCACATGATCTTTCAGAAATTATTCTGCAAATATGTTGTAAATAAGAGATTTGTGAGAGTCTTGGCACGAGTCCAGAACTCAGTCACTGATAAACTCTCGCCGTTTGATTGAAGCGCTCCAGTGATTGTAAAGTTTCTATATATAATTTAATCACAATTTAAATAACAGATTATTTTGTTATCCTACTAAGAAAAACAATGTGAAGTTGACCGTTTAGCCACTGGTTTGATTTACTGAAACCTTGAACATCTGACAAACATGTGACTGTACATGAATCATAACAAATCAGAAATCACTGGTAACAGATCAGGCATTAGAATTAACATGTCGCATTACTGTCGAGTCCGTATTGGTCCACAAAGGTCTGTTTGCAAAGTCAGCGCCGAAATTGCGACTGATGTACCAAAGAATCCACAGTGAAATGTAAAGAATACAAATATATAATGCTCAACTGAGACATTTACATTGTTGAAAATAATCACATTCCTAGCATTAGGATCCTTTGGAAGATAATTTTTAAAGGTTATTTTTAGTTCAGTGGTCCTGGATCACTCGTCTTTCGAAACGGTCTTTCACCTACCTATAGGCACGTTCCATGACATTCTCTAGGCTTGGTTACAATATAAGCTGTTTTTGAACTAACAAGGAAGTTTTGGGTTCTTTCAAAAGCTGAAGGAAAATTCGTTTTTTCAATTCATGACCCCTTTAATTCGTCCTTGCTGAATAAACATATTCATTTCTTCTTGACCCCAAACATTTGAACGGTAGTATAAAATACAGTCAGCGCCTTAGAAATCCCAGGATACTCTTCATGTTTTTTTCCTGGTATGACTAGAAGGGATATGTAAACCCTGTTTTGAATACATCTCCAGAATTCTGACTCCACCTAAGAATTGAGTGACTCCATATGCAAGCTAGAGGCATGTTTGTCTGACATAAATTGTTGTGGTTATATCTCTGAAATCATAGAGAGGCGGTGCGCTTAAGAAGGGGCCAAATGCTAAAGCCCTACAGGAAATGAAGCAGTCTCTGCCATACGCCCTTGAAGATTTAGTGTGGGACCAGGGCCACAAGACCAACATCCAGCAGTGCTACTGCTACTGTGGAGGTCCTGGCGAGTGAGTGCAGCACACAGGCACCATTACTGAAAAACACATTTGTGTGATATAGTTCTTCTTAAAATAATCCCCATCATAAGTTGCAGAAGATTGTAGATACACAATAACCACTGCAGGAAGTAGAATCGTAATGACTCTTATGTTCTCCCCCCACAGTTGGTATCTGAAGATGTTGCAGTGTAATAAGTGTAAACAGTGGTTTCATGAAGCCTGCATCCAGTGTTTTCAGAAGCCAATGCTCTTTGGAGACAGGTGAAGTACTGCTCTCCAATTATCCGAATAAAGTGAAACCCAATGATTGATGTCTTGTCATGTTTAATAAAACTTCTGTCTTTTTTCTCAGGTTCTATCTATTTATTTGTTCCGTTTGTAATAGTGGACCAGAGTACCTCAAACGCCTGCCTCTGAGATGGTGAGTTTTGGACTGTTTTCACACTTGGTTCAATTGCTGCAGTGTGAAAGTGTATTTTAAACCATGAAGTAGAGATCTTTAATATAGGCCATATCAGCAATCAGCCATAACATAAAAATAATTGACCAAACATTTGTTTTAAATAGTTTCACTGAGGATTTTTGTGTTCCATCATGTGTGTTGTGTTCATTCACAGGGAAGACGTTGCACACCTGAGTCTCTATAACCTGAGTGTAATTCATAAAAAGAAATACTTTGACTCAGAACTCGAACTGATGACTTACATCAATGAAAACTGGGATCGGCTTCAGCTTGGCGAGGTATCAGTCTGTTTTGTGTGTTTTGTAATTGCACTAGTGTTCAACTAGTGTTAATGTCGCTCTATTTCATTTCTGGCTTTGTACCTCCAGCTTGCAGATACCCCAAGAGCAGAACGATATGAATGCATTCTGGAAGCACTTAACAGCAACCTCAACATGTGAGTTTATCTATTTGCCCATCACGGGCATTCTGTCTTGATATAGTAGAGCTTGAATGAATTTATCTGGCCCTTTTAGCTTTAAGACTGTCAGTCCAAATCCAATTTTTGTGCATTTCCGATTGGAATCTGATCATATTTTGCAAGCGTTCTCTGATTTTTACAAATCTGTTTCAAGCTACATATATTATGTGGTTTGAAATCCTATTCAGATCGCATTTCCATAAATCCGTTTAAGCATGACCGCTCTGATCGGATTTCACATAGCTTTTCTGCCTATGTCACTTTCTCACGCCACGTAAACACGTCAGACCTCGTTGCAGAAACAAAGTTGTTTTTTTTCTGTCAATGTGCAGGTCTCGCAGAAAATTATAATATAGTGGAGACATCTCTTTGGTCCGGTGTCTTCAATCATTGCCATGGAAACCAACACAGATATTTTGAAATACGAAAGAGAAATACAAAAATCTTTGAACAGTTGCTATACACAGTGTTGACCGTCAATCATGTAGACCAGATTCCAGATTTTCCAGATTTGTATTGACAGTGTGAACATAGTCTATGACCTGTTGGGTTCTAGGTTCATGTCAGGGAAAGAGATAAAGAAGAAGAAGCACCTGTTTGGATTACGAATTCGCTTCCCACCGGCCCCCCAGAGCTCCGAGCTCCTGTCAGACCGAGAGCCGGAAAAAGCTTCCCATGAGATCAAAATCAAAGGCAGAAAAGCCTCAAAACCCCCTCTTTTATCCAGGTTAGTCATCACTTGTTTCTTCCTTAATATTCTAAGTAAATTTAACATTTTAAATATTTTAAGTAAATTTAATATTTTATATAATTTTAAGTAAACTTAAATTATATTTCATTATTATTTGTATTTATTATGAAAATTAAATATTACATTTAATTTTTTAGCATTGTCACTAATGGAGCAGTGAAGAAAGGAAAGAGGAAGCATCACACACACTCTTTAGAGATGTTGGCGAAATTGAGAAGATCAAGTGAACTATTGGCTCAGGTAAAAAAAAGATTACAGACGTTGCTGGCTTTATTTAATGACTATTCCAAAAAATTTCATGTAGACATAACATTTTGTTTTTAACCTTTTTTCTATGAAGAATAATGGGAAGTTTCCAACTCTAGACAATAACTCAATAGACCTGATGGCCTCAAAAAGGTGAAACAGAGATCAACACAAAATGAATCTTGTAGTTTTTGAAATGAGGCCAAATTACATTTATTAAATTACAAAAATATTTTTCCCTACCTTTTTTTTGTGTCAAAAGTGAAAAATCTTTGCCTTCATCAAGTACCTCAGATGTTGAATCCGTTGGTGCCGCCAGCACAAGTGAAACTACCTCAACCAGCCTCTCAAGGCAGTCCAGGTGATTTCATTTTCATTTTAAGGATTTCATTTTTAAATTTGTGACATTATGTTCGTGACAACGAATATTCTCCCCTCATTACTGTGAATATGTACAAAAAATATATACACTACCAATCAAAAGTTTGCGGTCAGTACAATTGCTTTTTCCCCCCATAAAGTATGCATTAAAATGACAGTGTAAAATATTTATATTCTGAATGAATGCTGTTTTTCTTTTCAACTTTCTATTCATTAAAGAATCCTGGAATAAAAATCTGTTTCGACAAAAATATTAAGTAGCAAAACTTTTTTCAACACTGGTAATAATAGTAAATATAGCTGCAAGCAGCCATTACCGGGGCCAAGCAGAATAAGACGACAAGACATGCCAACATGTCTGAAAGTGTCAGACCAACTGCAACAATGAGCAATTAAAGACATTTAAAGAGGATTTTAGGCAAAATGCCTGAAAAATCATAGAAACAATAATTTTAAATATGATTTAATGGATTATCACTTTCGACCAGTAGATGGCGCTGCGCCGAAACGCCGCATTTAGCCTCAGGTCATGCTTGTGATGGCTACCAAGTTTGGTCTGAATCCGATAAAGCGTTGCGGTGATACAGCCTTACGTCTGTTTTCGCAAGCGCTACGTAAAATTTGTTTGTGGGTTTATCGAAAACTGTTAAGCAAACAATAGAATATCTTAAAATTGAATTATAATATATCATATTACTGACACTGATACTTTATTGTATTTTTGATCAAATAAATGCAGTAATGGTGAGGGTGAGAATTCTTTCAAAATCATTAAAGAAAATTTTACCAACGCCAAACTTTTTAACTCGTGTATATTAAATTATTTAAAAATGTATAAATTATAATTATTTCTGTATAATTATTTGATCGTTATGCTTATTTTAGTTTTTTTGATGGTCTTTATAACAGTAATTTAATTTAGTGTTTTTGTGGGATTGCAATGCATGTAATGTATAATAAAATATTACGTGTGGCTTCTCCCTGACCTCTACCATTGATGATAAACTTCATGCTTAATTGTTCAAAAGCGTGATGCATGTACCCTGTTCATCTCTAGTTTGGGCAGTCCAAGCGGACCACGCACTGGATGCTTATGGCCCACCTTCACACAGCCCCCAATAAAGAGGCGACGGGGACGTCCGCGACGAGCACTGCAGCCCCCAAATCCAGAGATTTCTCCTCCCTGCAACCCAGAGCCGCAACCCGAGCCCAGCCCCCTCCCCTCCTGCCTCTACGGCGGCATGGACATCATGCAGGGCCTGGACCCCGACACCCAGCTCACCCACCTCAAGAGCTCCATCAGCACTTACTTCGGAGCCGCGGGTCGCCTGGCCTGTGGGGAGAAGTACCGTGTACTCGCTCGCCGCGTCACTGACGACGGAAAAGTACAGTACTTGGTGGAATGGGAGGGCGTCACTGCCTCCTGAGCCTCATACGGGTGTATTTCTGGTGGAAGTACGGTCCGCTTTGGCCCTAGTAATGTACTATATTTTGTGACAAGTAAGGAGGGAAGTGAATGTACATGGATGACTGAGGTAATTGAGGGGCCTCAGCACTACCATAGAGATGAAGAGATGGGACTGTGTAGAGTTTTGTGTGTGTGACCTATCTCTGTGGAAATTTAAACGGACTGCCTTCACATGGACTGGATTCACACATTGAAGGTGGCTGTAGTTTCAGGTTAAAGACATAATCAATTCACTACTATGTGAAAATAACCAGAGTCCTCGCTTTTTGTCTCTGATGTGCAGGTGCCTTAAGGGGTTGAGAAACAGATACGATATATGCTGCTGGAGACTGAGGACTTTTTTTCTACTTATTCAGTTAAATATTTTCTCATAGCTCACATTGCCAAGAGGAGAGAGCGCCATTGTCAATAGGGCACTTTTATTTTACATTTCAATTGATTGCACATAAGCTCTCATTCTTTACATCCAGTATTGTCTCGTCTCAGTTTAAACAGCCTAGCTTGTGATTTTCGTTATGAAATGAAATGAGATTATGATGTTAAAAAAAACTATGTAAAATGGTTAATTCTTCTAATGCCACAAAACAAAAATTAAATATATGATTAGCATTAATATTTACATCAGATCTTGGTATTTTCTGGGACGTTCCAAATTCCTAGGTGGCTAATAGAAAGATTTTTGCTTATAATTTGTCTCCTGAGGGTCTCCTTTTTTATCTTTTTTTTTTTTTTTTTTTTTTTTTTTTTAAATATGTATATCTTTAAAGCATATGACAGAGCGCTGTAGCGTTGAGAGGTCTTCGTATATATCCCCCCTTTAAAACAAGAAACTGTTCAGCTGTTGATATCTGCCATGGGAATTTAAGTTCTAAAGTAAGAGGGATTTTTTAGCTTAAGTATCAGTTTAGTTTAATTTCCTCATTTTAAATCCTATGTCTAATTTTCATTTTTGTGGGGCAGGGATAGTTATTTGTACTTTTTGTTATACTATGCAATGAATTAAACAGATCTGTGTATTTTTTTTATATTATATTTTATTTGCAGCTTCAGCTTCTCATTACAATCAGAAATCGGCAGCAATAGTTTTGTTACAATTGACTCAGGCTTTTTGTGGTGCTATTTATTGCTTTCAAACGGTATACACTAACAAATTGTCCATTTGCGAGAGCACTCAGGATACTTTACAGCTTCGCTGTAAGATTTGATAGGACATCCAAATGAGATTTTCAATTCTCAGCTTTGTATTTTCGTACATTTCTAAAATCCTTGAGTTTTTTTAAATTTAGGTGGAAAACTTATTTTTTTTTGGCCTGAGAATGCCCTGTTTTCCATAATATCTTACACTTTGCAGAGGGTGGAAGTAGTGTTGGTATCAGGCAAGCTTTGGACTTAAACATTAATACCTCCTTATTTCGAGAGAACAAATTCCTATGAATATTAAGCTCTTGTTATGTTACGTGTATGAAGCATTATTCAGTTGGTGTACCAGTGTTAGTAAAGCTTGCTTTGTATTTTACTGGCTTTGAGCAGGCTCCTTTAGCCAAAGAATAAAGATCTCAAACCCTATTGGTGACTTTTATTTTTATGTTTTAGACATTTTACACCCAGCAGGGGGGAAATAATCACTATTTTGACACAAATTTATACAGACTTAATTACGGAGCTAATTTATTTTAACATTTATTTACTGTATGCATATTGACACTACCAAGATTTTTTTTTTATTCTAAACATGCAATTAATATCTTATGGCCCAGCTAATTTATTTGCTATAACGGTGAATTGAGATTTGTTTATATTAAAACAACCAGAGATTTTACCTTAAAATCTTTTGACAAACTTTAACCCTAACAAATAAACAGCAAAAACAGCTGTTGTTAACCAACATACAGTCCAATGTAAATAATAACAGTACGAAAACCGAGCAACAGAACAACTTTACCGCTGTAATATTCGCGCTAACATTCGCGGCCATACCACGTGAGCATTACGTCACTACAGTGAAGACGGTTTTTCGTCTCAGCCAATCAACGGACGCGCCTTGTGTTTAGATGTCGCTACAGTGAATGCTAAGCTAAATCTACTGGAAAGTAAGGTGTTTCTTCTGCACAAAACTGCTGTTTTGAAAATGCTGGTAAGCAGTTGTTCACTAGTATAGAAATACTTTGTCAATTAGTCCGCTTAAAAGTAGTGGAGAGCAGAAATGGATAATGGAGTGACCGTCTGCTCCTTGACAACCTGTTGAATAAGTTACATGAAATGAAGTCAAATCATTTGAGTTTAAAGCAACAACAAATGTGCGTGCGCAGCGCTGTTTTCAGTTGAGTCCATTTAAACATGGATAATAACATTCATTTACAGTGTTCTTCATAACAATCACCAATGTTCAAAGACAACAGGGGGTTGGTAGAGGATGTTTTCTCCTTAAGGAATCAGCTGCGATTGACTGAGAAAAACCTACAGTCAGTGGGGGAACAACTGAGGTGAGGCTTTCTTCTCTTGAGAGTTGTTGTTGAAATGAATTGTGCGTTTTGCATGATGATAGATCTTTCAGATATGATTAAAAAGGCATATATGATTCTGAGATTCTCTTTGCCATGTTGCCTGTGTGTTTGTGTGAACAATTTCAATTTACAAACTCAAGTACTGAACAGTAACTTGCATATGAATACATAAACGATATACATATTAAATATATACATGCATACAATTAAATCTCCAGTAATATATATTTCATTTGTGTGCTTTACTCAGACTCATATGCCCCAAGTAGTACGAATTATTAAGAGTATTAAAGAAATAATAGCATAATCATCAAACATTTTTGTACTGTAATACAAAACAAGCTTTTTTTTCTTTTTTTTTTAAAGAGAAATAATAGCATGTATTGTTTCTTAAAAGGAAAGAGACTTAGAGACAAGGATAAGTCATAATCAGTCTCTTAAATTGTTTAAAGTTCATTATATAATTTGTTAAGAGATTGATTATTAATTATCCATAGATACATTTTTTATGGGTGATAAATAATTTGTACATTTATTTTAATTTGCTATGTTGCCTTGGCCCATGCAATTTAAAATGTTGTATGTTTTGATACTTTTTTGTAAATATTTACATATTTTAATATTAATAATGTTTTTGTTACAGCACTACTGCTAAGTATTATTGCACTTGTCGTTGTATTGTTAGCATTTCACTCATTTCAGTCGATCAGGAAATGACACCATTGGTGAGGATAATAACAGGAGTTTCGTGGATGGATTCCCAGGTCGTCTTACATTAGAAGACCTTCAGAAGCCTGATCCAGTATATTTACACCCAGAGCAGAGGGCATGTGCACGTATATCTACCTGTGACTGCAGGGTAAGACACAAGATGCAGCAGATAAATGAAGTATTGTCACCTTTTATATGCTTGTTCTTAAAATAGACCCGAAAATCTACAGATTTCAAAGGTTTTATTCTTATTTGACATGTGTTTTTGTGTTTATCTGTAGTCAGACAGAGAAATGGAGATGGAGACGTCTGTTCTCAGGAGGAAGCTCAACACCATCAGGCAGGAGAACACTTCTCTGGTCATGGAGAACAGGCAGCTCATCGATGACATTGAAGCTGCTCAGCTTGAGTTAGCCAGCTCAAGGTCCAAGGTAATGCTCTTCACATAGCGATTGGTTATTATAGTGTTTGTGGTACTGTGTTGAGTTTAAGTGGCTATATAAGAGGTACAGTACACTACGGTTCAACAGTTTGGGGTCGGTAAGATTTTTTTAAAAATGTTTTTGAAAAGTCTCTTTTGCTTACCAAGGCTGCATTTATTGGATTCAAAATACTGTAAAAACAGTAATATTGTGAAATATTATTGCAATTTCAAATAACTGTTTCCTATTTTAATATATTGTAAAATGTAATTTATTGCGGTGATGGCAGAGCTGAATTTTTAGCGTCGTTACTCAAGTCTTGTAAGTATCTGATTCTTCAGAAATCATTCAAATATGCTGATTTTGTGCTCAGGAAAATACTATGTTTGGAAAATAAATTCTGCGGAGCTCCTAAAGAGACATATACAAAAAATATGAGATGGGAGGAAAAATTTTTCAATGCTTTTGTGTTCTCCTGCAATTATATAGTTGGGTAATTACATTGTATATAATTTGCGGGTGTCAGGGAGCCGCCTATCAATATACGGGGTATTGAAATCGCTTTTGAATGCACGATCATGCGTGCTCTGTGTATAGGGAGCAGTGGCCACACATTTTACAAGATAAGATATTTGTCAATGTTAGGATCTGTTGCACACCAAATCTTCCGACATCGTCCTGTCAGTCATCTCTCCTTACTCTCTTCACATGATAAATGAAATCTGATTTGCTGTAATGTAACCGACTATCGCAGCGAGCCTAACCATGTCCATTTAGGGGCTCCATAGAATGTGTTATTTATTTTTCAGTGCTTTTCCGAATTCAGATTTAGGCTTTGGGCACATCACTAATTAAAAATCTTCTGGATTCTTTGATGAATAGAAAGTTCAAAAGAACAGAATTTCTAATATAAATCTTTTGTGTCCTTGCTGAATAAAAGGATTAATTTCTTACTGATCCCAAATTTTTTACAGTCGACATAATTTATTTACAGTAAATTATAGGTGTTTACTAAATCAAGCTATTACTATTGCTCATACTTGGGTTAAGAGATTTGAACAAACTTTAAGTACAAATGATTGTAGTAATCCATACAATTTGTGTAGTAATCCATACAATTTGTGTAAATACAATTTATTTGTGTAATTTGTGTAAATTGTATAATTTTTTGTTGAAAACTGATCGAAACTTGAAAATCTAGAGCAGGGCTGTCCAAACTCGGTCCTGAAGGGCCACTGTCCTGCTGAGTTTTCCTCAACACACCTTCCTGGGCTGCGTTTCCCAGAAGCATTGTGAGCTAAGTTTATCGTATAAGAACATTGGTGCCAATGGTTCCAATTACCATTGGTAATTGGAAGGTTTGGAGCCAAACTTTGTTTGATTAGGTTTGGAGCCAAACTTTGTTTGATTAGGTTTGGAGCCAAACTTTGTTTGATTAGGTTTGGAGCCAAACTTTGCAGGAAAGTGGACCTCGGGGTCAGGGTCAGGGTCAGAGTTGGCCAGCATGACCTAAGCAGTCCTTGGCATGTGCTTATGAGAAGTAGTGATGTCTGATTCATTAAAGACATTTTTTTTTTTCAATGAACCATTGAACCATTTCACAAAATGGGTCTGAATGGTTTGTTAATGATTCACTGATTCAGTCACAGTGGTTAACCTTAAAGGGATAGTTCACCCAAAAATGAAAATTCTTTCATTAATTACTCACCCTCATGTCGTTCCAAACCCGTAAGACTTTCGTTCATCTTTGGAACACAAATGAAGATGTTTTTGATAGAATCTGAGAGTTTTCTGTCCCTCCATTGTCATTTACGCAACCACTACCACTACACAACTGGTTCCAATGAGAACCAATCAACAAATCTTCTGCAAGAACCAATGAGATTCATTCTCGTGTTACACATCATGTTTGAGCTTCAGCAAGAACCAGTGAGGTTCATTCTCGTGTTACGCAGGTTCGGTTAAGCTTCTGTTTATGTTCACTGATTAATGTTTATATTATTTAGAAAATTTGTTCTAAACTGCTCAGTTTTATGGATTAGTTTTACAATCTCTTTATGAAGTTTTTTTGAAGCGTCAAAGACAAAGTGTCAGTATCGTTTTTTTGAAAATTGAACATTTTTATCCATTGGTGTCATAACTCGATCTTCCGGTGAAACAACTGATCTCTCTCTGGTTTCTCTCTGATCTCTTCAAGTATTGTTCGCAGCTGATGTTTATTTTATTAACTGACGTTTGTTGTATAGATCCGTATGTTGGGATCCACTGTGGGAGCCAGGACCTCCAGTGTATCTTTCATGAAGGAGCAGATTCTGGGTCTAGAAGCAGAACTGGACACCCAAACCAAAGCTTTAGAGTAGGTGCATCTATTCTACCACTTACATCTTCTTAAAAAAATCTGATGCTTTTTCTGTCAGATTTCTGGAGCAGCATATTCTTGTTTCTTCAGGGCTGCCGAGCAGAAATTGGAAGAAAGCGAACAGACAGTGATGCAGAGTAGCAGGCTGGCGGAGAAGCTCAGAGATGAGCTGAGAGTTGTTAAAGCCGAGTTAGCTGAAAGAACGCGTCTGGGGAAACGGTATGAGATTAGTTATGCTAATGAAAACTTCACAGACTAATTCATCTTGGGAGCAGTAATCTCTTTAAGCTGGAATTACTTCACATGTACAAGAAGTCTTTTTGTGATTCTTGAAACACCGCAGCTTAAAATTCTCTGAAAATTCTCTTTTAAAGTGCGGAGCAGCAGAGAAACCAAGCGCTCCGAAATGCAGAGAAGCTCACGGTCACCTTCAAAGAATACAAAGATGATGTTTCTGAAAAACTCAGGACGGTAATCTGACTAAAACTGATTCATATAAATCATTCTGTGTTCAGAGATATCACTTCCTTTTCTTTTCCATGCATGTGACATGCTTGTTCTGCATTGTTGAAGGTGTTGGAGAGTGAGGGCCAGCTGAAGGTCAGTCTGATGGAGTGTGACAGAGAGAGAGAGGAGCTGGAGAGGAAGTGCGCTGAGCTGGAGAGAGAGAAGGAGGGTCTACGTCACAACATCTGGTAAGAGAGGATTTCTTAAACTGATCTGTGTTGTTGTGGACTATGAAGATCATTCATATGATGGTTCATATAATATCAGTATAATACACACTACAGTTGAAAAGTTTGAGATCTGTATGCTCTTTATGCTCACCAAGGATGCATTTATTTGAAATACAGTAAAAACATTAATATTGTGAAATATTACCATTTAAAATAACAGTTTTTTAAAAATGTAAATTTCATTCTGTGATGGCAAAGCTGAATTTTAAGCATCATTACTCCAGTCTTCAGTGTCTCATGATCCTTCTGAAATCATTCTAATATGCTGATTTGAAGAAACATTTCTTATTATTAATGTTGAAAACAGTTGTGCTGCTTAATATTGTGAGATCCATGATACATTTTTTGATGACATAAATTGGAAATCCTTTGTAACATTATAAATGTTTTTGCTGTTACTTTTGATCAATTTAATGAACCCTTGCTGAATAAAAGTATACATTTCTTTTTTTTTTTAAAAAGAAGAAAAAAAAAAACTACTTACTGACCCCAGACTTACAAACAGTAGTGTATATTCTGTTGAGGTAATTGACTACATGGACACATTTTTTTCTTAGATCAATATTTCAGTATTTTAATAAGTAAATCAATATTTAAGGTCAAAATGTATATAGATGTACAAGGGAGAGTGTAAAGAAAATTATAATCATAATAAGTATTTTTGTCTTGTTTTCCAGTATAAATATCTTAACATCCTGAAAACAATTTGCCTGAAAAACAAAGAATATTAAGATTTCATTTTCCCAGAGAACATGTTGAATTTGTTTATTTTTTGTACCCAATTGAATTTTTTTCCACAATTTTGTAGCATAAAACAAAATTCACTCAAAATATTTGAAAACAGAATGTTGTTTTCCCATTAATGTAACAATCAGTGGATTTTGCAATGATACACATATCATCTAATATGCTCATCTGCCAAAAGAGAGTTATCAGCTTCTAGCCTGATTGGAAAAGGTAAATTGCTCATGTTAGTTGTAACTGGTGTTTCTGTTCTCTGATCAGTGAGCTGAAGGAGGTTCATGGCCGCTCTGAGTCTCTCTCCGCTGAGCGTTTACAGCTGCAGTCTCAGGTTCAGCAGTTCTCAGATCAGCTGAAACAGCTGCAGAGGGAGCTGGCTGAGAGGGAGATGCAGCTGCAGGAGGTGGCGGGGCTGAAGAGAGAGAACGAGGACCTGCGGCTCCTCACGGCCTGTCAGGAGCAGAGGGTGGCTCAGGCCCACAGAGAGAGAGAACAGGACAGAGCCGAACTGGCCAGCCTAGAGAACATACTGGACTTATTGCATCTGAGAGAGGTGCTGGAATGCACGCACACACACACACACACACACACACACACACACACACACACACACACACACGTTGTGTTTTCATGTTTTATGGGGACTTTCCATAGACATACTGATTTTTAGACTGTATATTCTATCCACTTACACTAAATCTACCCCTAAACCTCTAACACAACACCGGTTTCAACTAAAAACGGAAGACTTTTTATGTGTTTTGGCTGTTCTTTTACATGACAATGGCATTTTGGTGTCTTGAAAACGCAAACTTTTGGAAACGGGTTTCCAAGTGCAAGTCTTTGAAAACGAAACCCTTATCATCTCCGTGTAAATTACAAAACTGTGAATCTCTGAAAACTGTGACGTCATGCGCATGTGTAGGCTATTACGTGTTTAGTCTATTGGCTTTTTTTCGAATGAAAGGATACAGATATTAACAGTAAGAAATAAGGGGAGGAATACGGACATCAACACATGTGGTTAAATAAGAATAAGAAAGTCAACACAATATAACATTTTGTCATCATGAAAAATTAAAAGTTCCTTACAACAGGCTCAAAGATGATGAATGTTTCTGAATCCTTTGTGTTCAAAGGTTTTGACATTTTCTTAAAGGAGTCATGACCTGTAATTTTCACTTTTCCACGAGAATCAATGTATGTTATGATTGCCTAACGATTATACACTGGCCGGGAAGCTGATATTTAAAAGTGAAGCGTTTGTTTACCCCTGGGTTCGTAAACCAGCCCACGTGCACGTGCACTCAAATACGAGATTTTAATTTCTGCCCCGACTTGACATCAAGATGGGGCAGGATATACCATATATGGACACAGCAGACCTATGCTGCAGGAAGCCCGCCCTGCCCCTCTCCCCCTCATATTCAGTCGCGAAAGAAGCAGAAACGTAGTGCACACTTGAGTTGCTCTGTTGTTGACTGCCAGAATCAACATGTAAATGTGTTTTCTCTCCCAAGAACGGACCAAGCTGTCAGGGACCAGTGGATTAAATTAATTTTTAATGACGCGGTTCCTACAACCCTTCCCACTGGCTTAACGTTAGGTGTCTGTGCTAATCATTTTACGCCGGAATCGTTCACAAATTTGGGGCAATATCAGGCGAAGAATTGTATATTATATAACTATGACAACATATAATTGTATTGATTTTTTTATAGAATAGATAAGGATAGATAAATAAAACAAACAGTCAAGTAATAATAAACATAAAGAAAAAGATCACGTTACATGTCTGTAGAAGAAAAATATTGAATGTCTAAAAAACCACAACGTGAAACAAGGCAAAAACACCACATGATAGCAAACGCTGATCTCAATAACCACTGTAAGTTGATAAAAAAAGTAGACTACATCTCCGTTAATGTAATCTACATTTAATAAAAGGTATAATGTATGTCTCAGTCAAAATGATTGTCTTTACCATTCAGAGACATCTTGATGTAGACGTCCTTCCATCGACTCTACATCTTCCCTTTCCAGCTCAGGTTCAGAGTCTGGCTCATACATATACGGTTGAATTCCGTAGGTCGCGTCCAGGTCGGGTTCATTCACAACTTGCGCCATGATGTCATTTTGGAATGATATGCTGAAGTTACCTGCGGTGTCAACCCCCTCCTTCCTGCCACCAATCAACACGCCCCTCATTTGCATTATTAAAATGACCGTCCACAACAGCCAAAATATCGCATCAGATCTCGCGAGACAATAATGCCTTCAGAAATAAGGGTCAGAGGAGCTCTGTGTTTATTTTTTTTTCCACTTTTCTTTTTTAGAAGGGCCTGAAAGACTATAATAGAGCGTGGGTATCCAAGGTAATACTAGGTTATGACTCCTTTAAAGGAAGTAAAATGGGACTTTATGTCAGAGGTGAACATTCTTAAATTGGGGTTACAGTGAATGTTTCTGGCTTTGTGAAGATGAAATTTACCCAGAAGACAAAGTAATAATAAAGTATTATAAAGATTAACATCCTTAGAATGAAAATTGGACACAAAAATATATAAATTATGTAATTTGTGTCTTTAGGCATGTGCGTTCGGCTCGAGTGCACTGAAGTAAAAGAATGTTTATGTATGCGGGTGCGTAGTCTTTCTTTACAAAGTGACATTGCCAACTACTTGTCTGGCATGCATAATATAGCGTTATTAGTTGTTTTCCTGGATCCATGTAAACTGGGATCATTTTGATAACGTTGTCATCTGTACGAAGAAAAAATGTTTCCGTTTTTAGCACATCGTTGTCGTGTAAACTAGTATAATTTTATAAGCTGTTTTCCTCATAGGGCATTGCCGTCTTTGTGGGGACATTTTGTCCCCATGAGTAGGGTTTACCAAGCCACACACACACAACCACAAAGACCTTCTAAATAAAATTAATTACCTTTACAATTTAATGTCATTGTGCACATTTAAAAGGATAGCTCCCCTAAAAATTTAAATCTTGTCATTTACTCAGTCTTATAATGTTGTTCCAAACCTCTATGACTTTCTGTATTCTTTTGTACACAAAAGAAGATAATGAACAAAAAAATAGTTCATGCATTGAAAGTCATTAGGGTCTAAAACATCATTGGACCCCACTGACTTTAATTTTATGGATAGAAACAGTTAAAACAATTCTTCTAAATATCTTCTTGGCTGTGGAATGACTTGTGTTTCAGAAGCGGGAAGGTGCACTGTGTGTGAACCCTTGTTTGCTGTCTGCACTGTCTTACACAAGCACCACTGAATCTCTCAAACACAAACCTGGTGAGCATCTAACTCAGAACAGGATACTGCTGCCTTCCTGAGACTTATCATTCACTTATCCAAGCTTCTTTTGTACTTTGTAGTATTATCCTGGACAAACTGTTGCTTTAACCTCTCCCCTGTTCATGTAGGTGAGGGCTATCAGAAGCTGTTGGCGGTGCTTCAGACGGTTGAGAGGGAAAAGACCCGGCAGGCCAGTGCTGCTCAGGGGCTACAGGAGAGACTGACTAGAGCCCAGGAGGAGATCTCCTCCCTCCAGACCTCTATCACAGAGAGATCCTCTCACTACCAGCAGCTCCACGATCAGCTTCTGGACAAGGCTACTCAGGCCACCTCCTTAGAGAAAGAGGTATCACATCAGCTGAATTCTGCCGGGTACCATGAAAAACATAATTTTACTGCATTGTCTTTGCTGGCTGCACACATAAAAAAGTAAACTTTTAATATATCACTGAAAAGGGTATCATAAACTCCTGAGTTTGGATGATTTTAATGAGTCATTCGGTCATTCAAAATGCAACTTTTAATGACTTCTGCAGTCTCAAATTTATTCAATCCCTTCATTGCAAGCATCTTTAGTACTTAGTATAACACTCTTTTGTTGTTATTATGACCTGCTGCAAATGAGATGTATGACCAGACACCAGCCTCTGGCAGCGTTTCTGAGGAATCTTAGCCCATTCCTCATGAGCAATGGCCTCCAGTTCAGTAATATTCTTGGGTTTGTGTGCTGCAACCACCTTCTTCAAATCCCACCAGAGATTTTCTATGGGGTACAAGCCAGGTGACTGTGATGCCACCGTAGAATCTTCCAGGACTTCTTCTGAAACCAAGCCTTGGTGGAATTTGAGGTATGCTTGGGATCATTGTCCTGGTTGAAGGTCCAAGCTTCAGCTTCCTCACTGATGGCATGATGTTTTCTCCTAGGATTTCCTGATACTTCAATAAATCCATCATGCCTTCCACACACTGCAGGTTTCCAGTGCTAGATTCAAAACAGCAGCAAAGCATCTCCAAGCACCACCATGCTTAACTGTAGACAGACCAACCTTTTCCTGGCGGTGCGGCTAATTTAGTTTGATACGTGGTCCGATTGACCTGAGAAACGTTTTACGTGTGAATATTTCAGCAGTTATAATGTGTGTACCGTATTTCTGTCGACTGAACAGCGATACCAATCATTCGTGAGTTAATCATTCTTTTGGTTCGATAATTCTTTCTAAACGCGCTTGCATGACTATCTGAAACTATTCGTTCGCACCGCTCTGTCACTGAATCATCTGAAGCGTTTTTTCGGTCAGTACAATAACAACAATTAGCGCTGTTTTCAGTTGTTTCACTAGTTGTTTCAGCACGGCCCAGCACAGAGTTGCTTTTACTCCCGGTCCAGGACACTGTTATTAAATAGCGTTGCAGCAACCAGTGGGAAGCGTTTCAATTCGACAGACACCTCTCTGTTGCAAACAACAAATCACTTGATGATTTGACTTTTATTAAATCGGATGAAACAGCCTCAACATTCCCAACAAGTCTGATGAGGTAAACAGCAGAAACACGGTGTGCCATGAACGAAATTAGAAGACTTTAAATCACCACCCTTACAAACATTTACCATGAATGTACTGTAGTAATTTATCATGGTTTGGGCAGAAATGTGGAATATTTATATTGAATATGTTATTGTCATGTATATTGCATTATATTTATTAGATGGGTAGAGGAATACAGTATATAATGCATTTTTGTTATGAAATTATGTCAGTTTCTTTGTAAAGGTGTGTATAGTTTTAAACCTGTGTTTAGGCATTTTTTATACAGTGGGAGTGAGTAGCCTGTGGTTATCAAGTCTCACTGTCAGAATATTTTCATTTAAGCATGTTACGTCCCCTGAAGTTATTAAGGGGTATAGGGAATAACATTAAGGCCCCGTTTACACGATGGGAAAACGCAGATATTTCCCTGCGTTTTGGCCTGTCATTTACACGAAAACGCCGTTTTTATCCCAGAAAACGATTATTTCTAAAAACTCCGGCCAAAGTGGAGATTTCTGAAAACGCCGGTTATGTGTTGCCATGTCAACTGGGAGAAACGGGGTTTTAGGTTCTCAAACGTCACATTATGCGCCAGAAAATGCTTACGTCATGTGAGCGCCCTATGTTTAGAGTTTGTTTTGCTGTTAAAGTGATACTCATTTTTACTTTTGTGCAAACGCTTTTGGCCTGTTTGCATTTGCTTCGCTGTCTGTCCACACGAACGAACCTCGCGCCATGTCTGTTGTTTTGAAAGGAACAGGAAGTCGCTCATGCTCGCTCGTGGCTTGCATGGCTTTATCCTTCTCCCTACACTGCCGCCCATTGTATTTATGCGGGTTGATGTAAACGACAACTTTTTTTGAAAACGATGTTGTGTGCACGATGTTATTTTTGAAAACGGAGGGGGAGAAATATTCGTTTCTCTAAATACCCGGCTATGTGTAAATGTGGCCTAACTGTCGGAGTTTGACTTTGGACCGATGTCAGTGCATTCTAACTTGCAGTCACACGTGACTCTCAACAAACCTAGCCAGTTCAGATATTTCATGTGTTCTAGCTCAAGCACACCTGATGCAACTAATGAAGCCCTTGATTAGTTGCATCAGGTGGGCTTGAGGCAACACCTGTTTTGCAGATTTGTGCTGTTGTGAGGGATTCTATTCAGGGGGTTGAATAATTTTGAGACTGCAGAAGTCATTAAAAGTTGTTTTTTCAGTTAAATTTGGGGAAACCACTTGAAACATTTGTTGTGTTGAGCTATTTGAATTACTTTTGTTTGATTTGTTCATTGCAAACAGCTGAAAGTCTGTAAATTTTGCAATGAGGGTTGAATAATTTCGATTGCAACTATATATAAATAAAATATAAATAATATTAAAGTATAAAACGGTTTTAAATACAATATTACTGTATTTTCAATCAAATAAGTGCAGCCTTGGTAAGCATAACAAACTTCTTTCAGAAAGGTTGCAGATTGTTTTAAATATGCTAGAAGTATGGTAACTTATTCTAACTGACTGACCAAAAGTTGTGCTTATTAGCTAAAAAAGAAGAGTTCGCGTATAACTGTCCTGGAGAAACAGCTGCAGGAGAAGAGTGCTGCTTATTCACAGACTGTAATGAAGACCGGCCAGCTTGAACAAGACCTTATGGTAACATATACACACATGCAATATCACACATAAAACAAACGGTGATTTTTTTTTTAAGATATAATCTATCCTGTTCTCTGTACCTGTGTTAAATTAGGAAAAGGCCAGCAGTATTCAGCACTACCAGTCAGTCTTGAACAAGAAACAGAGGGAATATCAGCAGACTATAGAGAAAATCAAGAATGCACATTCACACAAATGCAGAGAACTGGAGGATCGAATAGAGGTGGTACGTGTGCAATTCTTGCATTTATTAATTATATTGCACTTCTGCTTGTGTAAATCCTGTGATTGTAATAAGATGTGTGTGTTTTTCAGCTGCAGTTGTCTCTGGCTCAGAAACAGACTGAACTTGAGGAGCTAGAACAAAATTTTCACTCAGAGAAACAGGAGTCACAGCAGAGAGCCAGTCTTCTGCAGACCATTATAGATCAGCTCACTGAGGTCAGAACTCACCCTTCATGCCAACTCATCCCGCTGGTACTGTGGGCTTCAAAAGTCTGAGTCCACATTGAAAATTGAGATTTTTTTTTCTTTTTCATTTACATGGATTATTTTTTCTTTTTCTTTTTTTTTAAAAACAATTTTTACTATTTCTTGGTCAATAATCAGTCATTTGTGATATTGATCATGTGACTGTTTGTATAGAAAGTCAGATGTTTTTGCTCCCAGTTTAGCACAATATGTCCTTTGGCTCATTCTCAGATCATGCTGGAGTACATGATCATCAGGTTTTACACGTTACATTAATTTTTAATGAAAAAAATATATATATTAAAGAGGCCATATGATTCTTTTAAATGATTTTCTTTTCCTTTAATGTATCTGTTTGTGCATGTATGCAATCTACAAAGTTACAAAGCTCATTGTCTCCCACAAATGGAGAACACTGATCCAGACCCGCGCCTCGATCAAACGCCAGATATCACTTCCACAAATGTCTACATCACAATATTAAGTATTAGCATAATGCCTGTCCAAAAGCATATTCAAAGAAAGAAGTGATGGTTCAGTGAATTATAGCGTTGTTGTGATTATGGTAAGGGGGGTTTCATTGATAACACATGCTTGAGGTGTTTAGCCAATCACAACGCACTAGGTCGTCTGGCCAATCAGAGCACTCTGGGCTTTTCGGAAGGAGGGGCTTTGTAGAAACCTAAACTCAATAAGAGCATTTCAAACAGACTGGATATAGAGGTGCTGCAATAATGAACAGTATCCGACATATGTTTTTTTTTTTTTTTTTTTTTCATTAACCTATGTTAACCTATTCTACTACTAGACCCAATAGACAAAATAATGACCTTTTCAAATAGCATCATGTTATATACTATGATTCATATGGCCTTTTTAAATGTAAAAGAGACTAAATATAAGTAATTTTCTTTTCCTCAGACTTTTGGACACATCTGAATCACTTTATCAATGATGCAAGTTTGTGTAAATCTCTTACTGAGTATCTTTCTGTTCCCTGGACAGGATTTTGAAGCAAAATCTAAATGCAGTGAAGAGACACTCAGAAATGTCGAAGAGGAAGCTGCTGACTCTGCTTCAAAAGTGAGACTGACTAACTATTTTTGTGTTTTCTTGTCTGCTCAGCACTGTGATGAACAGAATAGGTAGTTTGTTGTTACATTGCTTTGTCTAAAGCAGGGGTTCTCAAAGTTTTAGACTCAAAGGCCCCCATTGTCCCCCCATAGCATGATATTCAGAGATATTTCCTTTAGTATTTCTATTGTAATTATGACAAAGCTACTTGTTTTCTAAATGTATTAACTGAAGTGTTAAAATATTAAATTAAATGTATTTTATTTATAAAGAAATTCATACACCACGATGACAAATTTCAGTAATACTTTACAATAAGGTTCCATTAGTTAACATTAGTTTACAACATTAGTTGACATTACAATGGAAAATACTTCTAAAGCATTTATTAACCTTAATATTAATATCAACGTTTACTAATAATTAAAATTAAAAATTGGATCTGTTAATACTATTTAATGGACCTGAGTAAACAATTAAACTAACAATGAACAGTAATATTTGTATTAACCAATGTTAAAACAGATTAACAAGATTAATAAATACTGTAACAAATATATTGCTCATTGTTAGTTAATAACTAACTAATGGGACTTATAATAATATAATAATTTGTTACATTTATATAGCACTTTTCTGAGTACTCAAAGCACTTTACATAGAACGGGGAAATCTCCTCAACCACCACCAATGTGCAGCAGCACCTGGATGATGCGACGGCAGCCATAGTGTGCCAGAGCGCCCACCACACACCAGCTTATTGGTGGAGAGGAGACCGAGATGAAGCCAATCAGTGTATGGGGATGATTAGGAGGCCATGATGGATAGAGGCCAATGGGCAAATTTGGCCTGGACATGCTGGGGTTAAACCCCTACTCTTTCAAAAGACATCCTGGGATTTTTAATGACCACAGAGATTCAGGACCTCGGTTTAGCATCTCATCTGAAGGACGGTGCTCTTTTGACAGTATAGTTTCCCCGTCACTACACTGTGGCGTTAGGACCCACACAGACCACAGGGTGAGCGCCCCCTGCTGACCTCACTAACACCTCTTCCAACAGCAACCTAGTTTTCCCAGGAGGTTTCCCATCCAGGTACTAACCAGGCTCAGCCCTGCTTAGCTTCAGTGGGCAACCAGTCTTGGGCTACAGGGTGATATGGCTGCTGGCTGTGACTTAATGACCTTATTGTAAAGTGTTACTCAAGTTTCTTGTGTGAAGTAATCATTCTGTCTTCAATGAAAGCAAAATGCTGCCACTATGTGGCAGCCGACAAGCACATACTTAATGTTTAACATGCAGATGTTAAGGAGGATTTTATAGAACAAAAACTAATTAAAATGAGATTGCTGCTTTATTGCGTCAGACTTGTTAGGACACTGGTCATTTCTGTCTTGATCTTTCCAGGTGAGGAGCCTGCAGACAGAACTGTCCTCCTGTAAAGAGGTGCTGAGTCATTACCTCCAGCAGATGGAGGAGGTGAAGAAACATCAGGAGAAACAGCTGGAGCTGAAGAACAGTGAGGTCAGTCCTTGGAGCTGGACACTTCCTCTTCCTGTCCTCCTGGGGATCCTTATTTGAATGACATTAAGTGACACTTGTTAGTTAATGTATGACTTAATGATGTATGTTTATCAGCTGTCACAGCTGCAGGAAGAGCTGAGGAGGAAATGTGTGGCTTATCAGAGCTCCAGTGAGGAGAATCTGCAGCTGCAGCACTCCATGCAGAACCAGCACACCATGCTGCAGGAGAGCACGTCACGCATCGCACAGCTGGAGGAGAGCCAGAGTCAGCTGCAGAGCCAGGTACACACACCAGGGTTCCCATGGCCGTGGAAAACCCGGAAATATCTTGGAATTTTTGATGTGGTTTTGCCATAGAATTCAATTGCTTTCCAATGTAGCTGTTTACTTAGAACTGACTAACCGTAATGCATCACATATCAGGCTTTGGTCCAGTTTAGATACATTTTTTTTCTTTTGAATTAGGCTTTTTGTAAAATTTGGGTAGTAAGTAATACATTTTAGCATTAATTATAAATTTATTGTTATTAAATGTTTTATGTTTTAATTTTGTAACAGTACGTGTGACTGTCCATACGTCTGGGTTTGCATTTTGCATAGGAAATAAATAGAGAGTGAGCTATTTGATATTACACACAACAACCCTTCAGATTTAGGTCACATTGATAGGCTTCACATTTAGGTCAGACATCGCATATAGCCTGACTAGCAGACACTGTTTACTGTGAGAAACATGAAACTATACCATCACTTCTGATTGGAGTAACTGATCACACACCACATCAAACATAATATTCACTTCTGTCTGATCATTTTTGCATATTTAATATTCATTGTCCTGATCGGTGTGATTGTTAAATGTTGTCCTTATTAATGTCTGATCAATGAATAATGGAGTCATTCATGTGTGTGAAGATATATGTAGCTGTGCCTCAGGGTTGTTCTTCTCCAGCACAAAGCAAGCTTCTTTTCCATTAGAAAACTCTTTGTACTGAACCTTCAAACGAGTAATTGAACTTTAAAGTCAAAGTTGACTCATTTTTTAAAACACGTTTTTGGTCTCATAAACTATTCATTGAACATTTTATAATCACGTCAAATGTAAAAATAAAAATATAGCTCAAAATGTAATAACTTTTTCTCATTCACAGACCATAGGTCTAATTTAGCAAACTGTCATTTGCTATGGCTTCTTTCTGGTATTTAGATATTAGATAAGATATGGAAAATGTTTTTTGGTACCTTTTATAATGTTTCTTCTAAAAGTTTAAAATCACTTTAAGGTCTCAACTTTAAATTAAAAGATTAAATGGCTCTGAAAGAAAGACATTTCAGATGCATTTTGACCACAGACATAATATAACACCATATACTTACAATAAGGTCCAGAACTCTATGTTGTCTATAAAGGAATGTCCTTAAGAACATTCTATGATGTTTTTTTTTTTTATATATATATATATATATATAAAATGGAACATTTCTGGTTGTATATTGTCTGTGGAGTTGTGGTGTTGCTATCTAGAATCTTTTCTAAAATGGAGGCTGTCATCATGATGTTTTCAATGTCTGGGGACATTTTAGAAATATTAATTAGACAATTTCTTTTTTATTTTTATTTTTTTAAATCTGTTAGTTAGTAGAGTTACACCACAGACACATGAAACTCTCAGCAAATTGTATGAAAATTAATAAGAGAGAATCAACTGACCATGCACCCCTTTGAACAACGACCACCACCACATGCAATGACCTTTACGCACAGGATAGTCCAAATACAGTTCCCTCTTTTCTTAAATGGACAGTAACACCACAGACATGAAGTTGGGGGACACAACTTTGTCTTAAAATATAGCAAAATGTTTATTTTTAGACAATTTAATTAAATTGTTCTTGTTTAAGTCTAAATCACAATATAACTATTTCATTTGTTTTAAAAATTACATATACATCTAATTCTTTGAGGTATGGCGGGAACATCCGGATTTAAAAAATATATATAACATTTCCACAGAATACAAATATTCAAACTTTTTATAATTTATTGGTTTTTAAAGTTTATTTGCCACAGCAATTGAAGAATTGCCCTATTATGATACACTTCCCCACTATAAACGCTGTTCTATCTGTGCAAACCCAGGACTGTTACCCAGGTACAGGCCATAGCTTGGTTAACTAGAATTCAGCTAGAGTTAGAAAAAGCAAAAACATTTTAGACAATAATCTCATGACCTTACTGCCTGAAAGACTCATCTGTGCAGATAGCGGGATAACATCTACTGATCGTCCACAGGTGTCCCAGCTGGAACAAGATTTGGAGAAAGAGCGCACTGCCTTGTCTCAGGCTCTGAGGAGAAGGGAGAGAGAAGTAGAGGAGGTCACCCAGGAGGTGCAGAAGAAGGACAGGCAGGCTGCCGAGCTTTCCGGCTCCATAACGTGAGACCACCTGCCAATTCACTTCCTTCATTTACCTGATTTAGGCCTGTCATGGGCAGCTGACTCCCGAAGATTGTCATATTCTTTAAATTTTCTGTCTGCTGGTTTGTTCACAGCAGTCCTGATGGTTTTCCAGTGGTATTTTTACCTTTTCTACATGCAGTTCTTTTCGATGCTTGCATTAACCTTTGTCAAATTCTTAAATGTATTCAAGAAATTTTGTTAGAATAATGAGACACTATAGGCTGTTAATACAATCAGCATCAACACAATCCATTTTTGCACTGCAGAATTGGCACATAAGCTTCATCTAGATATAGATATATTTACACAGACTGTTTAATACTCAGAGGTGGCATGAATGCATTTACACTGCAATTACAATGGCATAAATAATGCTATGAGGTTAAAAAATAATATTGAAAAATTAAAATAAAAAATGAAATGATATAGATATATTTCTCAAGTGTAGTGAAATGCTAATAGGTGGTGCAAATCACTGTTTTAATGAATGAGGCAATGAATCATTTCAGTCACAAAACATCACTGTGTGTTTTAACAGAGACGCACAATGGTTCTACTTTGGCTTTGTTTGGAACTGTTTTTGGTGAAATAGAGCAAAAACAGACAAAATTGTGTCAAAAAGGTCTGTGATTTTGATAGTTGGACAGCTAAATAAAGTAGGCAGCCAAAGAAGTAGGCTGATGGGTAATGGGTGCAGATGCGAGATACATTAATATTTCTTAAATAATCAGCTAAAATATTTCTGGCAGGTAGGCTGTCAAATCCATGCCAACAAAGATGAAAACGCTTTCTAGGCCCTGCCCAGTGCGATTTGCGTTAAAGCATTCCTTAATCCAGTTGTTTGATGAGAGAGAGATTATTTTTAATAAACACTTTAAGAATCCATCCAGGATTACTTTTGTTCTGTTGCACGGAACTGTGGAAGAACTGAAAGTGGCACGGGTTGATCTTTGATTGACCAATCAGCGGAAATGGGCGTTTAATGCCCGCCCACATGTGGAAATCAAATATTTAAGCCGTTTATCATTTTCTACCCCATAACCTAAAAACATAAAATCAATCCGTTTTTTTGTTGTTGTTTTTTTTACTAATAAATGCACAGTATTCACATTTTTCTACTTTCAATATTAAATAAAACAAAATTAATGAACAGACCCAAAAATGTAAGTCACTTAATATTCATTTGTTGCTTTTCCACAGCTGAACAAACAAGATCACATTGGTAAGCATGCTGATATTAGGGACAAAAAGCACTATATCGTATAAAAGACACTCTCATACAAAGGCATGTTTTGGTCTCAACATCTTGAATTTTGGTGACATTTAAACTGTGTTCTAATAGGCTACCTCAAGCAGTGATGGAGTGTGACATAGCATATGTCAGCTGCTCACATCGATTAAATAATTACAATATAACTATTTATTGATTAATTGTTCAGCTCTATGTTTATGTCCAGTAAAAATTGAGGATGCAACAATAATATCCTGATGTGCAACAGTTGAATCTCATTCAAATGGTAAAACAGAAGTCTTCTAGTAGACAGAGTGATGAAATCCTGTCAGGAATGTCATCTGAGAATACATCCAGAGACATTCTGATTAAGATATTGCTTTTTCTAGGCACCACAAAAGTAGGTCATGTGTCTTGTCCCGAGGGTGTCCTTTGAGATGATCTTATGACTGCTTTATGGCTTCAGAGCCTTTGTGTCTTAGACACTCCTGCTGCACTCCTCCTGTATATATACTGCTAACCGTGAACTGTCTTCACTGAGGAAGAACGCCCTTTCGATAACATAAGACCACTAAACTAGACCACTAGGATTTGTATTGCTTGATTTTCTGTCCTTTCTAAGGCCAGTTTTGTCCTGACAGCATTTGGACAATGGTAAAAGCACTGAGGAAAAGATAGTAATGTTAATCTGTGTTTGTTTTTCAGGCAGCTGAGTTCAGAGATGAGCAAGTGTCGAGTGGAGCTGTCAGACATGGAGCTGGAGCTGTTGCGTCTGAGGAGAGACAGCGACACCAAAGCGTCTCAGCTCAATCAGATGGAGGAGACACTCAAGGAGACCAGAGGCTTGCTGGATAAGAAGAGCGAAATGGGTATGCAGCTCCAGTGACCAACAACAAATAACAGGCATAAACTTTTATGCTTGAGTTTATCTGCGTCTTTGGAAAAGTGATTGGTCTCTTTTGTACGGTCCACATGTCAACAGACCCTTTACGGACACCTGGGGTTTTGCAGACCTCACTTTGAGAAATGCTCACCCAAAGTTTGCTGTTTGAACCCCACAAAGGGGCATCCATAATTCTATTGTATTGTATTCTGTTCTGTTTTATTCTATTCTATACGACTCTGAGGAAGATGACTAATGAGGAATAATAGTTGAATAATAGTCTTATGTTTCCTTGCCTATGTGTCCCAGTTATGGACCTTGAAGAGAAGCTCCACCGCAGTGAGACGGACAGGAGGAACTCGCTGCAGCGGGCGCAGTTGATGGAAGGACAGTTGCAGGAGGTGCGTGGAGAGCTGACCGACACCCTGGACCACCTGCAGGAGCTGAGAGACGTGCTACAGCGGACACAGCTGACGTCAGACCAGCGGCAAGCAGCCATTGATAAACTGGCTGCTGAGCTCAGGTGAGCTGCTCCACCTCTTCGCTCTGACTGCTGGGAAATCACAGCAGTCTGTCCATCACTGGATACTGAGCACCTCTGAGGTTTCTTACACCCTTACTCATGTTTGGCTGAGGACAACCTGAATTGAGCACTTTCTGATGTTGCTCGAATGCCTCTGAAATAGATTATTATGGATCTCTAAAGGCCTCAAAACACAAGTTTTATAATCACCTTCATACCATTTTGTGCACATATTGGATGCACAAAAGGACAAATATGTCCTTGTAAATACCTGCTGGTTACATCCGGTATTTCCTAAACCCAATTTCCATCACTTCATAAATGTTTATATGTATAAATCTAGTACATGCACTTTGAATGCCAAAATACAAACCACATTATGGTGCTCTAATATATTAATTGTCTAATTCTATTATTTTAATTGTAAATATGAGCATTGTTATAATTTACATTTCATTGTTTTTGTTTTTACTAATCAGTGTTATTTATGTATTATAATGTGATAAACATCATTTATTGGTTTAGAATTAACTAAGTTCTCTAGTTTTTCTTTAATCTTTGTAAAAAGTGTTGTAAATGTGAATCTTTGTAAAATGATATTTTATATACTACCATTCAAAAGTTTGGTTTTCAAAACGATTTTTTTTTTTTTTTTTTTGAGAATCCTGAAAAACATTTATCACTTTCCACAAAAATATTAAGCAGCTCAACTGTTTTGAACATTGATAATAATCAGAAATGTTTTTTTTGAGCAGCAAATCAGCATGTTAGAATGATTTCTGAAGGATCATGTGATGCTGAAGACTGGAGTAATGATGCTGAAAATACAGCTTTGTCATTACAGGATTAAATTATATTTTAAAATATATTGAAATGGAGAAGATATAGAAAAATATTTTACAATATTTCTGTTTTTACTGTATTTTGATCAAATAAATGCAGCCTTGGTGAGCAGAAGAGACTTCGTACTGACCCCATACTTTTGAACGGTAGTGTACGTGACATGTAACACATTTTTGTTCTTGTTTTTTTTTCTTGGTTTTTTTTTTTTTGCTCATGACTGCACATCTCTGTAATAACCAGAGGAAGAAAACTCAAACATTTGTTCCGTTATTCAGAATGACACTGGTTTTAGAATGATCACTGATAAGGTTTTCATCAAATCATGATCATAACAAACACACACATTCACAACTCGACCCCACCCCCAACATTTTCAGTCAAGCCATAGAAGGAAAAACAGTTGTGACTGTGAATTTGTCATCATGAATATTAATGTTGTTGCCACACACCTCATCTGCTTAGACAAAATCTACAAAAATCAAGTGGCTTCTTTATTAATATAAAACTTTACATATAACAAGCACAGGACATATCCCTGCCACTCGCACCATATATGATTATGTACGATCATGTTTTTTTTTTTTTTTTTTTTTGTCATACCTTTATGAACTGTATTGTCCAGTGTTCCCCATGTTACATATTGGACTGAAAACAGAACTAAATGTGTACTCAGTCACGTCGTAAACTCTGTTTACATAGACCTTATTCACAGCAGCGCCATCTTTGATTTTTAACAGGAATGAAAGCGATAGACATGCATCTCTTCAATGCGTTGTACTGCTATTAAATGTGTTTGTGGATTGTTCTGCTGACGAAACAATGCAAAAATATGTTTCTAAGAAATTACAGTAGACCAAACAACCCAGACAATATGATCTGTGTAAAATTATAATTGATCTAGGAGCTTTATACAGCTTTTTACAGCAGATCCCATTGAAAACACAGTAAGTCTATCCCTCACAGCTTCACTTTCATACCTGTCATGGCGCTGGTCTGAATAAGGTCTATTAGCAGTGGTTTCCGGTGTCTGTGACTGTTGGTTTGTTAACAGGGTTGCAAAATACATTTTATTATTATTATTTTGTACCTCATAGAACAAATTCAAATCCTCATTAACATGTTGCACATCTATACTTTTAGCAATGTGACATAAGTGGCCACAAGTGAAGAGTGTTTTCTACACCAAAAGCAACTGATAAAATTACCGTTTACATGCAGATTCGTCAAACAATCTCCCCATCAGCGAATAGGCAAATAAACAGTGAGTCCTGTCTGGCCAGACATGATGCTCAAACAGATACTTGCATATTTATAGTTATAGCTATAGTCTTTGCATAATGGATAGGAAAAAGTATTTTAACCTAAAAAAAAAGAATTCTAATCATAATGCAAAAAAATAAATGAAAAAATAATAATAATTTTCTCCATCATTGGATGTGTTTCCAGAGAGAGTCAGAGGGAGCTGGAGGAGAGGAACAATGAGGTGCTGGATCTGGACACTGCTCTGAAAGAGAGACAGGGGGAACTACAGCAGAGAGCGCAGCTGGTACCACACACAAACATGAGCAAAATATCCCTTACAGCCACGTCTCCACTCTACTAAAGCACTGTGTTCTCTCTTGAGTTGGGACAGCTGGATGTGGCCATTAAAGAGCACAAGCTGGAGATGGAGAAGAAGGTGGAGTATTTACAGGAAGCTCTGGAGAAGAGCCAGAACGAGTTAAGGGAGAAAGACCAGCAGGTGAGTCATTGAGAGTGACCGTTGAAAGGTTTATTAATGGACAAAAAATGAACTGATGAGGTCCCGCTGCTCTCTGGACAGATGCAGTTCCTGACGGAGAGGATGGAGATGCTGAAGTCACAGCTGCAGGTTAAGGAGGACATTGAGAGGGTACGGCACGGCACATGCTTAAATTATTTTAGGGAAAGTGTTAATCTCACAAATCCTGTCTGGGTCTTTTTTTTTTTTTTTTTTTACCCCAAAATCAATATCTGAACATTTCATTTTTGCTTAATCTTAGAAACAATGAGGTTTATTTTAGGATGATTAAGGCATTGAATTTGATTTTCATGACAAATAAGCACCTCCATCCCCAATTTTCATTACTGTAATGCAAAAATCATGATAAAATAATCATATTTAAATTTAAAATGTAAATTATATAATACGTAGTGTGCCTCCATTCATTTATGCTTATTTAAAATACATTCTTTCTGCTACAAATAGTAAAACAAATACTATTACAGAATGACAATGACAATATGAGATTACCAAAAAATGTCCAGATGCATTATTTTGATGATAATAATTCTGGGGGCTTAATTGTCTATAAATTTGTTACCATGCAAACAATCTAAAATAAGCATTGTTTCCTTTATGCGAGATTTTTTTTCTTATTTTATAAAATGTTTTATTTTGTATGTTTTTGGTTTTTATTGTAGCTTGAAATGTTTTTGTTCAGCCATTTTATTTTTTCATTTTGTTTATTCTATCTTGAATGAAAGTGAAAGGAAGGATATAGTAGTATTTCCCAAAGGCAGAGCAGCAATTGTCCAATTAATGTTTTTAACCATATTATATTGAAAAAATATGAAAAATTACAGGAAAATTTCCAAAGAACACAATTTACACATATTTGAACTGCCTTCCCATCCTCCACACTGCCCCCTTTCTCAGCATCCAAAATTAAACTACAAGAGCCTAGAAGTAGTTATACAATGGCTAGGACATACATATTTTCAAAGATAAAAGCCAGGACTCTGGAAACTTTAACTGGTTAATAATGTTATTTTATCGTTCTGTTTAATATTTTAATTTGGCAATCAACCAATCATGAGTTCAGAGTACGGCCTACGCAAATGTGACGCCAACGGCCACATCTGAGGCAGTAATAAGTGCATTGCATTACGTTTTCATCATCTTACAGGCTGCAAAGTTTTTTGTAGCAATGTGAGTGCTCAGTTTTTCCTGTCGCTGACAGCCAATCAGAATCCATCTTCCTATAACAAAGGCGCTTAGAATAAACAGAACGATATCGTCCGCTGGTGTGGAAGCTAATATGGTTATCTTTACAGTTATCGTTCTTGGTGTGAACGGCCCTTAAGACTCTCTTTGCTCCTCAAATACATAAAACATTAGCCTTTACAGGAGTAAAGAAAACACAGTTCTTATTCAAACAACCAGTTCTTTATTTACTCAGACAAGTAGAGAAAGTTTCCAAAATGTGTGCAGGACTTCATTCACGATTGAGGCGTGTGGAGCTACTGTATGAGGTTTGCAGACAGTTTGAGGATACACTGGAGTTACGAGTTCTCAAATCGAACAATACTAACTTGGTTGTTTATTGAAGTTCTTGCATAAAGTAATCAAACCGTTTTCGAAATATTAATGATTACAGAGGGAATGTTAACAGAAACGTTAAAATACTGATTCTGCTTAGAGTGAACCGTTTGATTAAACCCTGATATAAGCATAAATAATGAATACTGTCCTGCCCTTAATAGTTATTCTCTCCAGTTGTGCAATTTTAAGACCATTTGACCTTTGGTATCACAATATTAAGTTTCCTAAGGGAAATTCAACCCTCTGAATAACCAGTATCATGGTGTGCAGCCCATCTGAGCCACACAAGTCTGTGGGGGGAAAATGTGAATAAGGAAATGTTAAATAAACAGAAGTAACAAAGTTACAACATTACATTAAACTCTTGCTATACAGAAATTAAACAATACTTAGTTGTGTAACACTAACAATGTTAAACAACTCTAACAAGATCAGTTATTTCATCTTATTTTATCATGGGTGCAATGTCATTTTGATAAACAATAATTTGATCAATCCTAGAACTGGTACTTTTTTTCTGAAAGTAATCTAATATATGAAAAGCCTGTTTACACTATATGATCTAAAGAGCACTGAAAGGTTAAAGAGTAAGACTTACAAGTCTCATTTTTATTGTGTGTGTATCAGGGTGCACTGGAGCATGGCCAGCAGCTGCGTGTGTATCGTGAGCAGCTCCAGAAGACAGTGCAGGAGTTACAGGGGGCACAGACACGCTGTGACTCTCTGAGCAGACAGATAGATCAAATCACCCAGCAAGCACGTCAGAAGGTGAAACATCTGCAACTTTAAACTCATTTCAAGTTCATTTCCTTTCAGATGTGACCATTAGGGTTTTCCAAGCGAGTGGAACAATTTCAGTACAATGTATAAACTGGTTGTGAGCATTGCATTGATGAAATGACGGCGCGATCAGCCAATTGCATCGACGAGGAGGCACTTCCTGATCTAATGTGCTTTTTCACCTTTCACCGTTTATTTTGTCATTAGTTTTCATGCAAATTCTTAATTTGACTATGCTTAATAAGCCAACAATGCTTGTTGTCATGTAGATCTGTAAAACCATTTCCTTTTTGTAGTCGGCTTTTTAGAATAAACCGATCCACGGCCAGATTTTTGCCCATTACCTCAATTTCGCTCTGCATGTAAACACCTTTACCTATATTCTATCATCTTTTTGAGGTGTGCATGTGTAATATGTTACTGGAAAACATCCTTACTGCAGAAAAAAGTGCATTGTTTAGATGAGCAGATAAACTCAAAGTTCCCTTTTCATGACACATCTCTCAGATTCTTGAGTTCTCTCAGAGAACTGTTTTTTTAAAACAACGGCTTGTTGTTTATTGCAGGAGAGTGAAGTTCATCAACTGCGAGATGAGATGTCTGCGATGGAGAAGCGCTCTACACAGGCTGAGGTCAGACTCCAGGCCACCATTACTGCCCTGCAGCAGGAGCTTGAACAGCAGAGAGAAGAGCATCACAAAGAGGTTCGGAGAAACTGAAAGTTTGTCTTCATTCTCATAGGACGGTTGAGCTGGTTTGCTGGACCTGACCCCTCTCTCTTTGCCTCCCAGCTTTCAGATGTGCAGCAGACGCGTGGGCAGCTGCTGAAGGTGTCGGATCAGATCTCCAGCAGCTTGAGAAACTCTCAGGAGCAGCTGAGCCAGTGGCTGCAACAGGCCCGGGACCAGCTGGAGGAGGCCAGATCTGCCTCTGCTCGCCTACACGCCGAGCTTCACAGCAAAGAACAGCTCCTGCAGAGTGCTAATGAGAACCTGCTTATCAAGGTACATGACTCAATGTGTGGTGTTTACAAAACCTCCACAGACTACATTTTCATATTACATCCATATAACACATCCATCCATTCTCCAAACCGTTTGTCCAATGTCGGGTCTATCCCAGCATCACAGGCCGATGGCAGGGAAACAAACTGGATCGATAGCCAGTCTCAAATCAAACATTTTACCTGTAAAAACAATTCATATCAATAGTTACAGTGTGAGGAAAGTATATGTACAAGCAGCACTAGGGCGTCACGATTTGGAATTGCAGTTTTTAGGGATGCACCGAAATTAAATTCTAGGCCGAAACCAAAAATGCAGGATGCACTTGGCCGAAAACCGAAGCCTTAAAGGGGTGGTTGATTATGATTTCACTTTTCTAACTGTAGTTAGTGTGTAATGTTGCTGTTTGAGCATAAACAGCATCTGAAAAGTTACAACGCTCAAAATTCAAAGCAAAGGAAGATATTTGCTTTTAAAGAAATAGTTTTTTTAAGGACTTCAACAAACAGCTGGTTGGGACTACACAACATTCCTCCAGGGTTAGTGACATCACTAACCCTAGAATTTACATAAACCCCGCCCCCGGAACACGATTTATAGACTATCAAGACAGAATATGCTAATCAATGACTAGAAGATAACTACACATAAGCTACATAAATTCATCAACTAACCATAAAGAAATGTCCTGTTGCCTCTACATGTTGCCACTTCTTCTTGAGTCTCTCCATCATTGTCTGACTCCGGTTTGAACATAAAAAGCTAAACGGTTTTGAAATTTTCAGTGCATGTCTGTGTGAGGTAAAAGGACAGGAGCTCTTGAAGCTCCGCCTTCTGTGCCGGGAGCAGCAGCTCATTTGCATTTAAAGGGACAGACACAAAACGGTGCGATTTTGCTCACTCTCAAAAAGTTACAATTTTAACATGCTATATAAAAATATCTGTGGGGTATTTTGCGCTAAAACTTCACATAAACACTCTGGGGACATCAAACATCTTGTGAAAAGGGCATTATACCACCCCTTAAACCTATTTAATAATCAACACTCAAATAGCTAAAACTGAGTTTTACAAAACATTTTAATTACACATAAGGTAGTTTTTAACAAGTCAACTTTTAAATAATAGTACTGTTCGTTGGTGAAATATAAACATTCAAACGACAATAAACTGTAATAGAACAAAGGCTATAAAACAGAATGTATATCTACTATGAATTTCAGTAACTCTTCTTGTCCTTTCTCTGTTTTTTTTAGGAGTCTGAGATCACGCGTCTTCATGCCAAGCTCTCCAGCTTGGAAAGGGCCTCAGAACTACACAATATCACACTTCGTCACAAACCCAGCACTCCTCCCCCCCTCTCTCCTCCTCTCAAAGACTCGATTCTTCACTGCTCCCCGTCCCCCTCCCACAAAATCTCTTCAGCACGTTCCAGCCTCTCCTCCTGGCACAACACCTTCTCTGATGCCTCTCTGGAGCTTTCGGACAGTTTGAAAGCCAGTGTGCAGGCTGCACTGCACCCGCCCCCCTCCCCAGACCAGGCCTGGCAGGGTCTAAGCACCCATGAGGCCACCTCCACTACAGACATGTCCTTTAATCCACTCACGTACATGCTGGACCCAGAGGAACCAGACCTAGAGTCTCTGTCAGGTATGCTGAGGTTTGTGAACCAGACTCTGGCCCTTCAAGAGCAACAATCCCTCTGTGACACCAGCATCCACGATACAGGCAAGTAACATAACTGCAGATAAGCATGTGGGTTTTTTACATTTACGATTTGTATAGTTCACCCAAAAATGAAAGTTCTGTCAAAATGTCTTTATTTTGCGGAACAGAAAAGTGTATAATGTTGTTTTGGACCCCATTGATTCTCATTATATGCATTAACGTTACAGTTCACATTCGCAGTGACAATTAATTTTTTTCATGACAATCTTCTTTTTTTCCTACAGGAACGTAACGAGGGGGCCGCTATACTGCATCTGTCCTTACAGGAGAACAGACCAACAATTCATTGTCCTGAAGTCTTTACAGAATAACTACATAAACATCCAAAACATGCGGATTCATTCATTTTGCCCTGACCTACTAGATTATTATTATTTTTGTATGAAGCTTTAATGTTGCATTAACCTCAGTTCAGATGTGGATGAGTTTTGTTCGGCTAGAGTTTCTCCTGTATCATGATCACGCCTGTCCCAACTCTGTACTTGAAATGATCTTTCTGCTGTGTTTTTGTATGTAGCTATGTATTTTTTAGTTACAAAGGTTTCGATTTTATAATCCTAATTTATAATATTACTAATGTGAATGGTTGATTTCTAATAAATTTTTAGATATTCTGAAAGTCTTCACTGTCATGCTTAAACACCCAATCTTTTTTTTTAATCATCTTGTTTCAGTCTTACACCACTATAGTGTGTCAACAGGAAGTGAGGTAGTTTTTAAATGAGCTCAGCTGTATAACAACACGCAGCCCTTTAATAATACATTTGTGTGTATATTTACATATGTGTGCACTCATGCACGTATTTACACAGGCCCATTGTTTAACGACACAATAACCAGTAAAGTGTGTAAATGTCGGCAATGCTGGAGGTGATGTATTTGTTGCTCAGAGAAGGTCTGACAGGTATTTTGTGTCTGTTCTGTTAACTTTAGAAAGAAGTCAAGAACTAGATGAACAATAATGCTTGCAAATAAAATGGAACTTACAAAACTAAAACCAGATATCCCCAGCAGATATTGCAAATAGTAAATATGCAAATGCATGGTAAAAAAAAGCAACTAAGAGAACGCTAGCAATGCATTGCTGCTTCTGTTTTCTCTCATTTTGCTGGAGAAGGCAACATTTGCATACATTCAAGAGACTTTGGTTAACTTTGAAGAGGATGTGGTCAAAGACTGGTGATTTATAGCAGTCCGCTCACGCCATTCTCTCTCATCAGTAAACCCCTCATACTTAAGTTCATTTCTTTGACATCATATTTAGTAATCTTATCTATAAAGAATGTTATGCCAATGTTTAAATGGTACGAGGTGTATCTTAAAGACAGACAGGATGGAGTTGATTCCTCTGTCTGCATAAAACTTTGATCTTGCTGCATGTAGCTTTCTGTGGTGTTTAGAGCAGAAACCACACACACTTTCAGTTCTTTCAAAACGGGGCATCTGGTTTTTGGCACGCGACAGGTTTGACAGTCTTAACAACATGTGCTTGCTGTGAAGTTAGGATTCGGAATAGGTTCGTTGCTTGTAATTATGCACAATTTACTGTTATCACAGTAAGTACATGTAACCAGGACACTAAAATAAAGTGTTACCAAACTTTTACTTGAAATTTAAAATCCTATTTTATTAAACTTTTATCATGTACATTTAAATAAATACACTCAGTTTGTTTTACAAAAACAAGCAAGCAAGCCCAGGTGAGAAAAAGTAACCTAACATACTTTCTATGAAAAAAACTCGTAAGTAACGTAATTAGTTACTTTTTCATTTAATGTCTATTATTTCCATAACTAGTACTCTCTTTAAAAGCATGCTAACTTCTTCATAAAAGTGTGTTTGAGGATATGAGTCATAATTGAATTTGACATGTCTACTGTATCAGAAACAGGATGTAGAAAAGTTTACTTTCCAAACAAAGCTGTCCTCTACATGCTTTATCATCATGAACACTTCCTCCTAACTTTTCTTTTTTCTTGTTCTTTTTTTTAAAACAACCCTTACATTTATGTATAACAATTACGGACTCAAACACGCATCTCCCATGTGAGCATGGACTGTTCTTTCCGGAGACTTTGCAATAACCACTAGGCCACAGTCTGACGGGTGTCCAGTTAGGGCAGCCAATGCCATTGTTCCAGTTACAATAACGGACCCATCATTACTGTCTTTGTCTTTGAAACCTCTTCTCTGCAGCCTTTTGCTCTTGTTAACGTGACCATCACAATCGAGAGGTCCCCAATGGGAGTCATGGCAACAGTTTCCATGAGACACTAACACTTTCTGGTGATTCCCTCTCTTTGTTTGACTATTGACATTACCACATACTTGTCTCCCACAATTTCGTCCAAATGTCCACCGCATTTATTTTCATAGGCTGAGGAGTTACTGTCATTCCAGCGTGGTTTAATCACACTGTGCTACGGGTTAATCCCGGAAATCCATTGCTGTTCGGAGAGCTCTTTGGATCCCCATCAGTCTGTTGATTATTTAACTTGACAGTTCGGCTTTAACATAAGCTCTCCTTCAGCTCTGCTTGCACCACATTATAAAGCTTTTTAGAAAAGACCACTCATAAGATGTAGTATGATACTGTGAAGATCTTAATGTCAAGATATGGGGTATATAATCCATTACAATTTAAGTGGATAAAATTGTTCATTATGTGTTATAAATCATCTATTAATAGTTAAATAGGTAAGTATTATGATTATTCATGAGATGTTACAGCACATTATAAGGCATTATGCATGCTAAATAATACATTTAGAAAACCCTTATGATGCATTATAAATGCAGGCTTCATCTGGTGTTATAATGCATTGTACTCTTAGAAGTTATAACCACAAATATGTAAGTGTTATAATGTATTGTAACTGTTGTTTTGATTATTTATCAGATGGTACAACTCATTATAAGGTTGTTTGTAATGTATTAGAATATAGGCTACTTAAAATATTATAAATACAGGCTTCATAGAACGTGTTACCAAATAAAGTTGGCATTTTGTGTGGTTATTAGGTTAACAGTGAAACTTCCACACTATGTCTCAACACCAAATAGTAATTTTGCTGGCTGTCATTGTTTTGTTTGCAAAAATAGAAATTTGTGTTCAAGTACCAGTGTTATGGATGCATGCTTTACCTCAGAAAGTTAGAAATATGAGCCTGTAAATCAGATTTCTTTGAGTTGAAATCAATGAAATGTCTTTAGAATGTATAAAATACAATTACATCCCTCTGTAATGTAATTTTCAGCTCTTCTCTCACTCAAGTTTATATGTAATACCCGATGCCATTTTAAATGGCCTCTCCTGTCTCGGGGTTAATTGCAAGCACATGTTTGTGGGGGAGTTTTAAGTTTCAAGACTCCACCATTTCAGTGATGGGCAACCCACAAAAGCAGTATCTGATTCTTATTTCACATTATATGATTGTAGTCTGCCAATTGCAAGGACCTTGTCTAAGAGACATTTTCTGGAGTCCTGCAGCACAACCTGTATCAGAAGCTGTAAATGTGTTTGAGTTTGCTAATAGTGTTTGAGTAAGCTGTGTTTGTTCTTGCATTTGTTCTTTTATTGTGTGGTCATTGCTTTCCTGTTTGTGTGGTCAATGTTTCCTGCATTAGGCAAACATATAGCCTACTTGTGACACCCACATTCTGTTTGTGCTGGGCTTGAGTTTGATGAAATGATGATCAGTGAAAGCCTGAGGGAGGTGAATGCTATTATCTGTAGCATGCAGGGGAAATAATATAGGCCTACCTGACCTAAAACGGTACAATTTGTGGCAAATGGGGGGGAAAGCACTGACAGTTGGTTTAGTAAATGGCAGTGTTGAAAAATACTATGACTACAGTTACACTTTTTGTCAGTAAATCTCCACAAAACAAACGTTTTTAGAATCACATGTTGAAAGACGCAAAATGAGCTTGTAGGCTTTGTCAAAACCTAGCGCGCTTGTTACCTTGTAGACGCATTATTCTTTTAACCTGCTCATTCACGAGAGCCTAATGCCTAAACATGCTGTCTAGCGAGTCACCTAACATCAGGTTTGAAGACACTGTTCGTGTAGGCTATTCAAACACGCCCCTGTTACACACAGACACTCCCTCTAGTTAAATCGCGGATTCGGAAAAAGAAATTCTACACTTTGTCTACCAACACATCGCCTTTTCTCGAGCACTGACAGCTTTCTGCGACTGCCACAAATCTCGTAAGTTGTTTTCATTATTCTGTTTTTACGTCATATCTCTCTTTCTGCATAATAAAGACAACGAATGAGTGATTTCCTCTCCCTCAAGCAATGCAGCTGATTATAAATATAAATGTTACTCAGTGCATATTCACTTAGTAACTCGGAGTTTGAGAAATATGTTATCCAGATGTGAACGCGGTATATAATGCACGTCACGATTCCTTTATGAGACAAAGTCCAGTTTTCTGTAGTTGCTTGTTAAAGTGCACAGTGATTCTTGTCTGTGAATTTGTTTGAATACAGTAAAGTACAGCAGAGTTGCAGGATTTGAAGTCATGACATGTCTACATGATATTGCATTGTAATATCTAAAATGCATGTTCTGCTACACTTCAGTAAATGCATTTATAATGTTACAAAATAATAATATAAACATAAAAGTGCATAAATAATATACATCATTTTTTTCTATTAATCAAAGAATCCAGAAAAAAAATATCACAGTTTCCACAACATTGATTATAATCAGAAATATTTCTTGTGCATCAAATCATCATATTTGAGTGATTTCTGAATGATCATGTGACACTGAAGAATGGTGTAATGATGCTGTAAAATTCAGCTTTGTCATCACATGAATAAATTACATTTTAAAACTGTTATTTTAAATTGTAATGATATTTCCCAATATTAATGTTTTTCTGTATTTTTGATCAAATGTGCAGTCTTGGTGAGAATAAGAAAAAAAAATGTTGATTTGATCATTAATACAGGTCAAACTAATAATGAAAGGAGAAGGTCTATAAAAGTTACTGAGAGAACCATTTACATCAGCCGCAGGGATTGGGAATATGTAAAAGCATACATTTGCATGTATTGTGCTTCAACATCATGTCCTAAATGTGTACTTTTTCAAATGGAGACAAAAGAAAACCCATTAGCGGTAGCTGTAAATGAGCTGCATTAGCATAGAGGGTTTTATTTCATAGCCTACTAGCATGAAAACTACATGCAATCAATCTGACTGAAGAATTCAGAATGTATCATTTACTGAATACACCATTATACAAAACGCCTTGTTAAATGTTTAGATTGGTTTGGCTGAGGGATGTTGACTCCCTCCCTCCTTGGCACCCAAGTCAAGTTTATCACCTTGATCATGTGTTTCTCTTCCTTATCAGCTGTTTGAGGTAGTCAACAACGCAATAACTAAGGTCCTCTTTTCAAAGGTCTTATCTAAACCCTGTCACACAGACACAGAGCTGTGATGTATGGTTTATTGCATTTGAATTTTTGCATGTTAGTAAATTGTGCAGGCAGACAAAGTCGCCATGCTTTGCCAGATTGCATGCTTAATGGGAGGTGATTCCAGAATCAGAGATGTTAGAGGATTCAGACCTCACATAGTTCTCAGGTACTAACCAGGGCTTTCTAATGGGAACAGATATTTCTTATTTCTCTAAAGTCTACTTCTCCTCTCCGTTGTGAAACTAGATGTTTCTCATTTTCCCAGTATGATGTAAAGCTCTGAAAATAGACCCAAACCTTTTATTTTTTGCTTCCTGTTTAGTCACTATGGTGTCCCATAAGGAGTTTGAGACTGCAGGAAAGGCTCCTGGTCTGCAGGTTTGGCGCATTGAGAACATGGACCTGAAGCCAGTGCCTAAGAATCTCTATGGCAACTTCTATACGGGTGACGCCTACCTCCTGCTGTACACCACCACCGCCCCCTCCTACTATATACACATGTGGATGGGTAAGTGACACACCTAGCGTTCGAGTTAGAGGTATTATTGGTTCCTGGAACAGGATTTTCTCAGAGCCAAATGTTGCTGATGCATTTTACCAATGGATATACTATATTAAAAATATATGTTCTCACACATGGTGATTTAAATGAGGAAGGATGTGGTTTTTCTGTCATCTTTTTAGTCTCAATTTATTTTTTAAGAGGGTGTTGGTTTGCTTTGTTTAGCTCTTTAGAAATGTATTTTGTGTAACGGGTCTTTCCAAAGAAATGCTGTTTATCATTTCTGTCAGTGACATGCATTTACCATTGCTTGGCAAATTTTTGAAACAATAATCCAGGCATTCCAATAGGAATGAAACAGAGATGCGATTAGGGATTTTTAATGCGATTTCACAGATTTCGCCACGTATTCAAATTGGTCACCTGAATTTGTGGCGTTGACCAACAGAAGGTCGCTTATTTTGAAAAAGACTTCTGTTTAAGCTTCATGCCTTTCTAATTTGACCTTTTTTCCATGCTAATGTGACAGTACATGTACGCCAGATGGCGGTAAGTGAATGTCTTTATTAATAAGTCATTGAATCATTCATTCAGTCGTTTCAACGACACTGATTCATGCAGAAACGAACCAAGTGACTGTCTTTATGAATGAGTCATTGAATCATTCATTCAACCAGTTAACTTAAAAACACTGATTCATTCAGGAATAAAACACTGGGTTTCATTAATAAATAATTGCATGGAATATTTTGTATTTGTACCCACAGGAGAACTTCTCACAAAGAATTTCTGCCTAATTCACAACACGTTCGTACGCACATGAATTTGTTCTTAATCTTATTCTAATGTTAATATATATAATATTAGTATTTTTTACTTTTTATTGTGATAGGATAGTATATAGAGTGGACAGGAAGCAAGGTGGGAGAGAGAAGGGACGGGATCGGTAGCCGTGATTCGAACTCGGGTCGCCTGAAGCGCAACAGCGCTATATGTCGAGAGGCTATCGGTGCCAACGAATTTGGAGTATTCTAAATGAGCGTCTGCGTGAGGTTACTCATTTGCACAAAACATGCTCAAACATCTCCATATAAGGGATTTATACCTTTCGCCCAACCTTTCCTTTACAGCCTTTCATCACACTCTCAAACAAATGCCGCTCTCTTCAGACGCGCTCCTCGAGTAATGCCAAGTGTATCATTCTCAAAACCAGTTCAAACACAATAAACACTTTTATCCCGACCTAGATTACAGACCTCTCATTAGCCAGCTGTACATACACGCAAATCTGCTTTATTCAGAGAAACCTTGCAGCTGAAGCTATAACACAGCTTTTCTTAATGTTACACTGTATACAGTATGATGAAATATATTTAAGATGAAATGTAATTTTATTATTTATTAATAATATAATACAATATAATATAATATCGGTTTAAGCTGAAATATAACTTCTAAAAATGATTATAAGGTCACAGAGCAAGTGCTTTTTGCGTTTATGTGGTTTCATTTTCAATTTTTTTTCGTATAGTACAAAAGTTTTTGGTGAATTGTGATTTGTTTGTGAAAATGTTTGTGTGTATGTATGAGTGAATGAGACCCAATGACTGTCTTCGTGAATGAGTCATTAAATCATTTACTAAAAACACTTTTAGTGGAGCACTAAAACACTCATTTAGGAAGGAGATCCACAATGCTTTGACTCAGTGTTACCATTGAAACGATATACATATAAATACATTTAGACCACTTAACTGAGTGATTGCAATCAGGATGTGAAGAGACTTTCAACCAGCACAACAAAAAATGTTTTTGGAACAAATCACCTACCCTGCCTTTAAGTATAATAAAGCTAATAACTGCTCAGTTTGTTCTTAGAAATGAAAACCCATAGGCAGTATGCTGGCTCATGGGCTTTGCCCATTAGACAATCCCTCCTACCCCTGAGGAGAAATCTGTACAAGTACAAGTACAGATGTCATATCTTAGAAGGGTAGTCACTTTGAGGTTTAGTCTCCTCCACCGATTACAACGCGCCTTCAATTGTTTGTCTGACAGTTTGCGCTCAGCCCACTTAGGTTCATGTGGTACACTGTTCAATTCCAGAGACTGATCAGTGAGGAACTGGTTTTGTCCCACCCAGTGGTTTAAACTCAAAAGAAGTTGTTTGAAAAAGAAGCATGTGCTCGAAGGCATGCTCCAAACCATAGTAGTTCTCAGACATTTGGCTGGATCTAGTGTGAGAAGAAAAGGTTTATTCGAGGACACAGAGTGGAAAAACTCATAATGTGCACCATGTGGCCTCTTTGGGGTTTTCATTTGGTTCTTATTTTAGCAAAAACAGATACATTGCTAGAGCTGCTTGGTAAGTGAGCAGTTATAGTGTTCCTGTAAGTTTTAGAACATTTTTTCACTGACAGAAGCATCCAGTAAGGCCTAGAAACATGTTTTAACTGTCTTTTGCTGCTTTTGGGTCAGAGTTGAATCATAATATTAAAGTTCAGAAGAAATTAAGTTTAAAATAAGTTTAAAACTTATTTTAATGATTTAATGACTCAATAAATGTCAAAAATAATCTATGTATAAATGTCAAAAATTAATAATAATTTTTAAAAATATCATGAATTATTAATTAATAAATGTCATTCATTTTTTGGGAGCTGCACCACATGATAGTTTACAACCTGAACTAACCTTGACTTGTCAAAAAGGTGCCAAATTATTCGATATTTTAAGACTTATTGACACACCAGGGTTAACAGAGTTCTAGTTAATTAAAATAAAGATGAATTCAAATACAATATAAATATGTAATGAAAAACTTAAATGAAAATGAGAAATGTTGCCATGGGAGCTAACTGCAATAAAATAAAATTAAAAAAGTAAATTTAAGTTTACTAAACAAGTTTAAAAATAAAAATAAAACTGAAAAATAAAACCAAATAGAAATTTTAAACTATGAGTGTAAAAAACTGGAAATAAAAAACTAAAACTAACAAAAATGACAAAAAAAAATTACTAAAACTAAAATTAAAAAGAACATAAATGTTTTATGCTTATTTCCTGCACTTGTTTGTTGGTCACACCAAAAGTGTTTTAGATATTAATAAGTGAAGCAGTTTTGTTAAAATATTTTTTTCTGATAAATAATAATCGATTCAAATTAGAATAATATGCTGTATTTTGCAAAACTACTTTATAAGTATTTCTTTTCAAAACTTTCATTCTCTTATTGAGGATTTTCTCTTCATTATGACATCAGAACAGTTGTATCACCCTATAATGTTGCCCCCAAATAATATCAAAATGAATTTCAATACAGAAATTGTATTCACGTCATTGGATGTGTGACTAGCATTTGAATGTATTTTTGATTATATTAATAAGCACCAACAACTCTTCCACTAATTCTCCTGTGATGATTTCCATCTCTTCCAGGGAACGAGTGTTCTCAAGATGAAAGTGGAGCTGCGGCTATCTTTTCCACACAGCTGGATGACTTTCTCGGAGGTGGTCCCGTTCAGTTCCGCGAGGTCCAAAACAACGAGTCGCTCACCTTCCTGGGCTACTTCAAGTCTGGCATCAAGTATAAGGTAAACTCAGCTTTGTATGAATGAAAATGGCCCTTCTCGGAAGCAGAGTTCATCATTAACTTGCAGTGAGAATGCAAAAGTAGACGTCCTGCTGGCTTTGCTTTGTTGAAGCACCAGGGTTGAGTCAATTATGGCTCTAAAACATCCATTACTGTTTAGTCATGCCACATTCTTTCCATTATATTCAGCAATTTGTTGAGCTCAGTAAGTTTGCCTGGCTCTTTGAGAAGCACTCTGCTGAGTGGTTTGCATTTAGTTCTTAGCTTGTGTTTTGGCAATTATCCCAATAGTATGAGTGTATGAGTGAACTGTCTTTCTCGACTCCTCAGCAAGGTGGGGTTGCGTCCGGCTTCCATCACGTGTTGACCAATGATGTGGATGTGAAGCGTCTGCTGCACATCAAGGGCAGGAGGGCCATCAGAGCCACTGAGGTGGAGATGTCCTGGAGCAGCTTCAACAAAGGAGACTGCTTTATTGTAGACCTGGGGAAGGTATGGATATCTGAACCTGACCTGACCACTCATTTTATTTAGATACTTTCCTATCAATAGAAAACATTTGAATGGAATTAATTACATGGCTTGTAATTAATAAAACATAATTGCAATTCACTTCTCAATTTTTGCACAAAAAAAATAAATAAAAAAAATAAGATTAGATAATTATTATTGTGACGGATAAGGAAACTGTTAAATAGATGTGGGTTTAGAAATCAATATATATTTAAAGTGCCCCTGTTTTGCTTTTTTGAATATTATCTTTCATGCTATGTGTAATTTAGCATGTTTGTGAATGTAAAAGGTCTGAAAAGTTTTAAAAATCAAAGTGCACATCAAAAAAAGTTACTCCTAAAAGAAAGAATCGTTTCTGAGGAAGATCCACAGCTAAAATTCAGATATGGTAATAGGCATGTAGTTTCCCATGTGCTGTAAGCGGTCAACCAATCACAACAGACTGAGCCATCTGACCAATCAGAGCAGAGTAGCTAACAGAAAGGATGGGTTTAGAGAGACTAAATCATTGATTGAACCATTTCAGACACTGTTTTTTAAACGTATTGTAGGAGACCTCCAAAACTAAATTAGGAACCTTTAAAATAGTATAATAGGGGTATATTGTATTTTTATTTTCACTATCACTAATTATAACTATTACTATTATTACTGGCTCGCAGTCACTCCATTTTGTTATCAAATTGTGTATTGCTCTGATGGTGAGAAAATATAGAATTTATGTACAGGACAGTCACAGTTATGTTTGGGGGTTGGTACATTTTTTTATGTAAAAAAAAAAAAATAATTCTTATGTTCACCTAGGTGAAATATTTTACAATTGAAAATACCTGTTTACAATTTGGAATTTTTTTAAATGTAATTTTATTCTACACTCCAGTCTTCAGTCTTAAAAATAAAAATCTTACTGCCCCCAAACATTTGAACGGTAGTGTTGATTTGAGTTATTTTTAAGACATTTCTCTCATATTTTGCTAGGATATTTATCAGTGGTGTGGGAGTGACTGCAATCGTTTTGAGCGTCTGAAGGCCTCCCAGTTGGCCATCGATATCCGGGACAATGAGAGGAACGGCAGGGCCAAGCTGGTCATGGTGGAGGACGGGGCTGAACCAGAGGCTCTGACTCAAGTGAGTGAAAGATTTCAACTCAACTTTTCCTGTAACAATTTCCTCACCACCACCATCTGAATTATCCACAGTATGGGTAGAAATCCACTTCAAAATCATTTTCATTTGATTTGTTTGTGTTTGCTGGTTAAGCTCATGCATTGTTACATTTCCATGGATGCTGAATGACCACATATTGTGGTATGGACACCATCAGCCAGGCCTAAAGTGTAAAACTTGGCACTATGGCTTGATTGTTTGTGTTCTGGCTCTGGCTTGTGTATTCTGCTAATGAGAATGCATCCATCGTGTGTTTAATGAAGAAGGAAGAGTTTTGCATGCCAAATATTCAGTCTGCTGTCTGGTCATTCAGCACAGGGTTGAATAGGGTCCGCTTGGCATCAGATAAGTGTTAGAAATAAAGCCCCACTGTGTCCATATGAGCTTTAATCCTGAATTTCCTCCCGCAGGCTCTTGGGCCCAAAACCAGCATCGCCCCTGCAACTCCCGACGACGAGGAAGTGGAAACCTCCAACAAGAAGAAGGGAGCATTGTACATGGTAATAAATGCTGCGTCCAAATTTGCATACTATCCATGCGACTATAGTATTCGAAATTAGAATTAGTGTGTTAACCTGAATTAACCCATTGTGTGTTGGACGAGGATATGATGAGAACTACAAACACAATTAAAAAGTGTTAAAGAAGTGTTGTTGTACCCTACAAGTAGAGTAGAGAAGTTTAGCTAGAGGGGTTTGAGTGATTAATAATCAACATATTTATTCAATGTTATCCACATTATATTTCATCTGGAACAACATTGTGAACTTTTATAAAGATAGGTTTGGTCATTAACTTTTAAAATGCAACGTTATTTTAACACAGACCCACAACAGGCAGATCAACGTGCTACTACATTTCTCTCCAGTACAGTAGCAAATTAAATTAAATGAAACGTGGAATATGATTGACAGGGCATTTTAAACGGTGTCAGGATGCATGTAAATAAGTGCCCAAGCTTGCCTACTCTTCTGCCACACACTTAAAGGAGAACTCCGGTCAATTTTAACATTGAGCTCATTTTTTTGTAAATTTGGAGTGCTGTCAATACAGAGAACAACGACAAAAATCGGTGGATAACACGGTGTGTTATCCTCTTTTTAAAATTTGCACCCTGTTGACTTCAATGGGGCAAGTTTTAAACCAGCTTTTAGCCTCTTAACATCCTTGATGTGTCATTACAAGTGCACAGCTAATGTGAGTGATTCCTTCAGAGTGAACACGGGTGAATCTGACTGCAGTAGATGTGAAAGATATGAATAAAAATGATGTTATTTCAGCCAGCGCACATACCTGTATTTACATCCTGTTTTCGGTCGAAGTCCATAGTAATCGATTGTCGAGTTCACGCGCGTGATCATAGGGAACTAAACCTATGCGTGTGAACTCGACAATCGATTACTATGGACTTCGACCGAAAACAGGATGTAAATACAGGTATGAGTGCTGAGTAAAAGTCACAAAAAGAGTACATACTTTTAGGGTGTAGTATAAGACTATAAGACTCTTATCTGTACTCATATTTTAGCTCATTGGTACGTATTTAGTTCTTAATTATTTATGTGGACCGTTTTACATTCACACGGCTGACAGCTGTAAAGCCTAAAATGCTTCCGACAGCATTCGCACAAGGACAAAACGTTAGCTATGTTTTTTTAATCGCTCAACACCTTTATTTATCTCTTCTCAGTTTGTGTGGTTTGCTATTGTTATTGTAGATCTCAGATGCCTCTGGCTCTATGAAAACATCTGTCGTGGCCCAGAGCAGCCCGTTCAAGCAGGAGATGCTCTCCCCCGAAGAGTGCTACATCCTGGACAACGGAGTTGATAAGAATGTGTTTGTATGGAAAGGTGTGTCTCTCAACTTGAAAATCAACTCGATCCTCTTTTCTTTTCTAATACGCATTCCTAGTCTTATTGTGCATCATTCCTCGGAGCACATTGTTGCAAAGAAAACAAATTCATTCAAATGAAATAACTTGAGCCGCCTCTGAAACAACTTTCCTTTTCATCTGATGTCATCTGACCATGCAGGCTATTAATTAATGTTATCCAACATTATTATAAATGTATGATTGATATGTCACACTGATATGATCTTTGTGTGCTTTCCCCACGCTGGCATGCATTGCTGATCACTAGGGGCCCTTTGTTTACAATGTGCCACGTATTTTTCATAAAGATAACAGAGCTTCATTCAGCGTATGACTCGTTCTTCCTTTTCCCGACAGGACCGAATGCAAACACATCTGAACGCAAAGCGGCCATGAAATCAGCAGAGCAGTTCATCAAAGAGAAGAACTACTCTAATAAAACACAGGTACATACATAATGAGCATTTTAAACAAACACACACACACACACTGGTTACACTTTACTGTAAGGTCTCATTTGTTAACATTAGTTGCATTGACTAACATGAACTAACAATGAGAAATATTTTTTACAGCATTTATTAACTTTTGATAGTCAAACTGTAAAATATATGATCAATAAGTTATTACAACATTCTTTAACTCATCAAAATAAGTTAAGCAATTTTCAGCTTTTTTTATAAGTTATACGAGATTGAACTTATTTTTTAAGTCAGTTGAGTGTAATTTAGGTTGAAATGACTTAAACATCCAAGTTGACTGTACTTTTATATATTCTTTTTAAGTGTTCACGTTCATGTTAGTTCACGGTGCAGTAACTAATGTTAACAGATACGAATTTCGATCATAAAAAATGTATTAGCAAATGTTGAACTTAACATTAACTAACATTTATAAACACTGTACAAGTATCACTCATGTTAACTAATGTTGTTAAAGGGATAGTTCACTTTGAAATTAATTTTTGATATGTTTTAGCTTACCTCAAGGGCATCCAAGATGTAGGTGTCTTTGTTTCCGCAGTAGTTTCAATTTTGATATTTTTAGGTCAAACCGTTCTTGTCTGTCAGTCATATAATGCAGGTCTATGGTCACTGTCTCAAAACACAAGCACAGAGTCCAAATTAAAACAATTCCCCATCGTCCAAATGAAACAATTCCCCATCATAAGTACACATTGATGGCCTAAGACACGAAACGAGCGGTTTGTGTGAGAAAACGAACAGTATTTATATAGTTTTTAGCTCTTGAAAACAGCACACGTCCAAATGGTCTGACGGCGCGGGCGAGTATAGATGTATACATAGAAGTCGCCTTGGCTACGGTTTCGTTCCAATGAACTGCAGTAGCGAAGGCGACATCTAGTGTATACATCTATACCCGCATAGATATATACACTAGATGTCGCTTTGCTACGGTTTCGTTCCAATGAACTGCAGTAGCCAAGGCGACATCTATGTATACATCTATACTCGCCCGCGCCGTCAGACCATTTGGACGTGTGCTGTTTTCAAGAGCTAAAAACTATATAAATACTGTTCGTTTTCTCACACAAACCGCTCGTTTCGTGTCTTAGGCCATCAATGTGTACTTATGATGGGGAATTGTTTCATTTGGACGATGGGGAATTGTTTTAATTTGGACTCTGTGCATGCTCTTTGAGACAGTGACCATAGACCTGCATTATATGAATGACAGACAAGAACGGTTTGACCTAAAAAATATCAAAATTGAAACTACTGCGGAAAAAAAGACACCTACATCTTGGATGCCCTTGAGGTAAGCTAAAACATATCAAAAATGAATTTCAAAGTGAACTATCCCTTTAACTAGTATTAACAAATGAAACCTAATTGGAAAGTGTTACCAACACTTATAATATTAAAATAGAATTTGCATTTCGAAACAATGTATGATTATACAATATTACATGTCTGAATACGCAAAGGTTTATATGTTTGCTGATTTCATATAACATCTTACATAAAATATGATTGAAGATATGTTTACTACATTAGTACTGATACTGTACTTTCAATGCTTGCTGCTGTAGATCCAGGTGCTTCCTGCAGGGGGCGAGACCACCCTGTTCAAGCAGTTCTTCTCTAACTGGAAGGACAAGGACCAAACCACTGGCCCTACCAAGGCCTACACCATTGGCAAAATAGCCCGTGTGGAGCAGATTCCTTTCGATGCCTCCAGCCTCCATAGCAACAAGGCCATGGCGGCCCAGCACAACATGGTCGATGATGGTTCTGGAAAAGTCCAGGTCAGCTTCATTTCGGTCATCAAACTCTCTAACACTGACTTATGTTTAAACGTTTGGGGTCGTTAAGATTAAAAAAAGGAAAAGAAAAATAATTAATAGTTTTATTCAGCAAGGATGCATTACATTGCTAAAAAGTGACAGTAAAATATTATAAAGTTAGAAAAGATCTCCATAAAAAAAAAAAAGTGTATCACAGGTTCCATAGAATTATAAGTATGATCTCTGAAGGATCATATGACACTGAAGATTGAGTAATGATGCTGAAAATTCAGCTTTGATCACATGAAAAAATTACATTACACAGAAAACAGTTCTTTTAAATTGTGTTAATATTTCACAATATTACTGTTTTACAGTGTTTTTGATCAAATGCAAATAAAGTCTTGGTCAGGCATAATAGAAAACATCTAACTGATCCCAATCTTTTGAATGATAGTCTAAATAATGTTGATCAAGGCCTGCTATAATTTTAGATCTATAGGCATACCTTTGAACAAATTCTAGCAAAAAAACAAAACAATTATAATAATAATAAAGTGGCACCCAAAGATCTTTGCAAGCTGTTAATTTGAAATAGTATCAAATTAACTTTTTGGTACACAGGCCAATTACATTTTGTAATAAATTATTAAAACATTTACTAACCATACAAGCCATTATTTGTATTTTCATTTATACAATTTTAAATGCATTTTTTTTCTTATGAGAATAAGATTAAAAAATGAGATTAGACTGGAATTTATTTCCCTTATAATTTTTTGTCTTTTCCACATCACTTACATCAGTGAGGATGTAATCCTTCTTATAATACAATTTAAACCATATTATATATTGAAGTTCCTTGCTAGTCACAAAAAAACAAGTTTTGACAAGTTTCATTTGAGTTTTAATGTTGCTGATTATATGTATAAAGGGGAGATCAAGTTCAAGGCAATGTTCTTTAATCACTCATATTTGTCTGAATCAGATCTGGCGTGTGGAAGGAGGAGACCGTGTCCCGGTGGAACCCTCTACCTACGGTCAGTTCTTTGGAGGAGACTGTTACCTGATCCTCTACAGTTACAAACAGGGAAGCAGAGAGCAGCATATCATCTACACCTGGTCAGTCCATAACATCTTTAAAGTGTTTTGTGTCATAATATCTATATAGTTTGTGACATATGAACAAAGTGTCATCATATTGTGTGTCGTTGTGCTGCAGGCAGGGACTGAAGTGCACTCAGGACGAGCTGGCAGCTTCTGCCTTCCTTACTGTCCAGCTGGACGACTCCATGGGAGGAGCTCCCGTTCAGGTGGGAATAATCCATTCGTGGAAGAGAACAGCATTGTGAAGAGTTCCAATACATTATGCCCTAACAATTCTTATTATCACTGATACAGTAGTGTTTTTGGCTAACATGTTAGATCAGCATAGTCTCCACTGCAGTCCACATAAGAGAGAACCCTACAATCAGATTCATGCAAACTTGAGGATCTACACTCTCGTTTAAAAGGGGTTGGTAAGATGTTTTTGAAGAAAGTCTCTTTTGCTCACAAAGGATTAATTTGAATTTATTTTAAAAATTGTATATTGAAAAATATCATTACAGTTTGAAATAACTGTTTTCTATTTTAATATTTTAAAATGTAATTTATTCCTGTGATGTAAAGCTGAATTCTCAGCATCATTTCTCCAGTCCTCAGTGTCACACGATCCTTCAGAAATCATTCGAATGCTGATTTGATGCTGAAGAAATATTTATTTTTATTATCAATGTTGAAAACAGTTATGTACAATTTGGTTTTATTTTTTGGGATTCTTTGATGAATAGAAAGTTCAAAAGAACATCATTTACCTGTTTATTCGAAATGCCTTTATTGCCACTTTTAATCAATTTAAGGCATCCTTTCTTTTTTTTACTGATCCCAAACTTTAGGACGGTGGTGTATAATGTTACAGAAGCTTTCTTTTTCAGATAAATGAAAATACAAATTCTTTGTATTCATCAAAGAATCCTAAAAAATCCTAAAAAAAATTACAGTACATTACTGTTTTCAACATTGATAATAATAATAGATGTTTCTTGAGCAGCAAATCCTCATATGAGAATGATTTCTGAATGATCATGTGACACTGAAAACCGGAGTAATGATGCTGAAAATTCAGCTTTGAACACAGGAATAAATTACATTTTAAAATATATTCAAATATTGAAAATAGTTCTTTTAAATTGTTTTTGCTATATGTTTTTGTTTTGAATTGTTTTCGGGTCGAATGAATGCAGCCTTGGTGAACAGAAGAGACTTCTTTTAAAAACATTAAAAAAATCATTTGGATCTAAAACGTTTGAATGGTAGTGTATGTCTATCCCTTACAGCCTCGCTTTCATTCCCAATCAAAGATGGCGCTGCTGTGAATAAGGTCTATACTAATCCAACATGGAATTATTTGCTGTATTTTTGATGGTAACCACCAGGGTGCGATCTTGATCAGAAGAGTCATTAAATATAATACTGTTGGAAAGACTAGGTTGTATCTTCAGCAGGATTCTTTATTGAGAACTCGAGCTGTTGGTTGCTGCAGTCATCAAGTCTAACTAAGGCAATGATACATCGTAATTTAAATAGATTTTAGTCGGCAGTGCTTAGAAATGGAGATGAAGCACCTGGGAGACGACCTTAAACGAAGCATGCAAATGAAGTATCCAGGTATAGGAACCCGCCCCAGACTCTAGTGTGTCACCAGTCCTTATCCATTCAGCATAACTATTCAAAGGATGGGACAGGGCCTCCAAGAGCGTTTAAAGACAAAATGTGAGAGTCTGGGTAATCTGACTCATTTGACTTACAATAAAGAGAACAAGAACAAGAGCTTCCTCTTATTTTTTCTTGTGATGTTGTGTAAGGATGTAGGATCAGCAGATCTTAAACAGATTCTCAAATTTGTAATCCCACAATACTCTTGTGTGTCGTGACTGTTATCAGTTGTAGTCTCATGTACCATTATTAAAAAGATGCTAAAATGGTTTTATCCATCTGAATACATTGCTCAGGTGCGAGTGACACAGGGTCAGGAACCCCCTCACCTGATGAGTCTGTTCAAAGGCAAACCTATGATCATTCACAGCGGAGGCACGTCCCGCAAGGACGGCCAGACCAAAGCAGGCACCACACGCCTCTTCCACATCCGACAGAGCTCTTCTAGAGCCACACGCGCCGTAGAGGTCAGTCACAGGCTGGACACTGTCATACATATAGTATGATATACTTCTCATTAACCACTGCATTTATCTTCCATTATAGGTTGAACCATCTGCATCCAAATTAAACACCAATGACGTGTTTGTGCTGAAAACGCCAGACTGTGTGTTTGTGTGGAAAGGAGCAGGTGCCAGCGAGGAAGAAATGGTCGCTGCCAAGTATGTCGTGAGTGTGCTGGAGAAAAAATCCACCGATGTGGCCGAGGGTAAAGAACCAGGTGAGTCCGCCATGTTGATTTCACTTAAAGGGATAGTTCACCCAAAAATGAAAATTTTGTCATCATTTACTCACCCTCATGGTTTTCCGAACCTTTATTTCTTCTGCTGAACAGAAAATATATTTTAAAGAATGTTGGTAACCAAAAAGTTGATTTTTTTTTCCCATACTATGGGAGTCAATGGGGCTTTGGGCCTGTTTGGTTACCCATATTCTTTAAAATATCTTCTACTGTGTTTAACAGAAGAAAGAAACTCATTCAACAACTTGAGGGAGAGTAAATGATGACAGAATTTAAATTTTTAGGTGAATTATCTCTTCAACTCCTTATTTATGTTTCTCTCTCTCCAGCCGGATTCTGGTCGGCTCTGGGTGGGAAGAAGGAATACCAGACATCTCCAACTCTAAGAAACATGGTCAAACCACCACGTCTGTTCGGATGCTCCAATAAGACGGGCCGGCTAGTGGTAAGTGAGAGTCACAGAACCACTCATGCTGGCTGGAGGAAAGCTGCAGTTTGTGAATGTGATGATGATTGTCTTGTGCTTTCTCTCAGGTTGAGGAAGTTCCTGGAGACTTTAATCAGACAGACTTGGCTACCGATGATGTCATGTTGCTTGACACCTGGGATCAGGTGAGTTAACGCATATATAGGGGATTTTGTGGGGTAAATGCCTTTAAGGTGGGATTTTTGTGGGGAAGTGTGATTTCTAGACATGTAAAAGGCATAGAAAATAATAACATCTTAAAAAGTTATGAAATTTCTGTAATATATATATATTTTTTAAGTTATGTCAGCCTCTAAAATATTTTAAGTAGAAATTGCTGAGAAATGACCATAGTTGTGAGTTAAAGTTTTATTTTTATTTTTTAATTAGAATTTGTGTCAGGCTCCTATTTTTAGGTTCAATAATTTCACTTTAATGGCAATGAAAAGGTTATTAGTCAGTTATTGAAATGTCTTATTTTCAAAAATGTCACTGATAAGAGTAAAATAAAAAAATGATAAAATGAAAAATGCTAATTCACAAGAAAAATGTCAAACAGACTTAGAGGTTTTTGCATCTGAAGTCTTAGTATGTAGTTGTACGCCTGTAATGTTAAAGAACTGCTGCTCTTTCTAGATCTTTCTTTGGATTGGCAATGAAGCCAATGAGGTCGAAAAAACCGAGTCACCAAAAATAGGTGAGTGACATGTTTACTAAATCATTTTTCATAAAACATTGAGTTTTTGCTCTTCTGTCTTTGCTAGGGCAGAATCACTCACATTATCCTCCATCATAAACCATATATTTCCGGTCCTGGATGCTGATTGCTCAACACAGAATTCCAGTCATGTTCCACTCATCAGTGTGTTCTGTTAATAGAGTGATGCAGGAATGAGTCCAAAACCCAAAAACAAGTCAGCATGTTTGAACTTGTGGTTCCATTGTCCTGAAGTCAATCAGTTTTTGTTTTTAAATAAGATTTTGGTTAAATATCTGAAATAAGGTCTGTGGTAAACACAAGCTCAACATATTTTCACGTTTTTTTTTCTACTGCATAAAATACAGCTGTAATACCTCACTCATAGGCCTGGTTTCACAGACTTAGATTAAGCCAGGATTAGGCCTTAGTTTAATTAGGACATTTAAGTCTCTTTTATAAACGTGCCTTAGAAAAAACATTACCGATGTGCATCTTGAGACAAAACAATGGCACTGACATATTTTAAGATATGTCAGTGCAAGTTGCTTTCAGTTAAAACAGCTTAAACATGCATTTTAGTCTGGGACTAGTCTTAAGCCTTGTCTGTGAAACCGGGTTATATTTTTTTAAGCTTTTACTTATTGTGAAAATGAAAGTGTTTGTTTGTGAAGATTACCTTAATGAACAAACCTTTTAAGAATGATAATCTTTTGTTGATAACAGAGCTTATTTTCTGCAATAATTTAAAAAGCCAATGGAGGGAACCAGGATGATGCTGACTTCTGTTTCGGCTTAAAAAAAGACATGATTCCTGCAGCACTCCATGTTCTGTTAAACCCGTTTTGAGCCTAAAATTATGTTTTCTGTCTATAGCTAAGGATTATGTGGACACTGATCCTTCTGGACGTCGTGGGCTGCCCATCACAACCATAAAGCAGGGGGCTGAGCCCCCAACCTTCACGGGCTGGTTCCAGGCTTGGGATGCTAAAATGTGGGACACTGACCCTATGGAGAGAATCCGATCTTCCTTTTAAATCCAGAACCGTTCCCTCTTTTTTTTTTATAAAAGCACTTCCTTTTCCTGTGCCATGAATTGCAACTTTTACCATGGTGTACAAAATTTAAAGACCGTGAAAATGCCCATCTCACTTAAAGGTGCACTTGGCAATTTGTTTGGTTTACATTGTGTAAAGGCCCGTTCACACCAAGGACGATAACTATAAAGATAACGATAAAGATATAATTCTAAAAATCGTTCTCCATATTAAAGAATAACAGAGTTCACACCACAACTATAACGATAAAGATATGAGGAACGATATCGTTGGGATCACTTTCAGAACGATTTTTTTCCAGCTGTCGAACGATAAAACACTGACAGCCAATCAGAATCCATTCTAATTTAAAGGTCTCGCGCATTTAAAATGGATCTGGATCATCCAGGCGCACGCGTGCTTAGAATAAAAAGACTGTTATGGGTCGTTGGTGTGGACGCATATATAGTTATTTTTATCGTTATCTTTATAGTTATCGTGCTTGGTGTGAATGGGCCTTTAGCCAGCATAGCAGTGGCCTTGGACTGTAACTAGTTTCTAGTTACAGATGCCATTGTAGAAATGCTCTGATCACAGTCAGCCATAATTCATTTATTCAGTGAGCAAAACAGTCCAGTAATAGGTGAGTTACTGAGATAAAGTGAGTAGTATTTGGCTGGTCATGTGATCTCAACATGTCTGTTCTCATGAGGCAACCCAATCCATGTAAAATTAAAAAGCTTATTTAGTACCACTGATCATTTTAACCATTAACAAAAGTATTGTTAATTTCTTTAAAAAGTTAAAATTACCTAGTGCACCTTTAAGACTGTCAGATTTCAGAGTTACAGATCTAGTTTTATTGAACCTAGTCTAGTAAAATGGTTTTAGTGGATGTTTAGCTATGTTCAACCAGAACCAGCTGCCATAAAAGAAGGAAACCCGCCAAAACAATTAGCACTCATAATAGTGGATTAGAGTTACTCTATTTTACCCTTGTTATTTTTTGTTGAAAGTCTTTAGACATTCCATTATGCCATTATGACCTCCTAACGTGTCAACATGTTATAAAAATGTGTGTCAAAATTCTTTTAATTTTTTTCTCTTTTTACACAAAAGCCATTGATATATTTTCAGCTTGTTCTTTGTTGTTGAGTTCAACTTTAATAAATTGAGTAGATTAATTTGCTATACTGTAGATTTACTGCATATGACATGGACATACAAATTCAACATTTTAATAACCATAATATACATTGATGAGCCAAAACATTATGACCACCTGCCTAAGATGCTCTTGGTCCTCCTTGTGCTGCCGAAACAGTGCCGACCCACAAGGTGTCCTGTGGTATCTGACACCAAGACATTAGCAGCAGATCTTTAAGTCCTGTAGGTTGCGAGGTGGAGCTACCGTGGATCAAACTTGTTGGTCCAGCAAATCCCAGAGATGCTCAATTGGATTGAGATTGAGATTGAGATGCCAGGGCAACACCTTGAATTCTTCATCATGTTCCTCAAACCATTCCTGAACAATGTGTGCATGATCCTGCTGAAAGAGACCACTTCCACCAGGGAACATTGTCATGAAGGGTGTACCTGTTCTGCAACAATGTTTAGGTAAGTGGCTCGTGTCAAATTATGGCCACATGAATGGCCAGATCCAGGGTTTCCCAGCAGAACATTGCCCAGAGCATCACACTCCCTCCACCGGCTTGTCCTCGTCCCACAGTGCATCCTGGTGCCATCACTTCCCCTGGTAAACGGCGCATACATACATGGCTGGCCACGTGATGTAAAAGAAAGAGGGACTCATCGGACCAGCCGACCTTCTTCCACTGCTCCAGTTAGAGAGACTACACAGCCCCATACACAGCAGAGTATGTTGTGACACATTCCTCCCATAACCATCATAAGAATTTTGTGCGACTTGTGTCAAACTAGACCTTCTGTTGGCTCAGACCAGACGGGATAGTCTTCGTTTCCCTCTTGTATCCCGTCTGGTCTGAGCCTGGATGAGCATTGGATGACCTGGATGAGCCTTGGGCGCCCAACACCCTGTCGCTGGTTTGTGGTTTGTCCCTCCTCTGACACTGTTGGTAAATTCGCACCACTCCTGACCGGGAGCAGCACACAAGCCTTGCCATTTCAGACATACTCTGACCCAGTTGCATTGCTATAACAATTTGGGCCTAGTCAAAGGAATTTTTATTCCTGCCCATTTCTCCTGCATCCAACACATTGATAATGAGAACTGATTGTTTGCTTACAATCTAATCTACCCATACCTAGGGCCTAGTTAGGAACAGTTGTTTTCTATTTTAAGAATATTTCACAATAATACTGTTTCCAATGAATTTTCAATCAAATAAATGCAGTCTTGATGAGAATAAGAGGCTTTTTTTCTAAAATATTTAAAAACCTTACCTACCCCAAAAGTTTTAAATAGTAGTGTATGAATAATTGATTTACCACAATATAATTTTATTACAACATTCATTTCAATTTATATCACAATGACAGACTTATGTGTTTATCTGTTATACTCCTCCTCAGTTAGACTTTAAACAGGATCTCTAGCATTAAGTCACATGAGTCATAGGCGTTGGTCTAGTCTAGATCATACTATTCAATGACACTGTTCTCTTTTACCAAGAAGCTGGATAACTAGGCTACCTGTTTTCTCTAGACAACCTATCGTCCCTAAAAAGCCATGTTTGCCATACTTGTCTGAAATCGTCATCATGATGCACATGCAAGTTTTGAACACATTTTTACAGCAGCTGAGTGATGTCCTAAGAATCATAGGATATGGGTATGATGACTGTCCTGAACTGAAGTCATCTTGTGTCATCCTCTTGAGATCTACAGCTCTCTCTGTATCCACGTTTGAAAATGTGTTTCAGAACATTCTCGCTTTCCAGAACATTCTCATTCACAGTTCCATGTTGGTGGAATGCTCTCCCAACCCTCATCCGAAATGCAGAATCCCTGGCAACATTCAAAAGACAACTGAAAACCCTTCCGTGAGCACTTATCCTCATAAAAAAAAAAAAACTTTCCTTTTCCTTTATATCCTACCTTTCCTTTTCCCTTATGTCCTCGCTTATGCTACTCTGAACAATGACTGAACTTCGTATTTTGAGCACTTCTTGCGTTGCTTTTCGCCTCTTCACGATGACTCGCTTAATTTAGTCCTAATTTGTAAGTCGCTTTGGACAAAAGCGTCTGCTAAATGACTAAATGTGTTCATGTAGTGGCTAGGAGAGATAATACACCGCTTAACTCAACATATAGCTGTTGCCCGCTGGCACTGGACAGTGCTAGAAAACAATGCAAGCTTCTTCTTTAGTAATATTGTGGAAATGGTGATCAGTCAACCATCATGTTCAAGACCTGAGAACGTTTTACAGAGGTTGTCATTTGATTTTAAATGTTACCTTTACGTTCTCACAGCTAAGGATTCAGGCTCTATGAAAAACTGAAAGGGCAACACTATTAAAAACGAGTAGTTTGAATTTGAAATGGTTAAATAACACCCATACTCGCTCAGAGTTTAATATTTCCAACCGTAGCATCAACACAAGGCTAAAATGAAGCAGGTCTGTGCTATTGTCAGGTTTTGCATGGCAGCTGGGGAGGCTCTCAGTTGCCTCCAGCACAATCTGAAAAATTCATAGAACAGCATAATTTTAGCCACACAGACTGTCAGTGAATGTGTTTCCTGTATGTGTATAGTGTCATTTTCTGTTTACTGTTTTCAGTTTTCAAATGAGAATGATCTTAATTCCTAATAATAATAATAATAATAATAACAATAATAATACATTATTAATACATTATTATTATTACACTGTAAAAATGATTGTTGGTTTAACTTAAAAAAATAGGCTAAGTAACCTGGTTGCCTTAAAATGTGAGTTAATTGAATTTAAAAATTCGAGTTAAAACAATGAAAGAGATTGGTTTAATCATCAGAAACTCAAAATATTGTGTTATCTGAATCATATAAATGATGTAAGTTGATTTGACAAAAGATTTTTTTTTTTTATATATTTATACTTATAGATACTGAAAATATGTGTTATTTTGTATTATTATTATTATAGCCTAATACTTAAAATATCAGAAATGTAATCTTGGTTTCTAAAGCCAATCAGATATTTTTAAGAATAAAGATTGTTCTAGTAATAATAATACTACAATTTATTATTATTTTTATTATAAACATAATGAAATTATGACAGATGACAATATGACAAATGTTTTGTATTAAAATGATTACGTACTAAAAATGTTGAAAGCATAAAATCAACCACTGCTGTTTTGCACACTGTGGCCAATGAAAAGCTTTGAGTTTTGTGCATCTGGCCAGGAGTCTGGCATATGACGTCACGTGCACTCTGTTCCTGATGCAGGGTGGGTCACGTGGTCATCCCCTTTCCCATACAGTTCCCTATGAAGAGCGCAACACGGGCAGTTCACTGAGGGTTTGAGACACAGCCCGTGTCGCGCACTTAATCTCGGACAGCGCACTGGTCCACCTGGATGCAGTGACTTTCGTTTCTTTGCATTCAATCCTAGCGAAAGAGACACTTTGAAAATGGCTGGAGCAATTATTGAGAATATGAGCACCAAAAAGTTGGTGATTGTGGGAGTAATTCTCCTTTTATTCCAGGCGTTCTCCTTTATGGTCGGAGGATTGATTGGTGAGTGGCTACTTTTACAAATCCGCCTAGATTTTAGTTCTGGCTTTTTGCTGCACAGTGTGTAGTCATTCGTTCTGGTGTGCAACATTCTGTGTTTTTCTAGCAAAAAATAAGTCTTAGTTGCGTAATGGCAAGGAGTGAAAAGTTGCGGAATGGCTTTGTTACAGTAGTGTCAAAGATGGGCGCTTATTTTCACCCGTCGACCGCTGCAGTCTTTGTGCTGCTGCTTCCAGCGTTCCGCCTGGAAGTTTGAGAGCCGATAGACGCGACATTTACTTTTACTCGATACTTCTGCTCCCTGAAGTTTCTTGTTTTTCCCAGGTAGCCTACCTGAAAAGCCTTGAACGAGCCAGAGAAAGACTCTGCTTGTTTAAACCCACTTGAGCTTGAATATTTGACCGTGTAAGAGTGTATTTGTCGGTCAATGTTGTTTAAAAATAGCTTGATAATAATTGAGAGATTTTTGCTATATACCTGCGCGTGGTTTGTGTATCATAAACGCACATTTTATATTTGAAACAACTTTTTAATTGCTGTTCAGTATGTATAACTTAAAGTTAGGGCAGTTAGACTAATACGACTCAGGATAAATCTTAGTACAACGTTTAAGAAACATATTTGCAACAAAACAAAAGCATGATGTTATAGACAGTTTTATGTGTGCAAACAATAGACAAAGCTAGCTAACATTTCCTTTAACAGTGAAGTATATTGTGTTCTGTTTATTTTTGTGAAGTGTAGTGAATTAACTTGTGTTTCTATTCTGCAGTGAAAGGGTTAATAAATAAGGGCCAATAAAGGGTTAAAGAGGTGCATCTCTAGAAGTTTTCTTTGATCCTACATCTGAACAGACAAGCCCTCTGCTCCCACAGGCTCTTCCAGCTCCTGCCTGCATTTCCAATCGACCTCACCAATGTTATTCTACGCCCTTTTTGACTGTACAGCGATCAAATATTCCCCTCTATCTTAAGGATTGAGTATTCTTTTCCATGTAGCTTGTTCTGTTTTGCACCATTGGGGAAACACGGTTCGTCCTCATCCACACTTCCCCTTCGCAGCCTCAGACTTCCTTCTGGTTTTGATAGGAAGGGAATCATTTCTTGGTCTCCTGCAGAATGTGGGATGAATGGTGATAAATTAGCTTGCTTTGGCTATTCTTGCCTGCGATTGATTTAATGAAGCGGGATTCCTTTGTGTTTGTTCGGTGGCTGGTGGCAGACTGGGTAATTGAGTAGAAAGGCGCACTGCTCCCCCTGTTATTGGACATCTTAAACACGGCATGAGGTCACCGGGCCGAAAGGCGACCATTATTTTATGGTGGTATTTTGAAGAGGGTTTGTTCTCAGGATTGTGGGTCAATGAATAATTGAACTGAAAGAGGTTTAGTAAAGCTAATTTAGTTTGCTCAGTATATTTCACAGGAACAGGGTTGTAGCTTGTACCCCTCAAAACAGGAACAGAGCCATTTATAAGCCCACACATTAGCTTTTAAAATATTGTGGACATTTTAATGTTGCTTTGCTTTCACTGTTTGGAATCGAGACTGAACCTGAACAGTGTCCTCAAGCCATAGGCTGGTTCACATTATCTCGCACTTCCCGGTCACTTCAGATGTCCTCAATGACCCAGGAAGGGATCTATTGACTCATACTTAACAAACTACCAGGGCCAGCCTCCTGAATGGTGGAGGAAGCCTGTCCGTACTTTCTCATGCTAATGACTCCCTCTTAGCAAGAGTTTATCAGAGAGTCACTTTACGAGTCTTGAATTCATTGTCTAGGGCCTTTTTTTCATTATACACTACCGTTCAAAATATGGGGATGGTAAGTTTTGGGCTGCGTTTATTTGATCTACAGTAATATTGTGAAATATCATTGCAATTTAAAAGAACTCTTTTCTTTTTGAATATAGCCTATTTTACAATAAAATTTAATTTATTCTAGTCTACATAGTCACATGATCATTCACATATTATTCTAATATGCTGATTTGCTGCTCAAGTAACGTTTTCTTATCCATGTTGAAACCGGTTGTGCTGCTTCATATTTTTGTGGAAGCTGTGATACATTTTTTAAGGGTACTTTGATAGAAAGTTCAAAAGACCAGCATTTATTTGAAATATATTTTTTGTAACAATGTAAATGTCTTTACTGTTACTTTTAATGCATCCTTGCTGGATAAAAGTATTAATTTTCAACTTTTTCAACAAACTTTTCTCTCAGTCTGCATTGTTTTAGCTTGATATGCACTTATGGATTTCTGTATGAATTTAAAATGTATTATTATTTACAAATCATTCACACTAAATCATTGTTTGTTTTTTATATTTAAAAAAAAATGTACTTGGTATTTGATTAAATTTATGAAACTATCAAATTTATAACATTTTATAAAATGTTATATAAATATATATTGCTTTTATTGAAGTGGTCATCTCAGGTCAATCAAATAGCAATAATGAGAAAATGCATAGATAGAATATGAATATGTATAAATGCTCCTTGCAATTCAAAAAGGTTCTTCTATGTAAAATGCAGAAATATTTTGCTTATCTCTTGCTTATGTGCAAAATATGGACACAACATATCTCAAGTTATTATAACTTGTTAGACAGACTGTTCTTAAATTATTCATAAAATGAATAATTGAAATCTTTTTCTGCAGCTCCAAGCCCCACCACCGCCATCCACTACCTTGCCACCAAGTGTGTGGACACCGTGAAGACCCACCATAAGGGCTCCAAATGGTTCATGCCATGGGGCCCCGACCAGTGCAGCAAGATCAGAGACTTTGAGGAAGCCACAGCCAAGAGAATCGAGGCCAATAACATTGTGTTTGCGGTCCACATTCCTCTGCCCAACAGAGAGATGAGTGCCTGGTTCCAGTTCATGTTGGTTATCCTCCAGCTTGACATCGCATTCAAAATGCAAAACCCGATTGGTAAGTGATGAAAATGTGTGATTGTATGTGTTTGAGCAGGTCATATTTTGCTCATCTTCCCTCCAAAAACATGATATCACCATATGGTTTTTAAGCTTATGAGAACATCGCTATTTTGCTGAAAGTGTAGGAGGGCACAAATGAACACCCAGAGGATTTTCCTATTCTATTCACCCAAAAGTAGATTGGATTTCTCACATGCTGTGAGAGGACTAACAATGATGGATGGTCTGTTTTCTCACTGTTGTAGTTGGAGCCTGAGGGACCTCAATAAGGATTTAGTCAGCATGCAGGTAGGGGGGAAATGCTCTAGGCTTTGACACAGACAATTGGAGGATAATAAAAGGAATGTAGTCCTGCCATCTGGTTTCATTGCCATTTCATGAATTAAGATACACCTACAAAATCAACTTTTGAACATTAAGATTTTGTCTACATTAATCCAGAGATGCATATGAAATCAGTGTTTTCGTTTCAAAAGCTCTCCATCCACACTAGCATTTTCCTGAAGTTTTTGGTCCACACTGAAATGTCAGAAAATGTCACCTTACTGTGTATGAATAAAACGTCATAAAAGCTCACAGATAAAAGTTCTCACACTGTTTTTCTGGCACAATCATTTTAGTAGCAAAATATATTCACTCCATCACTGGTGCATTCAGGTCGCCACTCCATTTAAGGAAAATGCTGCTGTTGACCATTGTCAACAATAACTAGCACTTTTTTCTCATATTATTTGCATAAACAAAATGGTCTAATTAAAATTATTTAATTATTGTCTGAGTAGACTATTCAATTTTATTTATCCATGGCACATGCATTTTTATTTTTTATACGTGAAGTCCAATTTAGGCATTGTTTTATTTCATTGTAAGGCAGTAGTTTTTTTTTATTTTTATAGAGAAATTTGGCCATCAGAGTGTAAAATTCATTTTAAAAGTTAAGGAATCTTACACCGGTTCACTATAGGCTACTGTACTGTATATGGTTGAATCATGTTAAGGTGCTTTGGGCATGGCTTTTAATGGTGAGACTTTTGCTTTTGTAATCAGGCTCTTAAAAAATGATAAAAAATTTGGATTTAGATTTATCGGCCAATGTATCGATTATCGGCTTTCAAATATAAAGAGTTATCGGTATTGGCCAACATTTTCATATCGGTGCATCCCTAGTCAACATGTTTTTCCACTGGACAGCAATTGCGAGTATATTTTCTGTCATATTTGCAGGAATGTAATATGAAGAAGGAAACTTTATCTTTAGCAACAATGTGAAAAATGAATAGCACACAGCAGGTACATACCACTATAAAGAGAGATCTATTGGTACAATAATCACATGACTAAACATGCGTCATCATTTTCAAATACCTTCATTTTTTACAGTCCACTCTACAACAGGAAAACGGCTTTTTAATATGTATACACAGTTTTTGCAGCACAAAAAGACGTAGAGAGAAAGATGCTTTTTCAAATGTACCTGGATTAGTGTAGACGAAATAATGTCTGTTAATATCTGAGCTTATTAGATGGTTCCATTCCATCACAATTTCTTCTTTAAATCAGGTTCTTCTTGACAGTTTCTCTTGATTTGTCAAATTACTGTCTTTGTTTGAACCTGACTGGCTCCAGCCGTGAAGACTTGCATAGTACTGTTGCCATTTAAAATCATCTAGTTGTGGGAGGGTGTGGATCTGGAACGGCTCCAAGTCTGCCCTTTCAAAGATGGGATTAAGCGGATAACACTGGCCACTAATGAAGAGCCATTGTTGAGCTAGAGCAGTCTGGGAAAGTGAGCGGAACATCGGCTCCTTCTAGCAGCAGGAGAACCTTTGGCTATTCATGTCTTGAGAAATGTAGGAGGAGTCTTTTTGGTTTCTTAACACGTTAACTGCTAGTGTGGAAGGAAGCCACCATGCTCCTGCTGTTATATACTCCACCCTGAAGCACATGCTTGTGCATAAACCAGCAAAAAAGAAAAATTTACGCTTGTTTGCCACAACGTTTTCACTATAAATGTCTGTCATTGCATTATTCTCTATGCATTTGGCATTTGAAGAAACTATTTTTGTTGTTCAGGGTTTTGTAGCACCATCTGGAACGCGCTCTCTCCTAGAAGATCCTCCTCATCCAGATGTTATGTGTTTACCATGAGTCTTGTGTGATCTTCTGCCAGAGCTGTTTCTCTCTGTGTGTGTCCTGTTCTCTGAGCAAGACCTCACAGACTGTCAACGGTCTCCTCTAATAAGGTCCTAGCAGGGATTCATTTGGCACTCCGCATTCACCCAACACAGGCGTACTGTGCAATGTTTGGAAAGTCAATTCATTCTGAAAAAGTAACATATTGTACAGAGAAAGAAAAAGAGAAAGGCGTGTTACTGCTGCTTCTAAATTACAGATGGCACATGGGTAAAGACACCAATGCAAATCAACTCCTTAAACACATTTTGTGTTACCAAAACCCTGGAGACGAAGTTTGGCTGCACTGCTGCTTCATGACATTCAATCAGTTCAAATAGATTTATACATTGCTTTTATAGCATATCATATTACATATAGTTTCAAAGCAGCTTTACAGAAAAATGCAGTAATCTGTTATCAGAGGTGACTGTGTCAAAGTAATGTCCACAGTTCTAAGATAATACAAATAATACAGTTAGCTAATATCATTTAGGCAGAAACAATCTCATTAAAGCAATTGTTACAGCAATTGTGATTGTAATAATTCGAATGTATAGAAAATGTTGCGGTTAGGGTTAGGTATGTTGATTGAGAGTTGCCGTCATCTGAAGTCCTTGCAGGGGTTGGTGTCATCTCTTCACAGGTCCTCATCAGATTGCAGTTGGTTTGATTTTGTTTGATTTATACCAAAGAATTGTCAGAATCTAGATACGAGGCTAGGAAATCCTCATGCTGGTTAAACAGAAAATGTTAAGCAAACATTTTTTTTAAAGGACAAGTTCGGTATTTTACACTTAAAGCCCTGTTTACAGATCGTTTCTGATGAAATAGAACGGTTAAGATTAAAATTTGGACACATGCTGCTGTCCTGAGAATTTTAGGTTTATTTTGCTTTCCCCAAAACCTCTAGAATGGGTGTATAGGTGCACTGGAACAATCCTTGATAAAACGCATAAAATTTTCGTTTACAAAGACCTGAAACTCACCGAGTGGTCAGGGGTGTTCACTGATATGCTCACACAAAAATCGCTGCAAAAGATGCTTTCCAACAGGTTTTATCGTAGTTTTTGTCCAACTCCATTGACTTGTATTGAATGTGCTGTGTGAGGTAAGGTATTACTCCGCCGCTTCTTCTTCTGCTTCTTCTGTGTATTCAATGAAATGCCAGTGGTTTGCTTGCAATTGGCAAAGGTGCATTATCGCCACCAACTGGGCTGGAGTGTCTATTATTCAAGCTCTCAACGGAAGAATCTACGGGTGTGAGACGTTTGGAGAAATAGATGCACAGTTTTACAACGAATGGTAAAACACCTGTTGGAAAGCAACTTTTGCAGCGATTTTTGTGTGAGCATATCAGTGAACACCCCTGACCACTCGGTGAGTTTCAGGTCTTTGTAAACGAAAGTTTAATGCGTTTTATGAATGATTGTTCCAGTGCACCTATACACCCATTCTAGAGGTTTTGGGGAAAGCAAAATAAACCTAAAATTCTCAGGACAGCAGCATGTGTCCAAATTTTAATCTTAACCGTTCTATTTCATCAGAAACGATCTGTAAACAGGGCTTTAAGTGTAAAATACCGAACTTACCCTTTAAACTATAGTAATGTATATTTATAGAATTTGATTAGTTTAGATATAAATTGGATCACCGGGGGTGTTTCTAGAGTTTGATCATGACTGGAGCACAGGCCAAAATTTTAGGGTGCATAACCCCCCCGCACCCCTCAAGAAACCACACCAAAACATTTAATTCTGGTGACTTTGAGTCGTATTTATTCATTTTCTGTAATCATATTATTTTAAAAAGCTTTCACTGATGATCAAGAAGCAAACAATGCCAAATTAGTAGAGATAAGCAAGCATTTTTTTTTTAGCAGTTAAGAAGCTAACGATAAAATCTGTGCCAAGTAAATTGAATCTGGAAACCCGGATGTCCTCATTCTACTAAATAATACAAATTCAAATAGGGTACTACTCATAACATCAATAAGCATCAGCCTGGTAGTTACCTCTCCTCAACTACAACGTCGTATTATGATCGTCTGACTGGCCGCAAGTCGAGTATTCCACAGGGAAAGTGAAGGAGGAAGAGCACAGCGAGAGGGCGGAGCCGAGGTGTGTGACTAAAGAGGATGCGCAGGATATTTTCGCTTATTGTTACTTCAAGTTTTAAGTAATTCAAATGATCAAATTACTATGCTCAATGAATAGGAAAGCCTATTTTCAGACATATCTACTCATCAGGAAAATTCTACAGGTGCACAGAAAAAACTTTATTCAAAAAGGGTCTAGCAACGCCCCTGTCACCAGCCCCTCTGCTTCATTTTCCATGGAGTGCTATTGGTTCTCGCTTTCTCATCTCTCTGGCCCAAGCAGCCACAGTTTGGCCGGTCTCCAGCAATAACACAGCTGTTGAAATGGCTTGGTCGCCGGGGTGATGCGCGCTGCGCCCGGGCGGAATGTTTGTGCGCGCTAAGCTGACATTCAAAGCTCTTTGGCACAGCCGCTCGTAGGTGGGGGCCACTGCAGACACGCTGGAGGAGAGAGGACCGGGCTAATAATGTCTGCCGCTCTCTGCCTTTCTTTACCTCCTGCCCCTCCCCCCATAAAGCTCAGTCCTCCACGTCCAGGAATTCTCTTTAGTGCTCTCCAGCTTGTTTCATAACACAACAAGGATCTCTTTAGAGAGGTGAAGTGGAACACACAGGGCTGTGCAAAGCGATCTAAACCACGGGCCCCTTTGCCAGCTACCTCCTGCTTTCCCAAAGCTCAGGAGAATCACACCACATGACTCTCTAATACTTTGACAATCCCCAAGTTTTGAACATTTACGAAAATGGCAGTCTGTGAGGTTATGATTGACTTGAATAGGGTCTCCGTAGATTAAATGACTCCCAGGTTACCTTGAGCTACTTTTAGCCACACAACAATGGCAGGGCTTATTCATGAGAATGGTATGAGCTGTCATGAAGCTGTCATTTCACGTGTCTGCATTTGGCCTTGTGTGTAAATGGCCACTGCTGTTCTTCAGTCAGCAGGCACTCATTTCATTTTTTTCAGATGTGAAGGTCTCGAAGAGATAAGAGTTATCTCAAATTAAAATTCTGTCATGTACTCACCCTCATGTTGTTGCATGTCATCATTGACTTTTGTGTTTTTTGGAACACAACGTGAATTTGAGCTATATCCTGACTAATGATGTTAATCTACAATGACCAGAAAAAGCACAGTTAAAATGGTTCAGACGACTCTTGCCCTTTAAGACAATGATTGAGTAAGTGACTAAATTTAACATTCACTAAGAAATATGATAATTTCAATTAATCGATTTGATCTAGTTCACAACATTGGCCTAAATTATTCATTTACAAATCAGAGGCCGGATTCACGGAAATATTCTTAGTAAAGAAGTTAAGAAATGTTTTGTTGAATTTTAAGTTCTTTATAAGAGTGCAATTCTTGAAGTCTAAATATTTAAAAAACTCAGAAGTTTTCAAATATGGCGGTTCTTGCCGAAGACTCGCTGATCAGCTCTTTTTGCACTGCCTTCAGATGACCATATTTGTCATATTAAATGAAAATTGCAATTAGGAAGAATTTTATTCTTAATGTTTTGTGAATCCGGCCCTGATCCAGTTGTAGCGGTTAACGGGGGAAAATTATCAGGCAATAAATAGTTTAGTTTTTTTTTTTTCAATTAGCTGCTATTTTATGTTTTCAGGTAACTTGGTTTAACTTGGAAAACAAGTCATATGGATATCATTTTAGTCATATAAATACTTATATTTAGCGTTTGGAGATTGAGACTCATTTACTTTCATAATTTGAAAAAGAGTGGGCAGGATATTCTTTAAAAAAATCACCTCTGTGTTGCACAGTAGAAAAGAAGTTATATGGGTTAACATTCTTTTATATTAATTGATTACTCTATAATGCAGCCACTGTGACTGGTTAAAGTGCAGAATCGGTCTGATATCTCAAACTGAAGTAAGTGTGTTGGATGTTGGTGTGTAGGTGATGGAGCTTTGATCACCATGGACGTTGGTCTGGCCTACAGAGACAGCACCCTGAGCGAGTGGACTGAGATGGCCCACTCCTTAGAACATCGCAAACTGAGCTGCAATTTCACTGCACCCAAGGTAAACACACTAGTCATTTCTGACCCATACCAGATCCAAACACACCCCTTACTGGAAGTGTTAAGTCCATTCTACAAGCGACAAGGCTGCGGCTTGTCGTTGGCCGATTTTATTCTCAAATTGTCAAAATGAATCTAGCTTGTACATGACTAGTTCCCTTCAGTCTCTGTAAGCACTTTTTTTCTTTCTTCAGACTACTGAGAATGAAGGCCGTTACTATGATTGTGACCTGTTGCCCTTTATGGAGGTTGGCAGCGTGGCCCATAAGTACTATCTCCTCAACATCCGGCTACCTGTCAACGAACGCAAAAAAGTCAACATCGGGATTGGAGAAATCAAAGACATCCGTCTTGTGGTGAGTTTTAATACGGTCATAGATGCATGTTTAAAACTCACTGTTGTGTAGACGGTTTTGTTTGAGCATTGTTTGCATGGGAGGATTTTGGCCCAGTCTCGGCTTGTTATAATTGGCACACACTTCTGGACAGGGCAATGGTTATACAAATGTTAGTGGACTGAAGACATCTGGACTGCATCACCTCTTAATCTTCACTTTTGTTTGCCTTGCTCTTCTTATTTGTCTCTTAGCAAACAACCATGCCCATCAATTAAGTGTCCTTAATGTGTTTCTCATGATGTCACTATGATGTCCCTCTCAATGTAACTTTGCAGGGCATTCATCAAAACGGTGGCTTCACCAAGGTTTGGTTTGCCATGAAGACGTTCCTCACTCCCAGCATCCTCATTATCATGATCTGGTACTGGAAGAGAATCACCCAGATGACCAGGCCACCCGTCCTGCTGGAAAAGTAAAGCTATGTTTCTGTCACTTAAACTTGGCTTCTAGGTCAAATGTTAACATAGGACTAGAATGTTTCTGGTTTTATTAGTTTACTGGTCAATGGAATGAAGGAATATAAGATAACTTAGATCCTCACACTGGTGTGACTATAGGAAACATTTTATTATTAACATTTTCTGGCTGGGGAGGTTGCCAGGGAATTGCTATTCGGTTGAAAGGTGTTACGAGTTGTTTTTACAGTGTTGCTATGTGGTTGCTAGGTGCCTGCTTACTAGCCTGAGTCAAATGAGTCCTCTCAAGTCTCTGTGATATTCAGGTCTCTAAATATGGCTCAGGCCCCTCCTTCAGAGTAGGTTAATTCAGATGAAAATCATAAATCCTAAACATTTTATACATATATATATATATATGCGTATAGTATGCACGCTCTTATTCAAAGCAACTTCCACTGCATTTTTGTTATGCATTTTATCAATTCATGCATTCCCTGACAATTGAATCATGACCTTGGCTCAACTGTTAGAGCTACAGGAATGCATTTAGCATGTAATATCTCAATACAAAATGCATTACTCTGTGAACAGTGTTTGATATGATACTATTTTAGAAATAGTATTTCCTGATGAAATCTTTTTCATAATTTTTACTTCATCTTTCTTCTATACAAACTAAACAACACATGCAATCTATACAATCTATCCATTTCTCCCTCACTCTGGTTTGGCAATGGCTGTCCCAGAAGACCGAAAGCTCTCAAGCAGTCATACTTTGTGTGACTCATAGGCAGGATAATTATTCTTTCATGTTTTAAAAGCTTTGCCGAGCCGACTAGCATACTGTTCCACTTAAGTGTCAAGATGGACTAGAATCCCTTTTTACATCTCAAAGAGAGAAGCCCAAGAATGTGTGACATGAGCTCCCCGCTGATTTTCTTATTATTGGAATGATGCCAGAATGCTGCTTCATGCCAGTGGAGCCGACAGAGGCGCTGCGTGTGTGCGAGTTACACACGTCTCCAGGGAACAGCTTTTTTTAGTTGACGTCATGGATGTGTGCTGTCTTGCATTCTTGCACTTCACAGCTAGCTTTTTTTATGCCCTTGATGTTTAAGAGGAAGCTAAATGCCTAGTTTTTCCCTGTAGTTCTTTTAGTTTTTGAAATCATTCTAATATGCTGATTTGCTGCTCAAGAAACATTTATTATTATTATCATCAATGTTGAAAACAGTTGAGCTCGTTATTATTTTTATGGAAACTCTAAAGCATTTATTCAGGATTCTTTGATGAATGAACAACATTTATTTGTAATAGAAATCTTTTGTAACCGTCTTAAAGTATTATCAATTTAATGCCTTCTTTCTTTAAAAAAGGATTGCTTGTCATTTAATATCAAGTTTTACTTTTCAACATCTGAAAAGCTGCTTTGTTCACATCAGCAGCAAAGCAAATGCACCTTCGTAGTTCGTACCCTCACCAGAGTTGAACTCATGGGAAATTCCCAGCATTCCAACACAATATGGTCTCTTTCTGCCCCGATCGGGCAGCCTGGAATGTGATTCATGTGTTTGAAGTCACACCCCATCTCAGTCTCACCAAATGGTCTTCTAGCTTGTCCTAGCATGCCTGCTTTTGAACACTAGAGAACAAAGAGCAAGATGGAATCAAATTTGTTTGACCTTTCCTTTTTTTTCTTTTTTTCTTTTTTTTTTTTCTTGGTTCTACTCTTTTGATATCTTCTCAGATATTTGTTGGTAATAAAGTGATCTTTGCTAGTATATTGATAATGATCCTATCTCTGTACACTTTGCTCTCTTTCAGGGTTATCTTCGCTCTGGGAATCTCCATGACCTTCATCAATATCCCAGTGGAATGGTTCTCAGTGGGTTTCGACTGGACCTGGATGCTGCTCTTTGGTGACATCCGTCAGGGCATCTTCTACGCCATGCTGCTTTCCTTCTGGATCATCTTCTGTGGAGAACATCTCATGGTTGGAGCCAATTTTTCCTTTTTGGAAGCATTTGAGCTTCTAATTGAGTTACTTGACCTGTTTTCCATATTCAAAACGTATTACTTTAATGCTTTCTTTTGTTGTTTTCTTCTAGGACCAGACTGAGAGAAACCGTTTTTCTGTGTACTGGAAACAGGTTGGACCCATTGTTTTTGGCTCATTCTGCCTCTTCATCTTTGACATGTGTGAGAGGTGAGCCAACGTTGAACTTCCCGCATTCTTTGCATGAAGTAACTCTTTAGTTCCCATCTAATTCGAGTTCTTTACTGCTTAGTGCTGCTGGGTAGGCAATTTTTTTTTCTTTACTTTTTAGAGGAGTACAGCTGAAGAATCCATTCTACAGTATCTGGGCCTCAGATGTTGGGACAGAGCTGGCTGTATCCTTCTGAAAGTGTGGGCTGTCGGTACAGATGTTTCTTAATTGAGAAACTCTTTATGATGGTGGATGATGGTCAAAACCCAGTGGTGTTCAGTTTTGTATTCTGGTCATGCATCTTCTCCTGCCTTGCATACCACATCTGTTCAGGCTTAACATGTAGTAAAGGTATCTAGACTAAACGATGATCCACAGGAAGATGTCTTAACACCATGCATACTACAACACTTTCACAGAAGTACAGAAATCAGCACAATAGTAAAGTTATGACTTTAACTGAGGTTGGTGCAGATGGCCTTCATTATTGTAGCAGGAATCTGTGCATGTCTCTACTTCCTGTTCCTGTGCTTCATGGTGTTCCAAGTGTTCAGAAACGTCAGCGGGAAAAGGTCGTCCTTACCTGCTATGACGAAGGCTCGTCGACTGCACTATGAGGTAATGTGTAACCTCGATAGATAGTGCTAGCTTTTATATGACTAGTGAAGATGTGATCATATTTTGAGAATGACTATGTCCTAAATGTTTGTGCTCACCAAGGCTGCATTTATTTGATCTAAAATACAGTAAAACTAATAAAAACTGTTTTCTGTTCTATATTTTTCACATATTCAGCATCATTACTTCAGTCTTCAGTGTCAGATGATCCTCTAGAAATAATTCTAATATGATGATTTGATTCTCAAGAGAATTTTCTTATGATCAATTATGAAAACAGCTGCTTAAAAACACATTTCAGGCTCCACAAAAATATTAAGCATTCTTTGTTGAAAATTGAAAAGAACAGCATTTATTTGAAATGGAAAACTTTTGTGTCATTATAAATGTCTCTATCACTTTTCATCAGTTTAATGCGTCTATATAATGTAGAATAATTTTTTTTTCAAAAAGAAAAATCTTACTGACCCCCAGTTGAGTAGTTGTAGTAGTAGTAGTAGTAGTAGTATTAATTCAGCTTTAATGTAAATTATGTATAATAGTTTTATGGATTATAAATTTTAGAATAATTTTGTTTTAAAAGTTCCATGTGTTTATTTTACCATTTTGCATTTTTATAGCTTGAGTTTCTTTAATGATGATTTTATTTTATTATCTTAGGGCCTCATCTTCCGCTTCAAATTCCTGATGTTGGTCACGCTGGCATGTGCTGCCATGACTGTAATCTTCTTCATCATAAGCCAGGTATAGATTAGTTATCCACTGAATCTGTTTCTACATGATATTTCATTGTAGATTATAGGTGGATGGATTAATTTAGATGATGGTCATTTCTATGTACGTGTTATATGTTAACAGGTGAATGAGGGTCACTGGCACTGGGGTGGGTACACAGTTCAGGTCAACAGCGCCTTCTTCACTGGGATCTACGGCATGTGGAACCTCTATGTGTTTGCCCTTATGTTCCTCTATGCACCGTCTCACAAACGCTATGGGGACGAGCAGTCAAGCGGTAAGACTCCTGAAGAGGAAAAAAATTTGTATGACACCTGGATTTGCAGAACCTGATTTCACCAAGTGCTACATGTTCCTGGAAAAACATCATCTTTGTTTATTCTGGAACAACATTTCAATCAGATTTGAGCGACAAGTTTACAGTTTATGTCATGTTTGGCTTACAACCAGGTGCTTCTACATCAGTGTTATTCACCTATCATTTCCCTCTGATTTTAGGAATAACTAATGGGTAGAGTTAGATTTAGGGGTAGGGATAGGGTTTGGACAATTTTCAGACTGGAATGTTGTTCCAGGATCAAGGAAAAATACAGGAACGTGTCTTACTCTGCTAAATCAGGACGTGCCCTGTATTCTGACAACTTGAATTCTCAGTGTCTACTTTATATCTCTCATGGCAAAACGTTTATTCAGAAAAGCTGCATATCGACAATAGGTTATTACAAATTACAACTTTTACCAACCACATTCAGAGAGACTCCAGCTACATGTGGACACTTGGACACTTAATCGTTAATTGTAAAGTTTGATCACAATCCTTCGGTTTGCATTGCCAATTTTACTAAAATAACAATTTGGAGAATACAGACATTAATATAGATATAACATCGACACATCTGTGCCCTATATTAAATATTAAAATATATGAATATTTAATAATGAATATTAAAAACCTTACTGTCATCGTGAACCTGGCTCGGTATTAAAAAAAGAAAAAGATAAATCATCCAAATGTTTATCAGGAGAAATTTCTGGATATAAGATGTAGCTTACCATCTCATGTACCATTATACACTGATGGATCCAAGTCAGACAGTCATGTATCTGCTGCAGTAGACAAAACGTTTTTGGCAAGTGTATCCCTGGACAAATGTCAGTTTTCACTTTTCACAGCTGAAGCTTGAGCATTACTTTTAGCTCTAGAACAAATAGAAAATGAACAACAGCGTCATTTTTAAAAATTTGCACAGATTCTAAATCCTGTCTACAAGCACTTTGAGTCTTTGAAAACAACATCCTATATTTATCAGCATAATAGGAAAAGTGGACTCTTTAAAGAAACAAGATTTTAAAATAAGACCAGCAATATATGATTGTCTTATTGAAAGGGGAAGAGAAACCAGTTTGTGATTTTGTGTAAGAATTTCTTGTGTAAAACATATTTTAATAGAATTTTAATAGAATTTTAAAACATGTTTTAAAAATATGTTTAAAAATATATTTTTAAAAAGGTTTCTCCTGGAATCATTTAGAATTGTTATCATATACTAAATTGAAAGATTCTATGTAATTGTTATCATTACTGTTGTTTTTATTGGTATGCATGTTTTTGTATATTAAGACAAAATAAACAATGTATTGAAATGATATTGTAATAATAATTATTGAATAGGTTGAATAGGTCTACTTGCACCCTCAGACAGGAGCGTAGGCGCGCTGAGCGCAGATGGAAGACAGACAAACTTCAGATATCATATTAAATTTTCAGGGATTGGCTTGAACATTAACAGAAAGCTGTTAACGAAGCACAGTTGAAATATATGTCTGATTTAATTGTACAAAATGCACAGAGACTGAAGGTTCTTTTCAGTACAATTAATGCCTTTTTAAATTCTACTCTTAGTGCCCCATTGGAGACCTCCACTGATTGGTGTGAACTTCAAGACATTAAATGCTGGATAGACACATTTTTTTTTACAGTTAAATAGTGATAAAGCTGTAGGGAAAAAAAATTATTTCAGTTCTTATTCTGGCATTGCTAATCAGCTTGGTCCCCTCTCTTCTAATATGTGCTACTGGGTTAAAAACCTTGGTGTTATTTTTGATCCCACGTTGTCGTTTGATAAGCAGATCAGTGCTGTGGTAAAAGGTAGTTTCTTCCAATTAAGATCAATTGCCAGAATCAAGAGGATCCAAGTAGGTCTAAGTAGGACCTTGAAACCGAAATTCATGCTTTTATCAAATCAAAATTAGATTACTGTAATTCACTATCAGATTACTGATTGGCACTAGAAAACCTGCACATATACACACACTCCTGTACTTGCCTCTCTGCACTGGCTACCGGTCAAGTTCCGTGTTGATTTTTAAAATTGTGCTTTTTGTTTTTAAAGGGGTCATCGGATGCCCATTTTCCACAAGTTGGTATGATTCTTTAGGGTGTTCATGTAAAGCTTGTAATATACTTTGGTAAAATTTTCTCAATGGTTGAGTAAAACAACCCCCTTTTTACCAGCTTTTAAACAGCTTTGTTCACAGTGACCTGTTTCGGTGCATGTCTCTTTAAATGATAATGAGCAGCAACTGCTCATCTCACCCCTCTCTTCCATAGGGGGTGTCGAATGGCTGAGGGCAGAAATATGCTAATATGGGACAGTCCGTTAGTGGTTGTGGGTGGAGCATGAGCATTATGACATCATAGTGCTCAGAAAATCCAAACGGCCTGATTATTGAATGTTAAAACTTTTTGAGAATTAAAAAAAAGGAGTGAATGTATTTTTTTTCTTTGTATGGTGGTTGTCCACACACTGCAAAGATACATTTATATGTAAACGCCATATAAAAGTGAATTTTGCATCCGATGACCCCTTAAACTTCTTCATGGATGTGCTCCCCAGTATATTTTTAATATCCTTACTCCACATACTACAACTACTACTACTACTACTACTACTAGATCTCTTTGGTCATCAAATCAATTTCTCTTCAAAGTCCCTCGTTCACATCTTAAAAATAAAGGTGACCACGCATTTTCTGTGGCTACTCCTAGGCTCTGGAATAGTCTTCCCTTTCACATCATGTCGTTTCAAACCCTGAAGACCCTTAGATCAAACTTCATTGGTTCTTGCTGAAGCTCAAATTTGCTGCGTAACACGAGAGAATGAACCTCACAGGATCTTGCTGAAGCTCAAACGTGCCGTGTAACACGAGAGAATGAACCTCATTGGTTCTTGCTGAAGCTCAAACGTGCTGTGTAACACGAGAGAATGAACCTCATTGGTTCTTGCTGAAGCTCAAACTGGCTGCGTAACACGAGAGAATGAACCTCATTGGTTCTTGCGGAAGCTCAAACGTGCTGTGTAACACGAGAGAATGAACCTCATTGGTTCTTGCTGAAGCTCAAACGTGCTGCGTAACACTAGAGAATGAACCTCATTGGTTCTTGCTGAAGCTCAGACGTGCTGTGTAACACGAGAATGAACCTCATTGGTTCTTGCTGAAGCTCAAATTTGCTGCGTAACACGAGAGAATGAACCTCATTGGTTCTTGTGGAAGCTCAAACGTGCTGTTGTCACAACTAATGTGTGAGTTTACCATGATTTGATGTTCCCCATTCTAAAAGATAGAAGATGTACTTGCTTGACTGAAATGGCTGCCAGAGAGGTGTTTCAAAGATGGTCACCGAGTCAAATCACTAGCCTTAAGGGGCTTTGACATGGACCTGTTGCTGACAGTTAAAACTAAATCTTTATTCTATTTCTGGAGATATCAAAGGCTGGTTTCCTTGTGCGAGTAGTGAATCACTTAAGTTATTTGAATGATAGTTGTCTTATCAACAATAACTTATAAATGAATGAAGGCCAGATTTGTGGTTTTGCTCAGAATGTTGCAAAAATGTTACCCATATACAACCCTGAATATGTTAACATTAGAATTATTTGGTTTTCAGACAAACTAAGACTACGCTTTGAGGCACACCCACCCAAAACCACTCAGTTTTGCCCCATGAAGCCTGAGAAAGATGTGTGTCATACTCCCCAAAATGTTTTTTTTTTTTTTTTAATTGTGCTGTATCTAAATGGATGGGTTGTCTAAATCAATTTTAGTATTTAAAAAGATGTCTCTTGATAGTCAGACAGTGCCGTTTCATGTCTGCAGCACGAAGAAATCAGTACCTGCAGTACCGCGAAGGCATTCACTTGGCACCATGTTTTATAGTGCTGGTGTTTGGTTTGTTTTAAGACGAGCTCATCTTGATGCCAGGAAAAGGTGGGGCTTGTGTTTTTTTTCCTTTGGGGAAATGGGCCTCTTTGGCGGCCGTGGGTGTCTCTAATCTAGGCCAGGCTTCCTACTTGAGCTGGTGTAATGAAAACCATCAATATCTTGTTGTCATGCTTGAAACATTCTTCATGTTTTTTTGCTCCCAAAGGGCATATGTTGTTATTAGATTAGTCATTCAGTGTGTTTTTTCAATAATTACTTCAATATTTTGTGTGCCTTTTTTATGGGTAAAAAATAGTTTTAAGGTGCTTGAGCCAGTGGTAAAAAGTGTCATCCTTAGGCTCCAATTTCCTAACATTTTGTTGATGACATGAAGACAAAATGAAATTGTTGTTTGACTTGTCAATGGTTATATCCTTCCTAAATTCTCCTATTATTATAATTTGAGTAAATGTAAGAGCTGAAAATCTGTTCATAATGACTTTACTGATAAGAAAAATGTAAATATTGTTTGATGGATAGAATATGCTGCTGAAAATTGAGCTTTGCCATCACAGGAAGACATTACATTTTAAAATGTACTCAAATGGAAATGTTACTTTAAATTATGACAATCAAATTGCTGTTTTACTGTAGTTTTGATCAAATATATCCAGCTTTGGTGGGCACTGGAGACTTCTTACCAACCTTAAAATGTTTTTTTTTTACCGGTCGTGAGAGTTGAAAGTTCAGCTTTGGATAAAAGCAGTGCTCATCACTATCTATTTTTGCCTAGCCATCCAATCACAGTGTAGGAGGGGCGGGACAAATACCACAACGACCGACTATCACTACAACGATAACAAATGATGACAAGCACATCTCTTCATCCAAAACTAGTGCCAGATCAAGTATGTTACATTGTGTCAACATTTATATTCAGAAACAAACTATTTATGAAATCGGATACTAGTAACAGTTCTGCTGAGCCTCAATTTAAAAAAACACTGAAGCACACTCAAGAGCCCTCAGCGAAGCTTCAGAAGAATGCTGGCTTTTTCAGCTGGTTAAAAATGCTTTGGTGGACACACGGCCTAAGGGAATGGGTTAGAAATGGTGACGAAGTACTTCCTTCCTTTTAAGCATTTACACGACAACGATGTTCTAAAAACTGAAATATTTTTCTTTTGCATTTTCACGACACTATTGTCAAAATGATCCCGTTCACACGGATCCACGAAAACGACTCAAAACGCTGTATTCTGCTGTCAGACCAGTAGATGGCGATGTCACTGTAAAGAAACACTAAGCACCTATAGACTGAATGCGTAATGCGCATGACGTCATCGTTTTTTACAAATGTGCGATTTTTATCGTTTACATGGAGACGATTACAGTATCGTTTGCATTTTCAGGCCTCCAAAACACCATTGTCGTGTAAATGAATGACCGAACACATTAAAAGTTTCGTGTAGTGTAAACGGCCCCTCAGTTTGGACGTCCTAGCTGCTCAAATCGGATTTCACTGTGTTTTGCGTCACTCTTAACGCAACAAACTTCAAAAAGTCAAAACTGGTGATGGAAACACGGCATCCCTCGCTGCACAGCGAAGCCGGCCGTGACTACATCACTGATCATCACAATATACCGGCCTCCTCCATCGCCAAGGTTTTCTTGTGTAACGAAAGAGTTTTGCACCGTGACTCGACAGGCCGCTTATTTGGAGAGCGAGATGATGCTGCTCCATTTTTTTTTTCCTGCGTTCGTTTTGAAATACTCATCACATAAGTGGGGAACGCCTTTGTCCTTACTAAAGCAGCCCATGCGGATTTTATCTGTAATGTTTTCTCTTCTCTTTGTGCTCAACGTTTTGGAGGCATTAGGTCTGTATAGAGTGGTTTTAGGTGGTGTTGTACTCAAGACTGGCCTTTTTTTGAAGGTCTTGTCTTGGTCTCACAGAATTTGTACTCCGTTTTGTCTCGGTCTAAGACTAAGAGGATTTTATTTCAAGAACACAGCTGAGAGGATATCACTAAATTGCCAGTGCGTTGTCTGATTTACTTGTTAACAACTGATTATTGTGATTGGATGTAAAACTTCCTCCTTCAAATGAAATCAATAACATTTCTGTTTTGACTTCTTTTGTTACTGTTGTGAGTCGGGAATTGTCAAATTTCACCAAAATTAATACAATTTCCTAAGATATGATTGCAAAAATGTTCTTGTATAAGATTGTTTTTTACTACAGCAATTTTGAGGTATTTTGTTTATGCTGGATTCTTCACATAGAGAAAATATCATCGCCTTGAAATCTTAAATGTTTCCTGACGTTCCTACCCTGTCGTAATGATCTGTTAGTGTAAGTGTTGATCAGTCTCTGATACATTTTTCCTCTCTTCTCTTCTTCCATATAGCTGATCAAGGTGGAAACAGTGGAGAGGACATTCAGCTGACCACCACCATCACACACGTGGACGGGCCTACAGAGCTCTACAAAATGACCGGGAAAGAAGCTCAAGAGTAGCTGTCACCTTACCCAGTCCAACAAGAGCCAGCAGAGTCTCAAAAGTTCAAACAATACTCTTTTGGGTGTCCTGTGTGGTTTTCCTCATTTCAAATATTAAGCCCCTTTTTCACAGTTTGACTTTCCGTTCCACTTAAGAACTGCTGCTCGTGCCGAGCTGTAGAGACATGGAGTTGCACACCATCTTGTGGTGCTGGGAGAAATGATCACATGTATCTCGCACTGTGGATAGGCAAAGACACTGGTGTTTGCAAGGACCAACTCCTAAAAACCTGGAGGAAAGGGAAACAAGGACATTGTTTCCTTTTGATATATTTTGAGATCATTGTTTTCCCCTTTCATTTTGTGATTACAAAACAAGGAAGAAAAACTGTTAGCATACTGTATAGTTATGTATGTTTTTGTCGGTTGATCCTTCCTCATCTCACTTCCTTAAACACTCCCCACCAAATGAAAACTCACCCATGGAACACATAACCTGAGTAACTGAGTTAAAACCAAGGTCTCAGAACAAGATGTGGATGTCAAGTGACGTATAGATCGGTCCTTATGCTCTGAATGGCAAACACTATGTTCCATGTTACAATGTAGAGATATATTTTTTATAAAGTGCTTATTTTCATCTGTATGAAAGCATTAGTAGCTGTATTGTATCACTGTGTTGTAAAAAAAGAAAAGAAAAAGAGTATCTGAGGGTTTTTTTTCAATTGTATCAAGTGGAAATTTAGGGTTTTGTTTTTTTCATGCTTTTTATGCTAATTTAAATAAAAAAACATTGTAGATTTGTTTGGTTAATGGGACTTGGCTTATTAAATCACTGGTGAACAGGACTGTAGGATGTTTTGCAGTACAAAAATAAATCTCAAAATTATACTTTTACTGACTGGGAGACAAAATACAAATGTATCAATCAAAATACTCACTTAAACTTTGCATCCTGCACCTACATTTTTGTGATGGAGACACAAACATTGAACTCTAAGTCAAAACCATAGGTCAAAATAAGTTTTAATATTCATGGGATTCTATTTCATAAGAAGTCAAGTCAAACTTTATTTTATAGAGCACAATTTTACACATCTGTAGTTAATCCAAAGTGCTTTACAGTGAGAAAGAAGAAAAAAATATATAAAGAACAATAATTGAAATAAAAATCAAGGGGTATATATATATATATATATATATATATATATATATATATATATATATATATATATATATATATATATATATATATATATATATATATATATATATATATATATTATACAACTGTTAGTGAGACAGGATTGAGGTAGGCCAACAAAAACTATTGTTAAAAAAGTTTTCTAATGCACTTTTACAAAAGCTACTTAAATAACCTAATTTAATTTGGCAGCTAACTAAAAATGGTTAGTTACTAAAAGCTAAAAACTAAACTAAAAATAACTAAAAAATACAATTATTTAAAAATATTTTTAAAAATACACTAATAAAAAAAGACAAAAGTTCATAAAATTGTTAAATTCAAATTCATAAAATTAAAAAAATTCATAAAATTATAAAAAATTCAGAGAAAAAGTTGTTTTGGAATTTAGGATTAAATAGCAAACCCTGCCAACACTATTTCATTGCTTAGTATGCTGTGGTCCTCTTCCTGCCGCTCATCTCTGCAACACAGCAGCCTTTCAGTTTATTTCAGCCTCAACAATCTCCTGCTGTGTTCTTTGACCAGGTGCGATCTAGTGCTCCACTGGTGTAATAATAGAGATCTAACATTTATCTAACATACAGAATACACTATAGGGCAAGAGATAGGGTTTTTTTCTGCTTCAGAGGGGGCAAAGCCTATTCATTCTGCAGGAAGATTTGTCATTAATTGATACAAAACGGAAAAAAAAGTTTACATGTTAAGGATTTATTTGTACTGTACCTAATCTGTTCTATGTTATGACAGGAATTCACCTGTTTTAATGTAGCTTCACCTATTTTCTCACTGTCCCACTCAAAGTAAAAACAGTTAGATATAAAATAATGGGTCAAGTATGTAGTATGTAATGCAGTGGCTGTTGCATCTGTATGGTGTTTCTAGCTCATAATGAGACTTAAACTTAAATGTCTTTATTTGTGTAACAGAGTTTTCATAATGGTTGAGACAGAAAATAATATAATTATGGTAAAATGCGGAAAAATTAAGAGTGACTGACAAAATGAAAACCTTACTATATTTAAGCACATTTACAATGTGAGGACAAGTGGTGGGTGATAATGTAGCAATTTTTCACAACTAATAGCAGAAACAGTGCAACACATGGGCTACATCTCATATTTGACTGTCAGTGTCGTAATGTAAAGAGACAACCATCATTACAACGACAAATTCCTGACAGTACCAAAGTGACATGGCCAATGCCACAACATTTCTGTAATGTTGTCAAGGCAAGGATTGATTGTTCCCAGGGTCACAGAAAGAGGGCGCCTGAATTTGGGAGAATCCGGGAGAAAAGAGGCGGAAAACAATCTCTCTCTCCACAGCTCGATGGCTTCGAAAGGTCGACGGTGATGACGTCATGCCGTGCGCCGACTGTGATTGGTCAGCGTAGGTGGAAGTGCTACAAACGGTGTCATTCACAAAGTAACAAGAATACATTTACAATAGTGATAAAGAATGCACTTAACTTTGAATTAGTATTGAGATCTTCCCTGGCAATTTTTTTTTTTTCACACGGACCTTTTGAAGTTTACGTGAAACCTATCCGGGGGTCGTATTTTCCGTTTCTTCACTGATTTATCAGGACTCACGCTTGGGAGATTTTTTTTAAAGGTAAGAGTGAAACTGTCGACGTCGGATGAGTGTGTAACGGATTTAATGTACTTGTGCTTCATATATAACGCGAGATGTGGCAACGCTATTGCTTAGTTTTGTGGCCTAGGTATATTTGTGTGTCGAAAATAGAAAGTTGTCGCCTGGTAATCCTTTAAGTTGGAGTTTATACCAAGTTGTGAAGCAGATAACAAGCACACACGATTCAACAGGTATTAGTCAGTGTGAAATACAGACAGTTAGGCACCTATTTATTTACGGCTTAATAAATCAAACTCATTAACTACAAAGTTAAAGTTGAACGAATGCCTAGTATCCACCCTTTGGTATGCGAGGGAAATTCCTCTATTATATCATTTAGTAGGCCATCATTATTATGGTATGGTTGTTTTAAGATGACAATACACTAACACACACCAGAAATAATTTAAGTCGTTCTCAACTTCTATGAAACTGCCTCAGATAGAATTGTATTTCTTTACAGTCAGAGCAAGGTTTTCATACTTGGGTCCGGGGTCCCTCGGGGGGCCTCAAGAGAGTGCTTGGGGGTCTGTGCAAAAGTATGGATAAAAACAATAGAAACATCAAATATTTTGTGCTTTTTGTTCAAAATGTATTAAATGTGTTGATTTAAATAACTATATATATTTTACACATTTCTAATATATGCATTTTATAAATTGGGTCTTTATACATGAAAATGTATAGCTGTCTTTTAAATTTTGGGATTGGGGACCCTCAAATGAGAATGAGAATATTTTTGGGTCAGTGGCATTTAAAAAAAATTGAAACTCCTGCCATTGTGCTGCTCATTAAATCCAGGCTAAGAAACTTGTTGTCCAGTATGCTTAAACCCCTAGTTTTGTCCCTCTGAAGGGGTATGCATGTATGACTACACTGTTAATGACCCAGAATCCATTTGAGCCCTTCATTTCTCTCTTTCATCAAACACTTATCAAGGACCATCCTACTGAGTCCTTGAGCAATGAAACTGATGTTACCTTGTTACATCCATGTTGTATTCATAGGGAGGAGAGTGCCTTGAATCTAGTCTGATCTCATTTGAAAGCGGACTCATGGCCCGGAGGATGTCACTGAACTCCCATACATACAACTAAATCAGATTCAAGTTTCTGTTTAATAGAATACTTTGCTCAAAAACAGTTTTTTTTTACTCCCCACCATGTTGTTTGTGCCTATCAAAGTCCAAAATGGGCAAAGAGGATAAAAGCAGACCATATGACTCAAGTGCTATATTCCAGTTCTTCTAGAGCCATATGATGTGTTTGCGATGAATTAATATTCCCTGTAGCTTTCCAGTCAGCAACATGTCATTGACGTCCAACTTGAAATCATCAAACGTCGGTGGTTCTCATGTTTCTGGTGACCAAATGTTATTGATGTCAAATGTACATAAAAATATCCTTAGCATTCTTTAATCATGGGTTCTCTCAGGATTTCTCTTTTGGTGATGCCACAAAGAACATTAAAAACTGGTGTTGTAAAACTACTTTTCACTTTACCGAATGAACCTATGGAGAATCAGCCTTCTGGATTTCTAAATTCACGTCCTGATTTGATTTAAGCTTGATAGATGTGGTCACCATGAATGGTTGTTGTATGGAAAAGGCTAAGAGCCGTGTTAATATTCTGTAAAGTCGCGTTGAAACTATAGTAGCGACAGATCTTTTCCTCCATGTTGTGACGTACATCTGAGTGAAACAGACTATTGGAAAATAAAAAATGTTGGCCTAGGCATGGTACTTGGTTTTGTTGATTTGCTGGAGGCAGATCTGAATGCGATCGTGCCATCAAGGAGAAGTCCGACATATATTACCAGAGAGAAGTCTGTCATTTCACCAGAAAGTTAAGTTATGACATTTTGATTACACAATAGAACTAACAAAACAAACGAACAAACTAAAATATTAAACATATGGTTGAATCATTCACAGTAATTCCAATAACATGCATTTAGAAAATAGATCGGGTTAATTTTCTTTTCTTACCGACTTTAATAATGGATCAACACAAGAAGTAAATAATGACAGATTTTAAAATTTTGGGTAAACAATCTCTTGTGAATAAAAAATAGGCACAATCCCTTTACTTCCCTTTGAAATGGTGGTGGCTATTAGCGTTGCAGTGATTAACCACAGTACTGTTTCTGTACGAATCTGTCCTCTATGTTATGTTAGTCAGAGGATGTTACTGGAAACCAAGCTCTGCCAGAACCTCGGCTTCAACTTAAACGTTTTGTGTGACATGTTGTACATTTGGTATCATTAAACATGAATCATCAGTATTGGGTTGATTCTGGCAAGACAATTGCATTGCATGTGCATGACCCAACCAACTCTTCTTTTTTTTTTTTTTAGAAATTCACAACAATCAAGGTTGTACTACTTCCTTAGACTCACCAGTCCTCAAACATTTGGCTGCAATATGGCTTATAAGGCTTTCAAAACCTGCAAACACTGGCGTTTTCCCATTACAAGGAAACGTAAATGCCCTGCTCACTCTGAAAACTGCAGTTTTATCTTAGTTTCTCTTTCTTTTGTTTAGTTTTTGGTTATAATATATTCACTACTGTTTTAGGCTGTAAGATTAATAAAAAAAAAAAAAAAGTTGTCTACAAGGCATTGTAACTTTTATCCAATGTTCGTAATTGTTGCAATAGGCCTAGTCCTTTCTCAATTTGATTGAGAAACTTGAGTGTTGCACCATTCTGGTTTCCCCAGAAGCCACATTGAGATAAGTTGTATTTATCTGTCACCACCACGCTCACATTACAGCTAGATGCCCTGTAGAATGGAACCAGGAAGGATCTGAATATCATGTCCAGATGTCTTTACAAAGATGTTCTTGAACAAGATGTAGACATAAATGGCACGTGGCAGTGTTGTTGTTAACTAAATAATTTTTGTTAATAAAACACAATAAAATATAAATGTTAGGTGAAAAAAGTTTGAAATTATAAAAGTTTCAGTTGAAGTACTAAAATTAGTAAAACTAAGGCTGCAATAAAAATAAATTAAAGCTAAATAGAAATTGAAAAATAAAAACTAATAAAAAATGACAATCACATAGCAAAATTACTACAATTGAGCTGAAAATACTATAATAGTATATAAGTTATACTAAAATTACACTGGCACATGATCTCTATAGACTGGCTATATAATGCGATGATCAGACTATATTATGTTTAATTTGGTGCACTTATAGAATGGGTTCGAGTTGTGTCCTTCCTGGGTGATGTGGGTTTGTCAGCATGTGTCATACCCCGATTTCTCACTCCTGCTATTTCACAGAGAAATGTCTTTGCCAAGATCAGGCTCATGCAGTCACTTTCATCCTCTGATTCCATTAGCAACAAAAGCACATGACTTCAGAACTCTAAATCAAAAGACTTTACTTTGGAAGATTAAAGTTATGCAATAGCATTACAAGATCATGTGTAATTTTAGTCAATAGTTTCCTAGTTCTCATGTCAAATGTGAAAACGTTATTAATTTATTATTATTATTTTTGTGTTATTATTAGGTTAGTAATTTATTATGAACATGCATTTTTTTCCTAAATGGAATATTGGAACATTTAAATCGAAAGGTTTCAGATTATGTGCCTGCTATAACCAAGCTCAAACTCTACATACTAGGATGCCATCTGCTGGTAATGTATATCTGGCAGGGATTTATATATTCAAATTTTGGCCTGTAGCCATTTGTTTTGGCAGCTACAGCCCTATACCATTTGTCTCCAAAAGGTGGCGTTAGCGGATCACACTTGATTCTGCTCTCTTGATTTTGTGGATGAAATCCATTGAGGCCATAGTTTAAAATAAATGCTGCCTTTTGACACAGTTCTCCATTGTAGAGTTTGGTAGGGGTCAGACCCATGGCGAGACATAGCATATAAACACCCATTAACACTGACAGATGGTCAGAAAGATACGTCCCCTTTTAACTTGACCAAGAACAGTTGGTCAAAGTTTACTTTTCCTTGCTGTCTGACACCAACATTAAGAGTGATTAATACATAGTAAATCTGAGGTTTCATATTTGTTCATTAACTACAACTGTTAGAAACTAGTCCAAATTCACCGTAAGCGTTTTTTTCTTCCGTTAATCACAACAGCACAGGATTTTACCATAAATGGAGTTATAACAGATGTGTCAGAGATATCAACACAAGGATCTGTTACTCTATAACCTGATCTTATCCTTTTTGAGGTGCTGCTTTATTTGGTAGTGACAGTTTATCTTTATATAGTGGCATAAAAATGTTGTCACTGCATTTATGACATTTGAGGAATTTAACAGCAACAGTTTTAAATGCATAATAGATTTCCCAATTGTTTGTGGGAGTACTAAAAAGGTGCTAGGCACGTCTTTTCTGGATGGGAGTCATAAAGAACTTAATGATTCTGGTTAAATCCTCTTTAAATGTATGCATTTACCAGATGCTCGTTCTGGGAATCTTGTTTCCTCTTGGAATTAAACCTATTCTTATTTGGGCATCATTTTCACTTCTGCACAGGAATCTGCCAAAATGATCTTCCTGTTGGGAAGGTGGCGAGAGCATTTTTTCCTCCCGAGATTAGAGATGGGCAAGACTCAAGAAAGTGGCTCCCATGAGGCAACTGATGAATGGAAGCCATTGATCCAGCAAGGTGTTTCATGCTGGTGTAAACTGAGAAAGTGGCCATTGCTGTGAGCAGCCTCAGGTGGCTGTGATGAGGAAACAAAGCTCTGTGAGAGTCCAAGGGGAAGTTCACTGTCAGGGGGAACAAAGCGGGGATTATGAGAAGTTTGGGAAGCTTCCTCAAAGACGTGAGGTTGGCCTGTTGGGGGGACTTGTGAAGGGAGTTTTGTGAGAGGTTCTGTGTGGGAGAAGCTCACACTCGGGGTGGCCGTAGGGCCCCAAAGTGTTTTGTCCCACTGTTCTTCTTTGAGGAGAATGGAGTGTGCAGGTGGCATGCAGCTATACAAGTGCCCTCTATGTTCGGAAAACTATCTCACTTACTCTTCCTGCCTTGTGAGCCCCAACTGGACTTGATGTTAGAACTGAAGCTAGTCTTCATTTTAGATTCAAAGGCGTTTGATAACCAGGAACAAGAGTGACAAGGAAAACAAACCCATTATTGACAAGAATGTCTGTTTCTTCCTGAATGCCCTGGGTTCTCATGATTAACAAATATTTCTTAAAATTATCACTTCTAATGGTCTTAAAGTCGTGCCCCCAAATTACTTTGACTAGTCCTTATGATGAATCCTTCTGGACTGAATCCATCAGAGCGATTATTGAATCTGACTGACTTACTGAACTGAATGTTTTTATTTTCAATGTTTATATCAAAATGAAATGAGTTTTGTGCCTGTATCATTACTGACTGAACTTGTTAAAGATACAAATCGACGGATCTTTTTTGTAATAACTGTAGGGAAATCCTGTAGGGAAACACTGGGACGCAGCAAAGACATTTCAGGACTCTCTCTAGCCTAGTGTGAGGGAATCTTTCATATTGTGTGAGTTTTGGGGAACTCCTTTAAACGTTGTAGTTAATGTTTGTCCTCTATCCCTATCAAAACTTTTATTGATAATTTGGCATAACGGATATAAACCAAATTTCTCTGTGGGTTTTCCCAAGAAGTGAAGAGAAGTTTTCTTGTCATGCCGCTTGCTGGAAGTTTTTGGTACTACATTCCACACCATTGAGTTTCACTTTAGAAACACTTTCTTTTTCTCTTCTTTGAAGTCTCTTTCCGTGTGTTTTCTTCTCCCCCAGTCACATGCTCCATGAGCATTTGTCCTTGACTAACTCTGCTTACCTGGAACCAAAGGATGTTTCGGCCACATTCTTTTCCCCTTAATCATATAAGGCATAAAATTATTGTGACCTCTTGAGTCATGCCTGAATCCAGATCAGAAGGTTACATGTGCAAATAATATCGGGGTGAAATTATTTGATAAATTCTAGAGAAACAAGGCCCATATCCCTGACATGACCTTTTTCCAAGTACTCGGTTTTGCCGGTCAGGGCAGGTGCACCTTTGTGTCATCATGTTCTGAGCTTCTGCCAGGTCTAAAATATTTAACCACCACACAATTCTGATTCTGAGAGACATGAGACGCTGTCTTCTGTGCCTCTGGTCTCCTCTTCAGCCAGTCATAAATATCTTGTACAAATTTTGGTTTCGAAAATGTTAAAAATGTTAATGCGAAATAGTAAAAAGTGTGCAATTTTGAAAATGCATTTCCATCAGCCAGCGTGTTCCTTCAGCAAGATCACTTCTTTACTATATAGTGCTATGCTTGTGGTTAATGAGACGAACATCACTATTTTAGTATTGCTCATATTTGGTCTCGTTTATCAGTGGCACGATGCCCAAACCTGACAATCTCCGTAGGCTTTATTCCATTAGTGAAAACCTTTGATGCTGTGAAGCCATGTGAGCAATATACCATATTGGTGTCATCATGTGCTTTTGAGTTCATGGAAATGATCTTTGATCCCATGATGACACATCCATTCATGTGACATGCAGAAACTCTGGAGGCGTTCATATGTGGAATTCTTTCCTTTTTTTGTAAAGGGAGGCTGGTTCGACAGGATTACATTTTAACCTTAGCATGCTTTGTCTATTATCAGAATATTTTTTTCCTTTCTAAGTATTATCACTTTGTTGTACAAAAGTGAATGTTAGTATAGGTTCACGTGCATTTAAAAAAGAATGGTTTATGCAAATATATGCAAAACATACCTTGCACGTCAGACTCTTTTAGTCCCAATTAATTTCTCATTTCAAGTCTTAGTTTGTTTCGTGTGTTCCTAAGCTGCTCTGTCTTGTACACTGCATTGATGTTCCTCTTCATTCCCCATGTTCTCTCTCTGGAAATATTTGACATTTCACACACAACCCTCTCCTGTAAGCTACACCGATCAGACATCTGTAGAGTCACGAGACCACTGTTGTGACTGGGGCGTTACTCATTAATTGTGCTTGATGGGATTGGGACAAACTCTTAACCTCAAGTATTAAATTTTGGCTAGTAACCTGCAAAATATTACTTCAAATTATTACCTTTCTAAGCCATAGTGACTATAAAATGTGCAAAAATCCCATATGCTTATATTGAAGGAGAGACGAGAGAAAAGAGACGTTTTAATCTTCTTTAGTGGAAGTTGAGAATTTTGTGTGCGTTCATTTGCGGTTTATTCCGACATCATCATTTGAGATGGCTTATCTTACATCTTTAGAGTGTGTACCATGTTTTTCCTGATGATCCACTGAAATCCGCACGAGCCGTTGCGAACTAATTACTCTTATGAACCGGTCATTCAAGGTTATTAATTGTGAGGTTTGTATCATAATCGTTCAGTCACCTAATATTAACATCAGAGTTTGTTGTAATAAAAGTGTTTCCATTTAAATATATTTCTCTAAAAATATTATTGTTTATTGTTCAGCATAGTGAAGCCCAATTGTAATATTGAATCGATTGTAAGGGAAACTTGTATGGAGTAAACAGTTACTTTGTAGACCGGTTGGAACCATAATGAACAAAAAGTTTCTCGTTTTTTCAATCTAGCATGAATATTCTTACAAAACAACTGCCCGGCCAAAAAAAAAAAAAAAAAAAAAAAAAAATCACTGTTTGGATTTAAATAGGCAAATGCTTTAGAGCAGGGATGGGCAACTCCGGTCCTGGAGGGCCACTCTCCTGCAGAGTTTAGCTCCAACCCTAATTAAACACACCTGAACAAGGCAATCAACGTTTTCAGGATTACTAGATAGATACAGACAGGTGAGTTTTTATCAGGGCTGAAGCTAAACTCTGCAGGACAGTGGCCCTCCAGGACCGATGTTGCCTATCCCTGCTTTAGAGCCTATATATCATAGGACTGGATCATTATTGCAGTGATTATTATGTTTCTAGCATGCAACATTTATTCTAACCCTAATTGATGGAGTGTGTAGCTTTTCATTTCTTAAACAACCATGTTCCAGGATACCAGTGTCAAGATTCATCAGGCTCAAATTGTGAAAGAATGCTTGGGAGGGAGCATGAAGAATCATTTTCACACATGAATCGACACCTCTGTGTCCAGACCTTAAATTCATTGAAAGTCCTTGCGATGTGCTGGAGTAAACTTTACAGAGTGCACCTCTTGATGGAAATACCATCACAACATGTATTTCCATCAAGTGGTGCTTGCATTTTTTTTTTATGCTGTTGAACAAGCATCTGTAATTTGGCTCCTATATGTTTCATTTTAGGAGCCATTGACTCTACTCATTTTTCTAGTCTGGAGCCCTGGGCTGGAGCCTTATAGGGACCAGAATATCATAAAGACATGGGGGTGAGGCGATCCCCTACTTTTGCTGGAAACACCCTGGAAACCACCCAGAAACACCCTTGCAAATGCATTACAACTAAAAACCACCTTATAAAGCAACTGCAAAGCAACACTCTGAACTACCTAAAATATTAGTCTAGTTGCAACTTATATCAATACATGAATGAATTTTAACCAATTGTCATTTAGATACTTTCTTTACAGGAAATTCTGTCATAATTTGCTTGTCTTCATGTCGTTCCAAACCTGTATTACTTTTATTCTTCTGCTGAACTCAAAAGAAAATATTATAAAGAACATTAGGGTGTAAACAAAATAGCAAAATTGCAACAACAACAACAAAATCTTATTCAAAATACATTTTTTTGTTTTCCACAGAAGAAAGTCACAGGTTTGGAACAATCTAATGGTTAGTAAATAGATTCTTTTGGGGTGAGCGACCCCTTTAAGATTATCTTAAAGATCACTTGTTTTCCATAATCTCACAGCAAGTTTTTCTTTCTCTAGTTCTACATTTCTGCTTGTTTTCTTCTCTCAATTTTCCTATAGTGGAGCCCCTCTGCACAAAGCCTCCCTGTAAAAACCCAAACCAGTCACTGCTGTGTGACATTACAGTGTTTTCCCTGTTATTGAGCCATCCAGCATATTAACTGGGAGGAGCAGAGCGCAGACCTTTGGCCTCGGATAGCGGTATATAATCTGATGTACTCATACACAGTGGAGCTGCCAGTGACCGGGGTTTCATAAAGACTGCTTTGTTTTAGGGCTGTAGTCTAAACGCAGAACTCTGTTGGGGTGAGTTTGTTGTTCGAAGTTGAATAGTTGTGCATTTCTCAGCTGCTGAGATGAATGGGGGCATTTAGAGGGGGGTGGCAGGCAGAGAACACAATGGACGGGAGTTTTATTGCACCTCTGTTGCACCAGCATATCTGGCATCATTCCCATACAATACACGCACAACCTCTTGCTCACAGCTGCATCTCTCTCTCTCTCTGTGTCATGTAATTTCCTCTTAAACCACAAAAAATAACAGAAATATGATTATTTCGCTTTCCAACTGTTCCCTCCCCCAGAATTTTCCTGGTTGCTTGACTTCGGGAACTACCTCTGCACCAGTTCATCCCCTCACGACAAAGCTATTTGTTTTCCAATGGGTGAAACCTTTACACACAGCTCCTGGTTATCAGGCCCACACACATGCTGACGTAGATGAGACATTATCTCCAAGAGCTGCTGTTTGTTTAGGCCCCAGGTGTTGACTGATAATGGCCCATTATGTAGCCCTGGCCCTGTGTTGTTCAGTGTGGATTGGCTCTTTTTTGAGGATTTATTCACATATTCCCATCTGCTGGGAGTCACTGCACACTGGCTATTTTTGACTTAGTCATTAATACTGAATGATGCTTGGGAAAGTGCATGACACCACCTTTGTGCTTTACGCTGCTGGTTGCAAATCAGATTATAGTTGTTAAATACTAAAGCAAACTGGCCACATTGATTGTGCTCTAATGCTTTTAATGGTTTAAGGCTTTTTTTGGTCTATAAATCTCCCAATTAGTTAGCAGTGATCCTTTATTGAATATGATGTTTGTTTTGTTTTTGCATTAAACCAGGAATGCACATGCCAATGCACATTGGGACCATATTGTACATAGGTTGATATTTATTCATTTATTAATATTAATTTATTGGTATCAGTCATTGTAGTTATTTAATTGTTTATGATCATTTTTCTCTATTTTTAGATGATTTTTTTTGGTCATCTAATGCTCACTTAAAGTTAATCTTTAAAAACACTTATTTTTAAAACACTGTTAAATATAATACTTAGCCAATCCTGTTATGAAATGATTAATACTTGTATTTAATAAGGACACATTTGATGAAAAGTGACAGTAAAATAATTTATAATGTTACAAAATATTTCTATTTGAAATTAAGGCTGTTCTTTTGAACTTTATATTCATCAAAGAATGGCCAAAAAGTATCACGATACACACACACACACACTTGATATTTTGATTCAATTTGATATTTTTGATCAAATAAATTCAGCATCAAAAACCTTAAAACGTCTTATCGACCCAATCATTTAAGCAGTAGTGTATTTAGACCAAAACATACAGATTTTTGATAAGCTATTTATCAGTTATTGGCCATAGCATGAAAATAATTGAGCTTATTGTTATTGGTCAGAATTTTACTCAGTATATCCATATCTTAAATAAAATAGGTATAACATCAATGTTTAGGCAAAGTTCTTTCTAACTACACAAAACGGTCTCGTTCTGGACAAATTCTGAATTCTGCTGCACTGAATGTTTATTACACTTTTATTCCTCTGAAGAGTTCTAAGTAATTTCTCTCTGTAGTGTACTTTTGATAAATGTGATTATATGAAAAGTGGTCTAGGCTGATGCGTTCTGTAGAGTAACTGTTTTTGGCTTCTCTTTGTCAGCTGTCGAAACCACTTCACATTTGACTGTGCATGCAGATCTCTGTTTCTATAGAACTGGACCCTGGGGGTTAACAGATCGCTTTCTGTAGAAGGCTCTGCCCTACCTAAGAACATTTCCATGGAGAAAGAGAGATGGTGTAAGATATTTGGCTGGTTATCTTTACATCTCTCAGCCTGTCAATCATTCATCATGAAATGACCATTTCATTGTGTAAAACCCCGATGCAACAGATGTTCTCCAGATGCAGATTTGTTACGTAAACTCGTTATTCTCTCTGCTCAGTGGGTCTTTTTTTTTCTTCAAAGGAAACATAGCATGTTTATTTGGAAATAGTGACAGTTCATATCTTTCGTATTGTGACGTACGTCTGAGAGAAAAGGAATATCGAAAAAAGAAAAAATTAGGTTGGGGACTTTGCATTTGTTGTTGATTGGACGGAGGCAGATCTGAATGCGAGCTTGAAGTCAATTGTAAGAAAGGGCGGGGTTTATGCGTACGAAGTGATTGGAGAAGTCTGGCATATGTCACCAGAGAGAAGTCTGGCATTTCACAAGAAAATCAAAATTATGATTTTTTTTTTTTTTGTGAAAATCTCAATTTTAATTGCATTCCAGCTTTAAGACATCTAAGGGCCTCTTGTTTGAAAAGCCTTAAACATGTGCAAATAATTCAGCCAAAAGCCATTCAAGCTTTGTTTAGTAGATAATTTCAGCCCTGTTTTTTTTCCTCGAAATTTAAAATAAACTTCATTCAATGCATTCAAAGAAATAACTGATATTGATGACGTTGTTGTAATATTCGTATATTAAATTGCAGTTGGACTTTTTTCTTAAATATGTTTGCATACTAAATAATATTTTTGTATTTCATACAAAATATTTTGTATTTATTTTTTTTATTTTTTTTGCATATTGAATTAGCATGTTTAGTGCATAAAACCTGAGCTTACCTACAATAATTTTGCTGCCTTCGGGTGATGCAAGTTTAAATGTGCTGAATAGTCACAATAGTACATGCTGAGTGGGAATGAGTTGCATTTCTACAGTGTGTTGATCGGGGTGTGCTGGTGTCACCGTGAGATCATGTGACTGGAGCAACTGATAACATCTGCTGAATAAACTGTGTAGTGGCAGCTGTTGATGACCTCAGGGCTAATAGGTCACCACTCAGACAGGGAAATGTTTTGTGCTCTCTCCAAAAGTGTACCACCCCATACACGCATCCATATACCCCCCCGTATATGCAGAACATAAAGTCATCAGCACATTTTCTGTGACTCAGACAAAGACACACACACTTATCTGTGCTGCAGATTGTGTATACTTTGTATCTTCAGTTACTATATTTAGCCTAAATGTTCCAGGATTTTATTTAGACACCATAATAAATGATTTCGGAATGTCCCTCTCTGACTTCATGGGTAATATCAATGGGAAATGACCTTGTAGACAATGTCATATAGATGATAATTGGAAAGCTATGATTTTTCATGATAGTTGAATCAGTTTCTTTGGCATAACTTAAGTTGAATAGCTTAACTGGTCAGTTGTGGTGGAGACACGGTCTCCTGCAGTTTGTCTGTCGACCGGGGTCAGTGTATTCTGGAGGAGCATTTGTGATTATGCAAGCTTTCCCGATAGAGAGCACTGTAACACTGTTCCGGTTGTGTAAGTGTGTGACGTCATGCCACTGCCAAACTTCCTCAAGCCAGGGAAAGTAGGACATGTCCCATCTGAAATTAAAAAAAAAGTTTTGTTTTTGTGGACTAGTAACCTAAAACTGCAATATTTCCTCTTCCTTTACCCAGAACCTAAACCTTTTGTGTTTTGTAAGTATAGATGCTGTTGACTACCTCATTGTGCTTCACTCGTGGAAGTATTCCAGGAAACTGGAAACCGAATTTATGTAAGACATTACAGGAACTTTTGAAATATTTATGTAATTATGCTGGTTAAATTCACCTGGCCTGATTACAGATGCATTTCTTTCTTCTTGCATTTAAAAATTGACTGTAAACAGAATGCAGAGATAGCCTATATTTTTTACAAACTGAAATAATCTTAGTGTTAAACATAAGAGGAAATCTCAACTTGCTTTGAATGAAGAAGCTATTCTTTAATTTGATCCTGTTTGTCCTGTTAAAAGATTCTAGTCTTTCAGGTTAGAGTTGTAATGAGAGGCATACAATGTTTTTATAAATGAAAGCAAGGAATGACAGAAATGCATATAATAGAACTGACATTATAATGAATTCAATTGTGGGTGCTATTAGCCTCTAAAAGCTCAGGGAATAATTTGATTTCCACAGTACAAGCACTTGAATACCAGTATTACTTTGCTTCCTGAGAAGGTTTTGACATTTTATTTGTAGAGAATTAAGCGTCAATTGAGTGTCTGTCAGTAGCTATTGCGTATTGAGTTGTGTGGGTGAGGGCAGTGCATGTGCCGAATACAGACTCCAATAGTGAACGTCCCTGTTAACTGATGACACTATTCAGTCAGATGGTTTTATATTAGGAAGACTTTTCGTTTTGCATCCATTTTGTGCCTTTTTATTGTGAAATTGCTCTAGATTTCATTTGTTACTGTATGGGTGTTGATTTGACAAGTTTGGAGGAAGGATTTGTTAATGTGATGTTGTCATGACTTTCTGTTCTCTGACTCTGGCATATAACAACATGTGAGTGTTTTATGACATCTATTCTGTAACTGCATGTTTTGTGTGTTTTGTTACAGTTATATGGTTTCAAAAATGTCCTCTAAAATGGCGGGCTCAAACAACCTGACGCATGCTAGGAGGATGGTCCAGCAACTGAAAGTCGAGGCCAGTATCGAGAGGATAAAGGTATGTTATGTTGTGAATTAACCCTCTTATGCTTGTGTCCATTACTGTGAACAGATCTTTTAAAGCCGTTTTATTTACCAGCATGGATGATCACCTTTGACCCTTTCCCAAGATGAACATCCTCTTTTTTGTGTGATTTGTGCTTTTTTTATTTACAACAAAATAAATACAACATACAACGCCAAATAACTCTAGAATATATTTTATTTCAGGTGATCTGTACATTTTAATAGAATCAAAAATAATGAACATTTTTATTCAGGCATTATTAATTAATTTGTTGGTTTCCCAAAAGAACCTTTCAGTCAAAAGTTCTTAAAATAACCACTTTTTTCTTCATGTAAACTAAAGAATATTTTAATGATTTTTTTAATGATGTTAAGTTCGTCATAGAACCATTAATGAACAATAAATAACCTATATTTTTAAGAGTGTGGTTTACTGTCTAAAACTGCAAATACATACTCTACTCTTTTGAACATCATGCATTTAAAGATATTTTAAATAATATTATGCATTTTGTTTTAAAAAGTTTGCTGCCAAATCGATTAATCATGAATAATCACATCTTACATAAGTTTATTTACATGATATATGTATGTATGTATGTATATATATATATATATATATATATATATATATACAGTATATATATATATATATTATATACAGTATTTCTCTGTGTGTGTGTGTATATATATATATATATATATATATATATATATATATATATATATATATATATATATATATATATACAGTATATGTACATATACACAGATATGCACACACACAGACATATAGGATATGTAAATTTAATTATATATATACACACACACACATATGTAAACAAAGTTTTATGTTAAATGCGATTAATAGCGACTAATCGATTTGGGTAAAATAGTGATGTACAATACAGTAAGGATTTATGTGCATGATTGTGTTGCTGTAATAGAAATAGGAAATCATTTTTGAAAAAGGTCATGGTAATGATACCCTTCAAAAGTTTGGGGTTGGTAAGGTAACATTTTTTATTTTTATTTACTTTTATACACATTAAATATTCCAAAAAAATGTAGGTTCTTTTGAACTTTGTGTTTGTCAGAATAAGAAGAAACTCAAAAATGTATCATGGTTTTCAGCAGGTCAACTATTTTCAACATTGGTAATAGGGATGCACCGATATGAAAATTCTGTCCGATAGCGATAACCATTAATTCTTCATATTTGAAAGCCGATAACCGATATATTGGCAGATTTTTGAGAGCCTTATTACAAAAACAAGTCTCACCATTAAAAGCCATGTCCCAAGCACACAATCATAATGTTCTCATAAAAATGATATGTAGCCTGTATGACAGACTAGTGCTTTGCATGTTGCACTTAAGTGTATTTTCCTTTTTTGAAGTGATTCCAATCATATTTCAAGCAATTCAGAACCATCATGATGAACATGTTTGGATTATTATTTGAAAGAAATAATCCATTATTTATCGGCTTTAATATATCGGCAAAATTTTCTTATCGGGCCGATAATAATGAACATATGTCGGCCAATAACGATATGTTGCTTGAGCAGTAAATCATCATATTAGAATGATTTCTGAAGGATCATGTGACACTGAAGAATGGAGTAATGAAGCTGAAAATTCAGCTTTGAACACAGGAATAAATTACATTACAACAGTTATTTTAAATAGTAATAATATTTCATATTATAACTGTTTTAATTGTATTTTTGATCAAATAAATGCAGCCTGGGTGGACAAATTATTTTTATTAATGGTGAATAAAAAAACCTTTTGAATGGAAGTATAAATTCTTGTTTTGAAGTAAAAATAAACCATAAGATATAGTTTCTTTGTGATTTAATGATTCATGCACTAAATAAATATATATAAAAAAAAAAACATGCAAGAAGATTTTTCACATTCTGACTTGTCTCATCCAGGTATCCAAGGCCTCTGCTGATCTCATGCGTTACTGTGGAGAAAACGCCAAATACGACCCCCTGCTCATGGGCATCCCTGCCTCAGAAAACCCCTTCAAGGACAGAAAGCCCTGCACTATATTGTAGTGTACGCTCGTCTTATTTAATTACTTCTACTCAACTTTGCCTTAGCTCCTTAGTATAACTTTGTGCCATGTCTTAACTATATTTAGCTCTTACAGTATTTATTACTGTAAATAAACTCCAATCAGTACTAATTAGTTGCCATTTTGGTTGCCTGTTTGGTTGTCTGGGCCAAACTGAAGTCATTCCAGGAAATAACACAGGTTTAAAACATCTAAACTGCTTGAATTGTGATTAATTTCCTCTTTCCACTGAATGGTGCCTTTAGTTACACTTTTTAAAGATATCATCGTCACATTATTATATAAAGAGCTTGCAGATTTACACTAACTGATGAAATCCCTCTTAATGTCTAATAAGTTGACGTGGGTTAAATATTCCTCTAGTAGCTTCTATGAATAATGTTATAGCAAAGGGACTGACTGAAATAAGTGGAATTTAAAGATCCATTTTTCGTACTGGATAATGTGTCTGATGTGGCTTCTGCAATCACCAATGGTCAAGTGCATGCTGGGTAAATAAACAATATAGTAACCTTTATCACATCACACAAATACTGATTTGTTCTCAATGAAAGGCAGTACCACTATGTGCAAAGTCATTAGAGCTGATTCCTTTACCCTGCACTTTCAAACATGTGCCTTAGATCTTTCAAAGCAATCCTTACTTATTGATGTATACGACTGAAAAGATGAGACTTTTTATCTGTTGACCCTGAGTAACTTTTCTATTCTGATGTTTCTTTAGATTTAAAGTGCCTTTTCCTTCTGTTTTAAACGTTTCTTTCCTCTGTCAAGACACAATTTTGAAACGAAGACCACTACTGTTTGATCTTGTCTATGAATTTGATGGATTTTTCCAAACAGGATAGCCATGAAACGTTACTTTAACGTTCACGCCTTGAATTGACCGAGCAACCATGTATCGATGTGGCAATGTCTGTATTATTTTAGAGGCATCAGAAGTTATGCAGTATTTGAGATTTGAGACCAAATCCATGTGACCTCAGTATCTCTGTGAAGAAAATAGTTTCTATTTGTTTTGTTTTTCTTTTCTAATTTCTGTATTTTTGCAAGCCTTCATAACATGTGCTATACGTACTGTACCATGAAAGAAAGATTTTATTAAAATTGTGAATTAGTAAAACAAAATGCATCGCATACATGTGTGTTCTTGCAGAGTCTTAATGTTTAAAGTTTTTACTATATTAGTGTAGCATTTGAAAATGTGGTTATTTTTCATAGAATGAGGGGCCGTTTAGACACCGTTTTCAACTAAAACGGAAAAGTTTGTATGCGTTTTGGCTGTTCATACACATTCATTCATTTTAAAGTGCAAGTTTTTGAAAACGATACCGTCTTCGTCGTGAACTACAAAAATGAGAATTTAGGCTTGTTCGACTTGAACCGGCGCTGCACAGACCGATCGGTTTATGACATCAAAGTACCGCGAGAGCAATTCAAAAGCATAAGGAGCCGTCTACTTTCTATTCGCTCTCGCGGTACTTTGATGTCATTCACCGATCGGTCTGTGCAGCGCCGGTTCAAGTCGAACAAGCCTTTTGTGAAAATGGTGACGTCATGTGCATGTTACATGTTCAGGTGCGTAATGTTTCTTTACTAGTGACATCGCCATCTACTGGCCTAGCATGAATAATACAGCGATTTTAATAGTTTTCACAGATCCGTGTGAATGGGGATAGTTTTGTCTTCGTTGTCATCTGTGCACGAAAAACACAAAGGAAGAACTTTTCCGTTTTTAGCACATTGTTGTTGTGTAAACGTACCCTGAAAGTGAATGGTAACTCCAGCCACTTTTAATAGTATGGAAAAGAGCAGCTCGGACTTTCTGCTAAGTATCTGTATTTGTGTTTCATAGAAAGAAAGAAAGTCATATGGGTGAATGATCCCTTTATTGTACACAAAGGAAACAAAACACTACTTTTCCCCCCCAAAGTTGTTGTTTTCCATTTTCATATATTTTAAAATGTAATTTATTCCTGTGATCGCAAACCTGAAATTTCAGCATCATTACTCCAGTTTTCAGTGTCACATGATCCTGATTTGGCGCTAAAAAAAAAATGCTGCTTGATATTTTTTGTGAAAACCTTGATTCATCCCACCCCACCCATTCTATTCTTTGATGAATAGAATGTCAAAAGAACAGCATTTATTTGGGTAAAAAATCTTTTGTAACATTATACATTTCTTTACTTTTAATGCATCTTTGCTGATTGAAAGTATTAAAAAATGTTTTGAACGGCTGTTAAAATAACAAAATATAATTTTTAAAGTGAATACTATATTCTGGATGATGTTTAAAATTCATTTTAGCCATCAAAGATGTGACAGAAATGATTGTTAGTAAAGGATAGTTAATGTGGTATGTGCTGTGTGTTATTCTGAGCTCAAGGAGTGGTGGTGCAGTGATGTAAGTTGTGACAAAACATCTCTCATATCACCTGGTCCTTGTACCTGCGGTCTAAAAATAATCCTTTTAGTGACGTCAAAAAACTGAAACAGCCTAACGCCTAAAGGCGCGTTCATTATTTAAGTTGAGACACTAGCTGACTTTTGACCTGGATTGCTTGGTTCATCTACTATTTGCAGAGACATGTTTAGCATGTAAATTGTCTTTGAGAAATGCTATTTTGTCCTAGAGCAAATCCGTTTTTTCTGATGTCACATGGGGGGTTTACCTGCCTTGCATCGACCTAACATCAGTCAAGCCTTGCTTCATAACCTGTGCGTAGGAAGTGGTGGGTTACACAACTGATTTACTGGTATGTGCTGTCTGGAAACCTGACCCAATATGTGCCAGTCATGTGATCACAACCACACCTTTTGAGGCGCTTCCGTTCTCCAGATGGGCTTGTGTAATGTCTTGCGTACTTGCTACGCACTGACTGACTTTTGCCCTACAGAGTAGTATTAGTTTGTCACGCGTAGCACAATTAAGAGCAAACTGATTTATGACAGCAAGTTTGACCTTGACATGAGCAAGCGATACAGTAAGCTGAACCTGAGCAATTCATTTCAGCTGAAAAAGGATTCTGATGAATAGACGCAGTGGTCACGCAAACTAAAGCAGGACAAAAGAAAGGCTTGGATGGCTTTTGTCGGACTGCAACAGGGAGTCACGAAGGCCACCGAGTCCAGCGTGACCCCGCTGATCCCCACTGGTGTTGTCGGGTCAATTCTGCTAGTCCAGAAACCTCCAACAGAGTAACCCACATGACTACCACGTTGTGTTCAAAAATACTTTTATTACAACACAAAATTCATTTTCACGTTTGAATATAATAGTATAAAAAGTTTTTACATAAATACTTCTTTAAATTAATAGAATAGAAATAATTTAAAGACCACAAAAGAACAATTAACTTATGTACAAAAAACCCACACTGGATACTGTGAATGCATAGTTTTCATCTCAGTGGTTTAGAAGCAAGTTCCTTTTTAAAATGATTTATTTTCAAACATTGATAAACAAGTACTGATGGTATTCTGTTCCAAACCGATGGCAAAGATACAAAAATAGGCCAGCCTCTTTGAAAAATAGTGCTTCATGTGTTGCTCTGAGAAATATTTCATCCTGTATTTAACCGAAGTGCTTTGACACCCCACCAATAAACTATCTCACAAGATACTCGGGTGCTCGCTTCCATTCACAATTAGCTTCATGTGACGTCCTTAAAAAGTCCCAAACACAAAGCCAAAAAAGCGCTGAATCATCTCAGATTGCATAAAGGTGCTCCTCCTCCAGTTTATACTAAAGGTCAGTCCCTTGTTCCGCCGGTCTGGGCAATCAGTCCTTTTTGAGACCATCCTTTTTTATCTTTTATCTTTTTTCCTAGATATTTTTATCCGTGTTTTCCCCTCTTGGTTTTAGCTGTCCTCATCGTTCTGGAAGGTTGATAATGGGCACCCATTGATCCATACAGCGACTCTCTCTGCAGAAGTGGTTCACTTTTCCCAGAGCTGGGTTTTTCCATGTGGATGCATGTGGAACCTGTGAACATCAGAGGAAGAGATGGGATTACAGTCTGTTTGTATCAGCTAGAACATGTCCTGCTGTGTAACTTCTAAGCGTTGTCCTTTCCAGTTCTTCTAACAGACAGCACTGTCTATGGATAGCGCACATTTAATGTAAAATATTTTTTTTGTGGAACATATTTCCACCACAGCCATCCTGCTCTCTGCATTTTAGTATTGGCCATTAATGAGTCTGACCCCTTGACCTCCCAAAACAAATCTCGTGTAGGAGTCAAAGTGAAGTCAAGTTGCAATAGATGACTATTCAAATGACCAGTGATTTTGGGAGTATGCAAATCTTATTGAATGCTTCCTATGACGTCTTTTGAAGCAATATAAGAATGATGAATACCGAGGCAGCTGTTCATTTGATTTCAAAATAAAATTCAAATAGAAACCTGGAACATTAAGTCAATAAACTCCTATTTGCATATGAATGAGTACAGAGCAGGATGTTCAGGTGGATGCAGTGGCAGTTACACCTGGACCTGTCCTGACAAGTAAAAAAAACAAAATCCTAACAAGTTACTAAGAGTGGCTCACGTGCTGTTTACTGGCCTATTGTGGCTTTTGCTTACTATTTAGATTTCTAAGAACATGATTTGTTGACACTTACAGTGACCAGAATGCAGTGCAAATCCATCTGCTCGCTCCCGTGCATGCCCGCGCCCCCGAGGATGTGCGCGAGGCGGCGCGTGTTGTTCACGCGCAGGATGTTGATGTCGTTCTCGCAGCAGAAAGCCTGAATGAGAGTGAAGTGAATCTGAAGCGCCACATCTTTCACATCGTCGTCGTCAGTGGCCAGGATGCACAACACCACGTTATCAGGATCCCTGAGAAGAAGAGTTGAGATTTTAGTTGTTTCGCCTTTGCTAAACTACTGCTCTAGTTGCAATGACTTTGAAAACCAGTAACATTGAACAAGCCTATAAACTTACACATTGAGTGACTTTGCAGCCTCGTACACCCCAACTGTAATAGATCCCTGCGGTAATGCGGAGCGCAGGACCTCCTCTAGAGCTTTAACCACAGAATCCATCCTGAAAAAACAAAATTTGGATAAATTATTAAATAATACGACTTTAGTAAAGTCGAGACGATTGAACATGTGTGCATGGCAACAGCTCGTGCACTGTTTAGACTGCGACGGTTGAAAACTAATAATTCGAGTATATGCTAGTTTGATCGAGTAAGTGAGTAATTTACCGAGAATTTTCATATACAAGCAGATAAAATATGAGCAAAAATAATTTAGCAAAATTTTAAAGATCTACAAAATCCGGCACATCACAAGCGAAAAGTCTCGTGAGACTCGAGTCTCGTGAGCTGGGCTCGTGCCGCTGCTGACTGACAGTTCACCCGGTACATGCGTTTGAGATATATATTTATTTAATATCTTCCAAATCATGTTCATTTCACATATTTTGTTTATTTATAAGTACATTATTCAATTATTGGTAAATTACTATAATAATGTTATATGTCTGAATTGCCAAGTGAATGCATATTGTCAATTTTACCTTTCAATAGAATAATCTCCATTAAATTCCTCAAAAGTCATGTTGCACGTACAATCCAGCACGGACTTGAATAACTTTCCTTTTAAAATCCACACGAGTTCTCGTAGGTCTTCTGTCTCTGGCTGTCACCGGTTAAATCTGACGCTGTGAGCCGTTGCATTCGATTTAATTTCCTTGAGAGCTGTGAGAGCAGTATAATCCTTATTGGACACATGCAAATCAAAGATCAGCAAAATCTATTTTGATTGGCTGTTGCGTCAGTACTAACAAAAGTCGACCACTCTCATTCGTCCGTCTAAGATATCAAGGCGTGGCCAGTCACGTTGGGTGACGTTGTTTTTAACCTTGTTGGAAAGGAAAACTTTGCAGTGACATGTCAGGGCAAAGACAAGCAGGGAGATTACCCAACCGATATCCAACCACAATAAATAATAATGATGTAACATGTCAAATAAATAATGCAATAAATAACACAAGTTTCAAAATAAATAATGCAATTTTACATAAATTCATTAACACTTTCTCTTCTTCATGCATCTTATAAAAAGAGCATTTGAAACAGTTAAAAGTGTTGCACAAGCCTTATAACCTCGCGAGACACTAAAATTATGTTAGTGGATCATCAGTGTGAGCATTTCCGAACTTTTCAGTAGTTATAGTTACAAAAAGTTTTGATAATGATAATGTGAGCCAATGCCGTGCAATCCTTGCTGTTTCTAACCGGTGTGATCTCTAACCCAATAGTGACACCTTGAGGACAAATCAACACATTGCTAAAATTTTTACTCTACTTAAAAAAGTATCAATAGATGAGTTTTAAGGGATACAATTATTGACCACTTACTCTTTAAGACTTAAAGAGTAAGTGGTCAATAATTGTATCCCTTAAAACTCATCTTTGATCACTAAAATTACATGTTTAAAATTAGTATTTTCCTATTAATTTTTTATTTATTCATGCCTTAAATTAGCTTGAATGTAACTTTATACCCTTGCTTCATTTAGTATACGAGGATTCATGAATATGCAAATGAGCCCCGCCTCCACTCACACCAGCTCAGAAATTCACTCGGTCAGCTTAAACTCTCTACAATGGCAAGTGGAAATACTGATTTAAAGGTCTGGTATAATGTTCTTTTCACAAGATGTAAAACAAGTCTCTGATGTCCCCAGAGTGTGTATGTGAAGTTTTAGCTCAAAATACCACACAGATATTTTTATATAGCATGTCAAAGTTGTCACTTTTTGAGGGTGAGCAAAAACGCACCGTTTTTGTCTGTCCCTTTAAATGCAAATGAGCTGCTGCTCCCGGCACAGAGGGCGGAGCTTCAACAGCATGTGTCCTTTTATCTCACACAGACATGCACTGAAAATTGTTCAAACCAGAGTCAGAAAGATGGAGAGACTCCAGAAGAAGTGAAAACATGTAGACAACATTTCTGAATGGTTAGTTGGTGAATTTATGTAACTTTTGTGCAGTTATCTTCTAGTCATTGATTAGCATTGATTCTGTCTTGATAGTCTATAAATCGTGTTCCGGGGGCGGAGTCTATGTAAATTTTAGGGTTGGTGATGTCACTAACCCGGGAGAAATGTTGTGTAGTCCCTACCAGCCGTTTGTTGTATAGTCGATAAAAAGCAATTTCTTTAAAAGAAAATATCTCTCTTTGCTTTGAACTTTGAGCGTCGTAACTTTGCAGATGTTGTTTATGCTCAAACAGCAACATTACACACTAACTAAAGTTAGAAAAGTGAAATCATGGCAAATCATGGCGGCACTGATGGGTCTGAAGACCATTTCTGCGGAGTTAGAGACCACCATGGTGGAGCAGACGGTACTGAAGATCCCCACGGTGGAGCTGAACATTGCCACAGCAGAGTTGACGGGACTGGTGACCACCACGACGGAGCTGGCGTGCCTAAAGAGCAGGAGGAACTGGAACACAGAGCACAGAGAGGTTAGGAATTGACTCAGTTGCCTTACGGGTCTTACGGGTTTGGAACGACATGAGGGTAAGTAATTAATGACAGAATCTTAGACCAATAATAATGTGTTGTATAAATCAAGTTCAGAATATACATACACTCACACACGCAGTCTGGTTCACTATCTTTGTGGGGACTCTCCATAGATTATTAAGTATTTTACTGTTATATGTCAACAAGATTCAACAAGACATTTTCACCTGGCTATACCCAATGATTAGATCTGTTGTGGTATTTATGCAAATTAGCACATACGTAATTAGATTATGCACCGTTTGTCCATGTTAGCAACCAATAAAAAAAAAACTTGTAATACATTTTTTGTTTGTCTTTATGTAAGTAATCAACTCAGTAATTTTCATGGTGATATCTAAAGGTTAAAAATTGTACCCTATTCACGTAAGAAAAAGTATGAATAGGCTATATTTGTGTCTTTTTCGAAACTTTCCCCTAATGGGATTCTTCTGGGCTTTTTTTTCCTTACTCAGGACATATTGAGGATACAAAATCTGTTGAGTTTGCTTCTGTTGCAATTTGTTCAACCTTTTTTCATAAAATGACTGGACTATTTTGACTTAGGCAAAATAAAACTGCTGCGTTATGGTGCGTTCAAGTCATCTCGTATAGATCGTATTTACAAGTTGAACGCACTTGAACGCCACCACAATGTCGTAAATACCAGTGGGGAGCTCGGGATTTTCTCTAAGCTCCGATCTTTACGAGTTGGGGGCGTGTCAGTGATTAACATGGCGGAATACACAATATGTAAGGTATTTAGCTGTGATATTGTCATGCTTTTCCATTAACAGCTCAGTTAGCTATTCGCCAACACAGAATATGATATTATAATATAACAATGCAACATGTAACGATGTGTTGGCAGTGGCTTCATAAATTAATTAAAAACATAAAAATACAAAGTACACCTGTTGTACATTTCTTTGTTCTTCATTTTCTAGAACAAGAGTTTAAGAACCTTACTGTATTTTTGTGTAATTAATTAAGAGAAAGTACTCCGCCATTTTGCTCCGACGAAAGTGACTTGAACGCACATGCCGTTATAAGCACGACTTCCCACCTCGTACGTACGAACTTCCCAGGAGGACTTGAACGCACCATTAGTCACACTCTTGACATAGGCCATTATACTACAGGGGTAGAATTGCATGATCTGTTCAACTGAGGATGTGGGCGATTTTACCAGAGGTGGCCAGCATCATGAGGAGATGACTTGTGCAAAAAAAATATTTTAGGAAGGTGATGAAATGCAAAAGGAGCTTTTCATTTAGCCTTTCTTATGTCTTTAAAGGCTGCATATTTTTAATATCTATTCTTATTGGTCAGTTTAATAATAAGTGGTGCAGGTAGGCCTATTGTTGTCATCATCTTCTATTTATGTTGTCAGTAAATTGTGCTTGGACTACCGGGCATGATAGAGATACTTTTACGTGATATTCATATTCATCAAGTTATGCACATTGGTAGATAAACTGATATAAACAAAACTTAAAGGTGGGGTAAGTCGTTTTTTAAATATCCTGTTCAAGGCCAATGTTGATATTTGAAATCAACCCAAACAATCACACCCCTTCTTCATTTGCTCCGCCTCCAAAACTCACACTCCAATCCTACTACCAGCCCTGCTCTGAGTCGGTCTTGAACCCCGATCCCACTGCATGTGAGTCCAGTGCACTAACAATGACGCTTAACACCGCATTCACTTATTGACGCCAAGGCGACTCTGACTAACGGGCCTCCGATACGCATGCAAACCAAGAGAGGACGTTTCTTTATCATAGTAGAAGCAGAATAATGCTTCACGAAAAATAAAGCGCAGATGATGAACGAATGACAAGGAAGCACAAAAAACTAACATACAGTACACAATAGTAACTACAAACAATTACAAAACAGTTGGTTGTTAGATGCAACAGCACAGCAACTCCAGACAAACAATGACACTCAAACCCAGTGTTACTCACGTGTGGACCTGAATCAAAGTAACATCCGCGTCTGTTTTCAGGCCTTCCCGCTCAGCTCTCTCCTGCGCTGGACAGCGTTTCTAATATTAACACGAGACAGGTCCTAAAGTTCTTGGCCAGACAACCCTTCATTTTCCAGTGATTCCTTCTTGGCATTTCTCTTTTGTATTGTCTCACTCTCATCTCTATTTCTGCAGTCTTTCTTCAGTTCAAATCTCCCTCTTGATCGTTCGTTGGGATCTGAGGATCATGCATATGGGGACCCTACCTCATGGAAGTAGTGGGGAACAGTGGAGGAAGATGACATTTCATGCCCCACATCCCTGGTCTTCAGGGATTCATCTGAGAATGCTCAGTCTCCACACTCTGGCTTCTCAGATGCAATACTGAAGACCACAAAGCAGTGGAGGCAGAAGAAGAGAGCACCTGTGGTTGCTGGGTCTGAGAAAGTTGAGGGGGGAAACCGCACCTCATCTCCAGTCTTCATGGATGCACCTGAGAAGACCCCGCACTCAGGATTCTCAGATGTAACAATAAAGTCCAAGAAGCAGTGGAGGCAGAAGAAGAAGAAGACTCAGGGAGTATCCATGCCTGACGGGTCCACACAAGGAGCACCAGTGCCCAACCATCACGTTCCGACAGGGAGCACCTGTGCCTGTTGGTTCTTCTGAGATGGGGAAACTCACCTCATCCCTGGTCTTCAGGGATGCTTCTGAGAAGGCCACACACTCAGGCTTCCCATGTGCATCATTGAAGACCAGGGAGCAGCGAAGAAAGCAGAAAAAGGCACAGAGCAGCTTTGGCTACCAAGTCCCCACAGGGAGCACCTGTGCCTGCTGGGTCCCAACAAAGAGGAAAACTTAGGATCCCTGGGCATCTGATTAGGCATCTGCTAAAGGCCTTTTTTTTTGCACAGGGAGCACCTATACCTGCTGAGTCCCCACAGGGAGCTGCCATGCTTTCTGTGTCCATGCAAGAAACACCTTTGTCCAAGCCAAGCCACCTATGCTGACCTCAAAGGTGCTTACCCAAATGTAGCACCCATGCCAGACAAGGTTCCAGAAAAAATCTAAAGTTGCCTGAGCCACTGAGGCAGGAGTTACAGCAGCAGAAGCCTCAAGCTGCTTCTTTTCAGGAAGCACCCCTGTCTAACAATATCTCAAAGAGGCAAAAACTAAAGATCCGTGAGCCGCTGAGACAGGAGATGCTGAAGCCCATAGCCTCTTATCTAAAGGGTGCACCTGTCTGTTAGGCAGTGGGTGCTCAGTGTATCCGTGACAAGATCCCAGAAAGGAGAACTCTGAAGATCCCAGAAAGGAGAACTCTGAAGATCCCTAAGCTGCTGAGAAAGGAACTGCTGCAGCAGAAGCCTAAAGCCTTTTCCATACAAGTAGCACCCATGCCTACCAAGTAGAGATGCGCGGTTGGTGGTTACAGCCGCGGACTCCGCTAATAAACCGTGGATCGGGTGGATGACGTGACGAAAAATAATATTTTAATTAAATTCGGGCGGGTGGCGGTTCAAACCAATCAAATGATTGTTAGACCTGCTGGTATAAAATTAATTGCACTGTCTGCCTGAAAAAGACGCGCTCTCTTCCAATGCAATCAAAATTAACGGGAGTCTTCAGAACACATGTCCTTGTCCTTGTCGTCACCCTGACATGAGTTAATTAGCCTATAATGTGAATTACTTGTTATTTTATTCAAGCTTTCTTTTTGCAAAAAAATAAAGTGCCATAGGCATTAATTAGTAGTAGGCTAAATAGCAGCATGTTGAAATTATGTGCCAAATTGCGTTTTTTATTACAATGATAAAATTGTACAGTAGCCTAGTCAGGTAAGGTCAGGTTTGCTGATGTGCGTTTTATTTAGGCTATTTATTTATTTTGGTCCCTGTGCGCCGATCGGAGACAGAGTTCACTGCTGATATTCTGGGGATACAACATAGCCAATAAGCTATACTAGTAGGGACTTTAGCCTTTAAATATCTTTGCTGCATTGGATCAGTATCCTTCTAGAACAGGCAAAAGAGCTTTCTAGCCTCGCGGCTCACGTCAGCAGCGCCTTGCATCGCCTTGCATCGCCCATAGACTTTAAAACAATCATCAGATGGCGGGCAGGTGCGGCTTTGAAAATTGGTCAAAAAACGTTGGTGTGGATGGATTGCAGATGGATGATGAGTTTTGTGAAACGGTTGCGGATGAAATAATAGCCCATCCGCGCATCTCTACTACCAAGTCCCCACTTGATGCACCTTTACCCAACAGTACCCCAAAGGGAGCGCCTGTGCATATCATAACCCCACAAGAAGCAGCAGTGCCTGCCAGGTCTCCACAGGCAGCGGCAGTGCCGGCTGAGTCAGCAGCATTGCCCGCCTGGAAAAAAAACCGGAGGCTTGCTGAGCATCTGAGGGAGATTTTACAAAATGCACCCGTCTCTTTCACCCAGGGAGCGCCTATGCCCTTCAGGATCCCAAAAGGTGTATCTGTGCATTCTGGGACCCTTACAGACAGCACCTGTTCCTCCTGGATATCAACAGAAAGTACTTGTGCCAGTCAGAGCTCAACAAAGTCACCCCTGAGTTTGTCCCCATTACTACAGGAGCCCCCCAGGGAGCAGAAGTGCCCGGCAGGAAATATAAAACATGCGAAACGTCTCTCACTATCTAAAGCATCAGAAGCCCCAGTTGATCCTACACAGTCCTTTTGCACAGTCCCTTCCTGGATCATGCCTTCATTCAGTCCCTTCCCATGCCTATCTCTTCCCTCCAGGGAGCACCCATGCCCAGTCGGAGTAAGAGACTGTGCCCATGGAGCACAGAAGTTCTGTAAGTCTCTTCTATCTCTTGTTTTGAATTATTTTCAGATTTACTCAAAAAATGAAATATTGCCTTCAAATCTGCAACTATGTTTTCTAGGTCCTCTTCCGGAAGTGCTACAGTGTGTTTTCTACGTCAACAGCGTAGGAGACTGACACAGAAGAGAAGAAATTCTTCAATAAAATCGTTATTTTTGTTTGTTTTTTGCGCACAAAAACTATTCTCTTCGCTTCATAGCATTAAGGTTGAACCACTGGAGTCACATCGACTATTTTAAGGATGTCTTTACTACCTTTCTGGGCCTTGAAAGTGATTGTTGCGTTGCTGTCTAGTTAGAAAGCTCAGATTTTTTGGAATGACATGAGGGTGAGTAATTGATAGAATTTTCATTTTGGGGTGAACTAACCCTTTAAATAAGCAAGTCAAGTTTATTTGATATAGTGCATAGAAGACAGTGATGGAGGTAATTAGTTAGTGCAGACAAATTTACACTCACCTAAAGATCATAAAAATTTAAAATGTCACACAGAGTCTCTGAAATCTTGCGGGTGTGTGCATTTTCTGTGATATGGTGTAACTCAGCACAAACCTAGAAAACCACAAACACACAAAAGTAAGTGTATAACCAACAATGAATGTAGAAAAGAGAAAGACGAGTCTATGAACGGGTGTCTGAGGAGACTTCACTTGCTTCTCAGTGTGGAGGCTCACTCTTCAGCAAGCATCCAGTTCAGCCAGCGAGTAAAGAAAGTTTGTAAAGATTTACTACAAGTTTGCAGATTTCATTAGTTAACTTAATATCCAATATCATGTTGACTTCATGTCCGTGTATTAGCCTTAACCTAATCACGGATAAAGCTAGGCCTACTACTAGCCGCTAGTTTATTCACATGAATGCGGGAATAAAATCACAATTACAAAATCAGTGCGCTTAACATAAACAGCAGCAACACAATTACAACTGCATTGACAGAAAAAAATCCATCTAACTTAAACATTATTGCTCTACTTAAACGTTAACAAGTGACACTAAAATAGCATTCAAAATGCGCGCAGAGCACTGGGGAAATGCTTTAAAAACAGTGTGTAAAAACAGCGCATCCAAAGGATGAAACATTTTCTTCGAGATATCCTTACAACATTCAAAAAGCAAATAAAAAACTTTCAGAAATGTTTTGGTTTACTTACTTGTTCCATAAGTTAACTTACAATTTTTTCTAATTTTGAAATACTATCCTGAATTCCTGATATTATTATCTTTTGTACAGGACAATCAAGCAAGCTACTGTGAGGGACAATAACGTGTGAAGTGTGTCGGAAGGGCACGTGACTCCAGAAGCCCGTGCAGACACGAGTGGATTTTCTGAGGTGAGGTACATTTAATTGATGAAAAGTTATATCAATGATGTCTGAAATGTTATAAAGTTAGCACAAGAGTTATAGTAACATATCCGTAAACTATGGCACCTGCTACTTCAGAGGAAAAGAAATGTCAGAGATGGGCAGCAACAGGTTAGTAATATCTTTGGTTGTTCTAGTAGGCTACATAGCCTTTGCTGAGCTGGTAGCTAATGGGCATTAAGTGATATAACTACAATAGAACAGTTAACATTTAGACTCTCTCCTATGTTTACTTCGAAGTGAAAAATCAGTCGTACTGGGTCAAATGTGGTTTTTAGGACAGGCTATAGGCCTATACTTCTTTTTGTTGTCTTCTGTTGTCATGCTTCACAGCAATGCCATTTATTTAGTTAGTTGCTAATTTTACAGAATTGTGTTGTTTGATGTTTTAAATAATCAGTTGCTTATGAATTGATCTGAGATAATTAAAGTAAGCTTGTATCTAGTGGATCAGGTCTGCAATTTTAAAATTCAACATCAGATGGCGCCAAAACCCAACCAAATGAATAGAGAACGATTGCGCTTTGTCAAAAGTGCATGCTAGAAAGAAAAGAACCCATGAACGTCTTTATCATGCACGCATGTCAGACAACCTGAATGAATTTAATTCAGGTTGCCCAACATGATTAATAAACATTTATATGACATCAGACACGACATCCCATTACACCTCAAGACATTTTTGCAGAATACAAGCTACAGTAAATCAAGGGATGTAAAAAGACAAATTCATTTCGCCCTCTTTTGAATTAGGTGTCTAAACATTAAATAAATATCTTAATAATTATTCATTAATAAATAAATAAGCTAGTAATATGAAAAATTAAAGCACTACCAAAAAAATTAAAATAAACAAATATATATAAAACTAATAATACATGTATGCAGTGTCCCATTCATGATTATATCAATATATTCTTTTTCTATTATTTCCCAATAATCTCTAACTCTAAAAAACTTTCTATTTAGATAATAGACCTAATATTTAGATAAGATTCTAGAATAAAATCTAAAGATTATACAGCTATTTAAAGATGATATATAGAAATGCATTATTGTATTTAACTGTTTTTATTTACAATCACATATCAGAAATTAAATTAAATGTATTTGTCGCATTGCTGATGTGATTTGTAATTATTTTACTCCTTCATTCACTGTCACTTAATTATTTACACAATGTAGTTTGCAGGGTGTTGCTCCAGTTTTGACTGGTTATAATTTACATTTTAGTTTCAGTCATTTATGTGTCAAAACACCTTTAGATGCACCAAAATTTGAATCAAAGCATCTTCATTCACAAGAAACTATAAGTTTTATATCAGTCATTTATATTTATCAGAAATGGTGACTACCCCCTTTTCTTTTTTCATTATAGTATTTTTAAACTGAACTTTCATTACTGCTATAACTGCAAATATTAAAATAAATATTTTTTAATTATTGCTACCATTTATTGTATTGCAGAATTTATTTAGAGACTGTTTCTCTTGGGTGTGCAAAGAATATAGTGATCAGCTCAAGTTTAAATGTACTCAGGTGTGCGCAATAATGTGTTTTACAATGTGCTGTCATCATGATAAATAGGAAGGTAGATGGAGCTCGAGTGAAGGTTGCGATGAATCCTTGTCAAATAGACTGAATGTACAGGAGGTGACAGACAATGCTGATACCCCACTGATAGAAACGACACGAACAACTAGCCGACTGCTGAGTATGATGCTGCGTGAGGCTGACAAATGTGGCCACTGAATAATGCCATCTAAGATACAGTGTGTCTTTGTAATAGTCTGATTGCTCAACTAATTCACCAGCTCACCCTGTGCTGCACTCTTTAATGTAGAGACAGTCATATTTCCTCTAAGATTAGTATAGACACAGGCTGACACACTGCTCTGCTCAAGGTATTTGGCCAGCATAATTCATTCATAATGCCACAATGCACCCCATCTATCATTTTATTTCCTTTCCCCTGCCAGTTGTGTCCCTCTCCAATTCACTTCTAGGCTCCTGGCTCTTTATTGAGGGGGGGTGGTGGGCTGGGCCGAAGGTGCACGTGTGTGTGTGTGTGTGTGGGCTTGTTTTGGTAGCATTGGTAGAGTTGTTGGACAAGGTTGGGAGGTCAGCACTGTTTTGCCTGCTGATGTATTAGCTGCATATGCAAGCGATAAATTACCAAGCGAAGGGAGTCAATTATCCATCCCTTGAAGAAACAGGGTCTCGGTGCTCCAGTGGCCTTAGGGCCCTTTTTCCAATTGAGAGGACGATGCCTGGCAGTGTAGAAAAAGGGGAACTCGTGGAGAAGAGGAGGAGCAGGATGAAGATTAAACTGGGAAATGATGTGTGTCATTATCCCCTCTTTGCATTTTTTAAAATGTTCATTTGAAGCAACTCCTGAAAATGGGAGAATCGAGATTGGCACGTGTGAAATCTGCAACACTCACTTGTGAAATGGCATCCGTTCGCCTCTTATCAGGTGTACGGTCTTCTCAAACTGCTTAACACATCAGGAGCTGTCCCCAGTTTGACTACTGCACCTATTAGGTCAATCAGATTCAGTATATCAGAACCGACACACGTGGGCCCAAGTCCCATGCCGCTGCGCTTTGTCATTTTCCACCGCCATTGATTTCTAAGAGCTTTTTTTCCCTTTTCTTTTCCGGAAGAAAAGGGAGGGTGGGGGATGTCCCGTAACAGTATGACACTACTTTGAGCGCCTGCCAGAGCAAGTGGCCCCAGCGCTGACTGACATGGGTGACACTTAGGGAAATGAGGTCATTAGCTGGAATTACAGAGGGTTTTGATAGCTCAGTAATGGGTTTTAATGATAGAATTTAACATACAGCGCCACTAGGGACAGACAGCAAAAACAGGCAGACAGGTCATTTAATAAAGAGAGGGAGAGAGACCTCACTCTGCGGAGCGTGCCTATGAACGGGGATTGTGTGAGTGTGTGTTGAGGTGGGAGTCTAAAAATAAAATATGCTTTTGCACTAAGCTCTGAATCAGAAAACTCTGGGAAACAGGAGTTTCTGAAAAAAGGCAACTGGCCTATTTTATTCATCCATCATCTTCAAAGTTTAAAGACAAATCTCTTAAGAAATCCAAATAGAACAATTTGTAAGTAATTTTCAGTCTTTATGTAGGATCATGTGGGCATGCGTTTTCACCCCATACATATGCTTTTGACTTGTGTAAGTATTGTTAGTATTAGACCAGTGATTAAGTTCTCTTGCTCCTTAAAACAAGTTTTATTTACATAAAAATATACTCTTTTAGTGATACTTGTCACAATGTCACAAAGTGGAGTCATATTTAAATGTGGTATCACAGCCAAACAATAACCATCTGTGAAAAACACAATGTGCCTTTTAAATCTTAACAACTTAACACATCAGAAAAAGGGTGCAGGAATAGGAATACCTTTTTTTTTTGGAAAGAATTAATACTTAGTAGCCTATTTGGCAAGAAAGCATCAAAAGTAACAGAAATTATGATGTTACAAAAACGTCTATTTCAAATAAATGCTGCTCTTTCAAACTTTGAATTTGTTTCCACAAATAAGCAGCACAATCATTTTCAACATAGATAATAATAAGAGAAATATTTCTTGAGCAGCAAATCAGCATATTTGAATGATTTCTAAAGGGTCACTGAAGTAAAGATACTGAAAGTTCAGCTTTTCCAAATTTGCATATTAAAAACCTAAGCATACTGACCACAGACTTCTGAAGAGTAGTGGATATTTATTTTTAATTTAGATAACTGAGGTTGGGGCCAAAAGCGGATTTTGTTTTGCAAAGTTTGTGTCACACTGTGAAAGTTCCGAAGAGTCAGAAAGGTTCCAAATACTAAGAAATTTAATGATAAAATAAACAGCATGTGCAACAGTGTGCTTTAAACACAAACAACAGCTGACAATTAAAGGGATAGTTCACTTTGAAATTAAATTTAGTATGTTTTAGCTTACCTCAAGGGCATCCAAGATGTAGGTGTCTTTTTTTCCGCAGTAGTTTCAATTTTGATATTTTTAGGTCAAACCGTTCTTGTCTGTCAGTCATATAATGCAGGTCTATGGTCACTGTCTCAAAGAGCATGCACAGAGTCCAAATTAAAACAATTCCCCATCGTCCAAATTAAACAATTCCCCATCGTAAGTACACATTGATGGCCTAAGACATGAAACGAGCGGTTTGTGTGAGAAAACGAACAGTATTTATATCGTTTTTACCTCTTATACACAGCCACGTCCAAGTGATCTGAGGGCGCGCGCATCCTGGTGTGTGACGTGTACGCAGACTGGTGCATATATATATACACTAGATGTCGCCTTGTCTACGGCAGTTCATTGGAACGAATGTCTTTAAGGCGACATCTAGTGTATACAAAAACATTAAATATCAGGGATTTTCCAGAATTAAAAATATTTTGGCAGCCGCCAAAATGAATATTTGTAAGGCAAAGATTTATTTGACAATTTAATGTGTACAGTACCGGTACTAGCTGATATTCGGCTGCTTGAAAGCGCTTTAAAACACTGCCGTGAGTGTTTTATTATATTGTTATATTACAATACAACCATATTTTGTGCAGGCTGCTTATTTTATTGTAAATAAAAAAGTCTGACAATGTCACTGCTAAAATACCTATGAGTATAGTAGTACTCCGCCACGTTTCTCACTACACGCCAACTCGTAAAGATCAGGGCTCAAAGAAAATCCCGAGCTTTCCACTGGCATTTACGACTTTGTAGTGGCGTTCATGTAGATTCAAATCGTAAATACAATCTTTCTGACATGACTTGAATGTCTAGACAACTCTTTTGGAAATCACTTGCCCACGTCTTTTTAAACCTTGCCAATTTAAACATGCAAGTGATTTTATATCAGCTATTTGAGATACATTTTTCTTTGCGCTCATACCAACACTGCACACACAAGCCGTGTGTGTAGAGCTCACGCATTCCAAATTGAATTGTTTTTCCTTAAATGGTCAAATACACACAAAATTATGTCAAAATGTCTGTCTTGGTGAGTATTCACATAAACACAGTCGGTTATGTCTTATATTAATGTAAATATTTGAGAAAGAAAAAACGCATGTGTAATTGTATATTGGATCTGTGACAGCAGCCTAAACATGCTGTTGTCTGTCACTAAATAACTTTTGTAACTTTTATTGTAAGGATTTACCTGTTTATTTTATTAACAGTGACGACTATCCAGTGTTATTTTACATACTTTGTTAAATTTCTGTGGTACTTCTGTACCTGACTACTACTGTTAGACCTACCTAACTTAAGTGCAAATATTATGAGATCTAAACATCATTGGTTCCAGCGTGTCAAGCGCATGCTGGAGCTTATGTGTTATTTAAACAATATGATCTTATGTACAATATGTGTCCATTGATCAGTGTTAAAAGAAAATGAATGACTAAATTAGATTGTTTGAATGGTGCACTTACCTGTCGATCTCTTGTCTTGTACAAAACAGGATGGGCAAGTGACAGATGCTTGGCAAGATTTTATGGTTCTTCATCAGTTTATAGACCTTATGTAGCCCCGCCCCTTTTCAGCGCTACGCTTGTTGTCTTTTGACTTCCGGTCTGTATTTTCACAGCAATCTTGCGTATTTATGAATGAACGGCTCGTTTTAAAATCTTCCCGGTCTACTGACATTTGTTTACTTTAACTTTACATTAAGTAAATCCACTTCAAAAGCTAATTACTCCTGGACAGCAATGCCATAGAAATATACAGAGCGACTGCAAAAGCGGAAGTTCAAAGACAATATTTTAAAGATGGCGGTGCCCTCGTTTCTCTGGCGCATATGGTCTATAGGCAAAATAATTCCAAATTTCATGTCTACTGCCCTCTTTATTAATTAGTTTGGGCATGTTGAGTGAGATTCAACTGTTTTATCCAGGTCCCGGTTTCGTGTCAGTTTGGATAGCACACTGCCACTTATCGTTAAACTTCGGAACAGTAGCATATCAAGTACCGAAATGAGCAAAATCATGATATCGTACCGTTTGAAATAAAATACAGTGGGGAGAACAAGTATTTGATACACTGCCGATTTTGCAGGTTTTCCCACTTTCAAAGCATGTAGAAGTCTGTAATTTTTATCATAGGTAATCTTCAACTGTGAGTGACGAATCTAAAACAAAAATCCAGAAAATCACATTGTATGATTTTTAAGAAATTAATTTGCATTTTATTGCATGACATGACATAATTATTTGATACATCAGAAAAGCAGAACTTAATATTTGGTACAGAAACAGCAATTACAGAGATCATACGTTTCCTGTAGCTCTTGACCAGGTTTGCACACACTGCAGCAGGGATTTTGGCCCACTCCTCCATACAGACCTTCTCCAGATCCTTCAGGTTTCGGGGCTGTCGCTGGGCAATACGGACTTTCAGCTTCCTCCAAAGATTTTCTATTGGGTTCAGGTCTGGAGACTGGCTAGGCAACTCCAGGACCTTGAAATGCTTCTTACGGAGCCACTCCTTAGTTGCCCTGGCTGTGTATTTCGTGTCGTTGTCATGCTGGAAGACCCAGCCACGACCCATCTTCAATGCTCTTACTGAGGGAAGGACAGGGCCGGAGTGGGGCCACTTTTCAGCCCGGGAGTTTCAGGCCCAAGACCGGCCCCCTTTTTCCATGGTGGAATTCTAGATTAGCACTTTTTCTAAATTGGTTAAATGAAGCAACAGTTCAGCTCTTACTATTGTGTAGTTTGTATTAATAACAAATAATGTAAAGGTTAAATAATAATTCACTTAGACTTTATAAGCAATTGCGACTTTATTTCACACAATTCGGACTTTATATTTCGCAATTCTGACTTTATAATGCGACTTTATATCACAATTCTGACTCTAAATCTTGCAGTTCTGACTTTATAAGCAACTGCAACTTTATTTTACGCAGTTCTGACTTTATATCTTGCAATTCTGACTTTATAACGCGACTTTATATCACAATTCTGACTCTATATCTTGCAGTTCTGACTTTATAAGCAACTGCAACTTTATTTTACGCAGTTCTGACTTTATATCTTGCAATTCTGACTTTATAAGAAGCAATTGCGACTTTATTTCACACAATTCTGACTTTATATCTCGCAATTCTGACTTTATAACACACAATTGCGACTTTATCACGCAATTCTGACTTTATATCTCTCATTCTGACTTTATAACACGCAATTGCGACTTTATTTCACGCAATTTTGAGTTTATATCTCGCAATTCTGACTTTATTACACACAATTGCGACTTTATATCACGCAATTATGACTTTATATCTCGCAATTCTGACTTTATTCCATGGAGGTATGGAAGCTTTTTTCCGCCACAGAATAAAACATTTTAAAAGATAATTGCGACTTTATTTCACACAATTTTGACTTTATATCTCACAATTCTGAGAAATAAAGTCAGAATTGCGAGATGTAAACTCGCAATTGTGAGATAAAAAGTCACAATTATCTTTTAAAATGTTTTATTCTGTGGCGGAAAAAAGCTTCCATACCTCCTGGCCTCTTCCTCCCATCCATCCTCCCTGACGTGTACCGTTACGGTAGGGCCAGCCCAGCTATCGGTAGGCGCAGGCGGTGCCGCGTAGCCTACCTGAGAAAACGTTTTGGAAAAGACGGACTATGGACCCAACCAACTCTATAGGAGGGGAGGGGAGAACTCCCTCACATGGTACAACCCATGCAGAGGCTGCGCGCTGCGGTGTCAGAATGCGAAACGTGTGTAGCCTATGTAACTAACGTGACATTGAAATGTGAAAAAAAAACATTTCCTCGACCGGCCCAAAAGTGAAGCGGCCCACCGGGAATTCTCCCGATTCTCCCGATTACCCACTCCGGGCCTGGGGAAGGAGGTTGTTGGCCAAGATCTCGCGATACATGGCCCCATCCATCCTCCCCTCAATACGGTGCAGTCGTCCTGTCCCCTTTGCAGAAAAGCATCCCCAAAGAATGATGTTTCCACCTTCATGCTTCACGGTTGGGATGGTGTTCTTGGGGTTGTACTCATCCTTCTTCTTCCTCCAAACACGGCGAGTGGATTTTAGACCAAAAAGCTCTATTTTTGTCTCATCAGACCACATGACCTTCTCCCATTCCTCCTCTGGATCATCCAGATGGTCATTGGCAAACTTCAGACGGGCCTGGACATGCGCTGGCTTGAGCAGGGGGACCTTGCGTGCACTGCAGGATTTTAATCCATGACGGCGTAGTGTGTTACTAATGGTTTTCTTTGAGACTGTGGTCCCAGCTCTCTTCAGGTCATTGACCAGGTCCTGCCGTGTAGTTCTGGGCTGATCCCTCACCTTCATCATGATCATTGATGCCCCACGAGGTGAGATCCTGCATGGTGCCCCAGGCCGAGGGAGATTGACCGTCATCTTGAACTTCTTCCATTTTCTAATGATTGAGCCAACAGTTGTTGCCTTCTCACCAAGCTGCTTGCCTATTGTTCTGTAGCGCATCCCAGCCTTGTGCAGGTCTACAGTTTCATCCCTGATGTCCTTACACAGCTCTCTGGTCTTGGCCATTGTGGAGAGGTTGGAGTCTGTTTGATTGAGTGTGTGGACAGGTGTCTTTTATACAGGTAACGAGTTCAAACAGGTGCAGTTAATACAGGTGATGAGTGGAGAACAGGAGGGCTTCTTAAAGAACTAAACTAACAGGTCTGTGAGAGCCAGAATTCTTACTGGTTAGTAGGTGATCAAATACTTATGTCATGCAATAAAATGCAAATTAATTATTTAAAAATCATACAATGTGATTTTCTGGATTTTTGTTTTAGATTCCATCTCTCACAGTTGAAGTGTACCTATGATAAAAAATACAGACCTCTACATGCTTTGTAAGTAGGAAAACCTGCAAAATCGGCAGTGTATCAAATACTTGTTCTCCCCACTGTATATGTATTTTCTCAGTACTGGTATACCATGCAAACTTAGTGCAGACAAATCCACAAATAAGTGGACTCCACCCACGGTCTACTTAAGCCAATCAGATAACAGCCACGTTGCGCACCAATGAACGCACCAATTGTTTGTGTTTGTGCTCTGTGAAGAGTGCCAAAGGTTTCTTACAATGTGTTTTTGCAGCGTTGAGCTTTGTTGCCAATCACAGACATATCTGTTAAGTGTGTTGAACGCAATGGCTAATCAGATGTTTAAGTTAGTCCGAACTCTGGTGGAGTTTATGTTTAGTGCAAATCTTTTCATTATAACCAACAAAATAAAATGTCAATGAGAAATTCATTACACAGCATAGTCGGCTTTATTGATTAAAACAGAAGTTTGTGTATCTCACATTAAACTGAAGTAATTGACTGCTTCTGTGATTATAATGGCAGCGATCTTTGCTTGCTTTCTGTATATAATAATATAGATTTTTCATGCTGCTAACTACACATTGCAGAGTTTCTGGATTGACAACCGCAATTAAATGCGTGACTAAATCCTATTGACAGTGATAACCATAGTAATGGAAGGTTCGCTTTGTACTTTGTGTGTGTGGATGACCGTGTTCATCCGCCACCACCAAAGATCATTTTTGTCCTATGAAAAAACCCTAAATATATGCATAGTCGTCAATATTTACAGTGTCGACCTTCTTCTTAGCCTCTGTAATTTGCATGCTGGATATTAGCTGATCACAATTTGTGGACCTCTGCTTGTCCACTTGACTTTTGAGGATTGACCATGGGTTCTGAATGGGATTAAGATCCGGGGAGTTGATCTTCGAGCCACTTCATTATCACACGTGCTCTATCATGCTGGAAAATGCATGGATCATCACCAAATTGCTCCTGGGTTGTTGGGAGAAGTTGCTCTTCCAGGATGTTTTGATGTCATTCTTTGTTCATGGCAGTGTTTTTAGGCAGAATTGTGAGAGTGCCACTGCCTTGGATGAAAAGCAACCCCACATATATATGGTCTCAGGATGCTTCACTGTTGGCACGACACAGGACTCAAATGATTGTTTGGGACACAAGTCCCAAACAATCATCTGGCATGCAAGCTTCAGAACCTAAACTACAGAGCATTGATTGAAGGTCAGAATTACATGAGCTCCGGATGGATTGGCCAGATACTGCATACCTTCGCAGATGAGCTCATCACATTAAAAGGTGTCGTGAGGTTTTCACAGGCAGTGAACTCGTACCATAATGTGTCAGTAACAATACAGAGAGAAAACTGCAAAGTTCTCGAAGTAGTGTGTGACTGCATGGCCGGCCGAGGGAAGTGTTGTAGCCATACAGCAGGGCTACTGTACAAAATTAAAGATGAATAGATAAAAATAACATTTCGTACAGCTACATCTGCTACAGCCGCCTACGGGACCAACACTACTTCCTTAGCAGCAAGGCACGCAGTAATGGCGGCGCTGCTTTACTTCCGTGTTTCGCCAGATTTGTGTATATAGAGACCACTGATCAAACTACATAAAGCTATTATCGGTCGATATTGATCGGCACCAAATCAATCGGAGCTCCCTTACCTGACAATCGATTTTCCAGAACAGTCCCAAACAGTCGGAAGGGGTCTTCATCAGAGAAAATAACTTTGCACCAGTCTTCTGCTGCCCAATCCATGTGCTTCCTGCTTAATTTCAGTCTGTCCTTTATGTCTTTCTTGGAGAGAAGTGGCTTCTTTGCTGCCCTTCTTGACACCAGGCCGTTGTCATAAGGTCTTTGCCTCACTGTGCATTCAGATGCACCCGCCTGCTGCAATTTTGAGCAAGCTCTGCACTGTTGGTGACTCGATTCTGTAGACTCCTCAGGAGGAGATGGTAAAGACAAAATACACAAATCAGCAAACTCCACCTTATTTATTATTCAAAAAAAGAATGTTCACAATTGATCTTTGCTTTCAGACACCTGATTGTATGAACTGTCAAAAGGTTGAAGGAAATAGGTAGGATTTTTTTTCTTGAAAACCCCACAATTATAGTTTTATATACACCAGAAAAGGCATAATTTCCCTCTTCCATGGTTTATCTGATTCTCCGAGCGGCAGTAGAAACAGACAGCTGGACTCAGAACAGATCCAGTCACTAAGCTGTGAAGAACAGTGGCTGTAATGGTTTGTTGAGCTGCTGAGGCCTGTAGCAGCCATATTTCAGAGAGTATCGATCAGACTCTGCCTATCGCCCCCAGCCCTCCCTCCCCTCTGTCCTTGATCCTGTAAAGTAATAACTGAACTCGTGTCAGGGAGGTAATTATCATTGATCTGCTGGAAAAGGTGACAAATTTCACTGTCGCAACAGTGCGTGATTCATGCTTGAGTGTTGGACTAACGGTGAGGGTGCCCAGACTAAATAGCCTCCTCAAGCTAATATACGCAGTGTAACCTTTATCTAGCTGAGGAATGAGAGATCTGATCTTTTGACTGGACCCTCAGCTGTAAACAGTTCTTTCTCAAGCTGTCATGTAAGCTCGAGGAACGATTAGCATCAAATCACATTTATGGCTTCTGAGAAACTTTTCTGTCTCCCCGAACATTGATCGACCTGGGTTTTCTGGCTTCTTCAACACAAACTGCAGTAGAGAGCATGTAGATTATTGCAGAATGGCTCAGGCAACAGCTCACAACAGAATAACTTTGTATCATTGACACAACAAAAACAAGAATAATTGGCAGCCTCTCTTCAACAAAGTCTGCTATTGAGTTCTCATCCTACTTAGCTAGCAGTCCCCACTGGCAAGAATGGAGCGGAAAGCAGCCGGCATGTCAGGTCATAACAAATGTGTTGGACAGGGCAAGGGGCTAGAAGATTGCCACATTCATCATGAGACAAATGGATGGCATCAGGGTCTTGTAAGCTTACTGCCAGCACTGAGGGTGGAGAGGCTGGAGAGACAAACTAAGCTTCAGAATTCTTTTAATGTCCTCTTGATTACATGATATACTGGATCGGCTTGTGGTGATGAATGTGATGATTTTCCCAGAATTTAAAAAAAAAATTTTTTTTTTAATTTATAAAATTAATGAGAGGTCTCAATTGGTTTTGTGTCTTCTGCTGCTGTTGAGGATTTGAATATGTCTTAAATGTAAAGTTGGTTAGCGGCAACTCCCTCACAATATATTATACATAATATTTAGAAAAATGCTGGGATCCAAACAGAACAAACACTTGCTGAATTTGGAGCCACTACTTTTACCATATCTTTCTGTACCAGGAACAGCAAGAGTAGTATGCTAGTATGTGATTCCAAATTCAACAACTGAAACTTTTTTTTTAATATCTTTAAAAATAGCTCCACAGAGGGGAAAAAATCATGCAGGTTTGGAACAACATGAGGTTGAGTAACTAAATGATGACAGAACCTCATTATGTTCCCTTTAAGGAACTATTTGTGCCTGATCTGACCCTTACTAAAATACTTTTGTTGGTGTAACCTAATGTAGTCAGTTTGTTTCTGACAGTGTGTACAAGGACATTAACATGGTCCATTATCACAAAATGACTTACTTACTAAGACCTAGAATTAGAAATATTTATTCTTTGTTTTACATCATAACTTTACATTTTGAAATGATGGACAGCCACATCTATTATTCACACATTCTAATGAGCATGTTCAGGTACAGTGGTGATTATTCATAATGATCTGATTCCTAGATTCTTAATACTTTTAAAAACTCTAAATCACAGGAAAAAATATAAAGCGTGTAAATACTGCAAAAAAAGTTCACTGTCAAAGCATCTCTAACAGTTCAATACATTACACACTTAAACTCACACACACACTCACTCACTTTGTGACTTTCCCGTACTTTCTTGTTAACGGACACCCCTCCCCTCTCTGCTTTCCATTCTCTGTCTCTCTCTCTCTTTCTCTCTCTGTCACTAAGTTTTGATAGATGACTGATTGCCGAGCTGTGCAGGAAGATTTATTAGTGTTTATCCAGTGCTCGGTGGTCACCTGCGGCTTAGAGACCTGGGCCCTGTGCACCATGAACAGGGAGGGTGTGTGTGTGTGTGTGTGTGTGTGTGTGTGTGTGTGTGTGTGTCACTGCGCTTATATGTACAAATCTGCAGTACATGATTATATGTGTGTGTGTGTTTGTGCGTGTAAACGTGGCATGTATGAGTAACACAGGTTATATATTTCATTATTCCTAGCTGTTTGGATGTCTCGGCATGCTAAACCCAACACTGGCTAATGGAAAAACAAACTTGTGTAAAACCTAATAGAGGTGACTTGTCATGCTAAGACCTGCTCATACAGCTATCCACAAATCTTACCCATAACCCCCATGACCTGTGATTATGGGTTAAGTGGGGTGAGGTTTGACCGTGTACTCTAATTGTTAGGTTTGATTAGTTTGACACTGTTCTGTACCATTCTGTGGCCTCACATGCACTAGAAGAAGCTAAGGGGGATTTCAAGTCAAGGACAAAGTATTCAATCTTATATACAGTAGATGTTGAAAGTGCTTTCTGTGATCCATGAGTTTGTCTTTCAGTTATGAGTCCATAAGCAGTATAAAAACATGAGTACTTGACCAATCATTAATGTGTGTTCTTGCATTACTGTAGTTGACTTAAGTACTCAAGATGTTGAAAGATTTACCTCTAAATGTCTGTCCCATTAAATAGAGATGGGCATGAGTACTCGGAAGTGACAGGTATGATCGATCATGAAAATGATGATACATTTTTCTTTATTTTCTTTAGGTTGTAATGTAGCACCATTTTGGGTGGTAACATTAGACTTGATTGGTTAGCTTTAGGACAGCATGCTTCCAGACCAGAGAACTAACCCTGCGTCTCAATGTCCATCCATACTATCCATCCTAAACAGTATGTGACATTAAAATAAATGTGCCCCAAAGCATAGTATGTTGAAAAGAGTATGCCAGAAGTCCCCGGAAGGTCTACTATTTCCGGTGAATTTTCGAAGTGTGGATCTGTGCTCACTAATATTGTATATTATGTATATATGTTATATGGTTCAGGATTTACATCCTGTTTTCGGTCGAAGTCCACAGTAATCGATTGTCGAGTTCACGTGCATATAGGTTTATCACGCGCGTGAACTCGACAATCGATTACTGTGGACTTTGACCGAAAACAGGATGTAAATACAGGTATGTGCGCTGGCTGAAATAACATCATTTTTATTAATATCTTTCACATCTACTGCAGTCAGATTCACCCGTGTTCACTCTGAAGGAATCACTCAACATGGCTGTGCACTTGTAATGACACATCAAGGATGTTAAGAGGCTAAAAGCAGGTTTAAAACTTGCCCCATTGAAGTCAACAGGGTGCAAATTTTAAAAAGAGGATAACACGGTGTAGGCAACACCGATTTTTGTCGTTGTTCTCTGTATTGACAGCACTCCAAATTTACAAAAAAATGAGCTCAATGTTAAAATTGACCGGAGTTCTCCTTTAAGAGCCTTCTTCAGGGTATACAACAAACACAATGATGACCATTTTAAAGAAAACATTTCCATACTAAGTTACTCATACAAAAACAACAACAACTGACAAGGTGATCAAGGTTAATGATCAAAATGAAACAATCACCCAATCAGAAAACATCCTCATCAAATTGGCATGTTTTACCCATTTCTACATCATAAAGAATTAAGTCAAACAACAAGGTCATATCTATCCTGTCATATCCTTCCTGGTGGTGGTGGGGAGGATGGAGGTGAATGTTGGCGTCAGCATCTGCGAACTCAGTACCAATCTTTTATACCCGACTGGTTAGATGAGAAGGTAATAAGTGACGTAACAATTGAGTATTCCTATCTATATATATATATATATATTTATATATTTACATTTACATGCATTTGGCAGACGCTTTTATCCAAAGCGACTTACATTGCATTTCAAGGTACACATTTTACATTCTTATCAGTTCTTGCTTTCCCTGAGAATTGAACCCATGACCTTGGCGTTACAAGTGCCAACGCTCTTGTATATAATATATATAGTTTAACTTGGTCAGTACATTTCTCCTCACGCTGTTTGAATGCCATTACGACAGTAGTTTCCCTATCTTTTGTTGTACAATCAATCTGCAATTTAAAAAAATATATATTACAGTAGTTCACCTGAAAGAGTGAAAAAGTATAATCAAAGTTCCTTTCAAGGAAAGTCTGTTCACTCGGCGGCCATATTTGCAACACTTCCGGGCAGCTATTTCAAGCATCCAAAACCAAGTCCTATAAATGGGTGAATCCTGAAATCTCAAAAACTGCTTGCCGAAATCACAATTAAATAACATTTCAAATTAGCAACAAAATCTGACACGACCTGTCCCATTAATGTGGTTATGTTCAGTAGCATTAAAAAAGCGTATTTTTTCAGGCTAGACCAGCATGCGCAGTTCTAAGCGCAAGTCTTGGTTTCAATGGGAGCTGAAGCTTCTAACGACAGCTGCAGTGACACAATTTGCCAGCGTTTTGCTCTTTTTTTACTTAGAATGCGGGACGTATTCCACCATATTGCGCGCTGCAGTTTCTCCTATTCATAACTAAAAGGAGCGAACCTTCTTTCTATAGTCTTTGGTATAATGCAGGGGCAGTTCCAGGATTTGATCCTCAGGGGCCGTAGCTCTCAGAGATAATGTGTTTTTTATAAATTATATAATGATAATGACCAGTCTTTCTGCATACAGTTCAAATCGGTACACTTGTAGGCTACTGTTTGACTTAATCATATTAATATTAACATAACAACTATTACTGTTAACTAAAAAACAAAAACAAAAAATACTCTGGGCTCAACGCTAAGGATTTTTTTAGATAAAATATTTACTTGCCCTGCCAAAACATTCACTGGCCCTGCCAATAATAAATAAATTACTGTTTTATTACTGTTTGTAATAAATTACAGTTACTGTTTTGTCGTTTTTGACCTATATATCAAATATTTAGGTCGTATTTGACCTTATAATACTAATATTTTAGATACCTGTGAAATTTCACAATTCTCGACTCCAATTTACAATCACAGCAAAAACTAATACTAGCCTAACTGATATAAAGTTCAAACATTAAAGACAAGTAAACAAGTCAATAATAAAATAAGAATGAGTTAAAATGACAAGCAATGGCACAAATACAAGAGAACAAAGATACAAGTTAAACAATACTTTACAGAGCTTGTGAAAACTGTATTATGTATGAAGTAAATATACACAGATACCTATGAAAAACTACAGAAGTTATTTAAGAGCAGTGAGTGATTCTCTCTTTCTTTTGTTGTTTGATTATATAAGGGATAGTTCAGCCAAAAATGAAAATTGTCATAATTTACTCAACCTTAAGTTGTGCCAAACCTGTATGAATATCTTTCTTCTGCTGATCACAAAACAGGATATTTTGAAGAATATGGGTAACCAAACAGTGTATAGGCCGCATTGACTTCCATAGTATTTCTTTCCCATACTGATGGTGCCCATTAACTTTTTCAGCTTATTACTCAATTTAATTTTCATAATTTATTCAATTTTCAGTTGATTTTATTTTTATAATCAATATTTTGAACTGGTCACAACCTAAATACTGAGTTAAGATGACAGAACATTTGGCACAGTATGTCAATGACAAGCACAGTATACTCCAGAGCTTCACATACCTATTTAACAAAATAACCTTATTCCTTCCAACATGATTTAACGTCTAGGTGCTTGTAAGAAGTGATCTGATTATGTTGCATTGGTGGTGGTTATACGTGATTCCCATTCCTCTGATTCAGACGAAAACAGGATCGATTTAGAGTGATCCTGACTCATAGATCTTGTCCGGTATGGGTACATCAAACGAGAACAAATGAAGTTGTGGAAGTGTTTAAATCGGATGCGTGTCTCAGACAGAGATATTACCTCTCTGTCATCTGAGATAGCGATATCCATCAGTCATAGTGCATGCGATGTATCTACATGAGTGTGTGCGTGTGCCCCTCTGCACATTCATATTGTAAAACAGCGGCCCAAAGCAGCTACGTACACGGTCCTCCTGTAACCTTTCCGATGTGTTGCGGTTATGCTTGACGAGTGAGTGAGACGGAGAGGAGAAGAGGGAAGGCGAGGGTGAGAAAGACAGGCAATCATTTCTCTCTTTGAGGGCAGTGGAGCGGGGAGGCGTGCAGATGAAACCCCATTTTCCTCTGATTAAGTCCTCTGAAAATATTCCATTTGTCAGTGCCAGCGTCCTGACGGCTGCCCCCCTCACAGTCAGCCGAGTGTGTCTGTTGACTATGTATCGCTGTGATTTACATCGGTCACTGACAACATCATCTACTCACTAATGTCCTCCACTTCTGTTTGCTCCCTTCCTGCCAAACCACCTCTACCCTGTTCCTCTCTCTCTCTCGCTCTCTTTCTTGTCTGAGCACTCAACAGCCTATTTTAGCTTGATCTGCCCTCATTGCAAGGTTGGCTGCTGTGATTTTCTCAAAAAAGAGAAAAGAATAAAGGGCCTGTCTCTGTCATAGTCACTCTCAATGTCATCAATTTCAATTTCCAATCTCCTCTTCTTTTTTTCTCGCTCCCACCTTAGCCAGCCTTTCCTGCCCCTCTTTCTCTCAGGGAATATTTCTCGTTCTGTTTTTTTTCTCCCTCGCTTTCTCTGCCCCACGGCCCTCACCTCCGTTCTCCTCTCTACACCTATTACCCATTACCTAGGCCCGTGCTTTCTTAGGCTTTGCGAAATAGAATGCAATTTCTCCTTGCTCGCCTTGTGATGAGAGCCAAATGAAAGATCATTAATATTTTGTTTAAAAAAAAAACAGAATTGCCTCTTGTATTTGATCGTTGTTGTTTTCCCCCTCCTGCTTTCCTCATCATTACGCTCTCTTACACCTTGTGCATTTGTTTTACACTGTCATCTAATGATCGACCCTGCCTGTGCCCCCTCCCGTACCAAAAGAAACCACAGAAACTCTGCCTGCGCGGACGTGTAAAGGGTTTTAAGATTGAAATGAAGCCAGGAGCGGAGATGGGGCCACAAAACGTAGAGACGAACATTAGCGGCCCCAGAGAAACCGAAATATGTCTCGGGATGTCATTTGTAAGAGGTTGTGACAGGTTGATGAGGTGTGTTTAACTGGCATGTTGTTTCGAGTATGAGATTTCTTCCTTACAATGTCCACTGGACAGTCCTGAATGTGCGTGTGTGAATTTCTTTCCAGTTTCAAGACTCAGAAAGAGTTGAAGAAACAACAATCAGACACCTGAAACTGTAACATAATTAACAAATGTATGTTGGAAAGAGAATGTGAGAGGAAAAAGCAGACGAAGAGAGAGAGAGAGAGAGAGAGAGAGAGAGAACAGTTGTAAAATTTAATTTGGAAATCAATCAGTATTCATTAGCCCACGGGGCATCCATTTACTCCTCCCTCCATCCCACACTTTCTCTCTTTCTCTCTCTCATTCCCTCGCTAACAAAACGTTTCTCAGCATGACACCAGTCGTACTCACTGCTCACCCAGCCATTTCCTGCTTCCTCGCTGCCTCGCTCTCTAACCAAACTTTACCCACCGCCCGCCTCCCCTCAGCCCTCATTAGCATGCCATTAGCATTTCATTTGCATGGCCTTTTTTAGAACTTCCCTCGTCTGCTTTAATTTTTTTTTCTGTTCACATTTGAGGAGAATGTCAAAATGAAAAGTCCTGGGAAGGCCTGTGTAACGGTACCACTGAAGTAAGTCTGTAATGACTGGCGCTGAAAAGAGCCATTTGCAAAACTCTGATCATGAAGGTCTGATGAGAATGAGCAAATCAAACAATTATGCTAACCTAAGAAGTATTTGGTCTCTCAAACTTCAATACACTTTTTTTTAAAGGATTGGGGTCTCTTGTGTTCACTAAGGCTGCATTTTATTTGATCAACAATACAGTAAGAATTGTATTGTAAATTATTATAATTTAAAAGAATTGTTTTCTATTTGAATATACTTTCTAATGCAATTTATTTCTGTGATTATTTCTGACGCCAGGCTTCAGTGTCACACGATCCTTCAGAAATCATGTTGATTTGATGCTCAAGAAACCTTTCTTATTATTATCAATGTTGACACTTGTGCTGTTTAATATTTTTTAAAAACCGTGATACTTTTTTTAAGGATTATTTGATTAATAGAAAGTAACCCCCCCCCAAAAAACACAGCATTTTTAAATAGAAATGTAGAATTGTAGAAACAAACTCACTTTTGATGCATCCTGTCAATTTAATGCATCATTGCCGAATAAAAGTATCAATTTCTTAAAAAAAAAAACTTTTGTTGTTTTTCTATCAATGTCCCATTAAAAAGAAAGATATAAAGTTTTACTTTGTTACTTAAGGAGGTAACTGACTTGATTTCGTCACTTTTAATATTCACTGATTTCTACAGCATTTTCTCTATAAAGCCTTATTTTCTGTGACTAAACTTGCTTATGAGTGATTTTCGTCTCTCATTCTCTCTCTCCCTCGCACACGCTCTCAAAGGGGGTAATTAGCAGGCTGTCAAGAACGGAGGTAGGGTCACACAGGCAATTAAGAGTGTGACAGCTTTGTGGGGCGTGTGGTGCAGTGTAAGGTCTCTGCTGTCAGACTGAGGGCCGATGCGTGAGCAACCACACACACCTCAGTGGAAGGAACATCTCTGATTGATTAAGAATCGCTCTCATTTACAGCCTTCCTTAACAACCACAAAAGCAGCAATGATAAGACCAACAACAAACTCAGAGATTATGTTCATGATTTTATTTTAAATTTGGATTAAATTAAGCATCTGTGGATGATGAACAATAATGTGATGGAATGATGCAGTGAAGGATTCCGTCTCTTTCTCTCGCTGTGTTGTAGGCACGGTTACATGCTGTGCGGTAATGCCATTGTAATTTGCCAGTCATTGGTTGCAGCACTTATTTCAAGCTCACAACACCATCAAAGTCCCAGCAAGGAGCCGATCTTCCACCGAACGTTTCATAACGGTAGAATTACTGCCAATGAATCATCAGAGAATGACGCTTGAAATTTACCAACAATAGAAATAACCTGATGTATAAATAGCAATTAATTCTGCAAGTTGACGCGAAAATTGGATTTTAAGAGATTTTGAGCTGTTTTAATTCTGATACACCCTAAGAACCTCTTTGTCAGATGCAAAGATCCCTATAATCCATCAATAACTCAACTCACTGGAGGGTGGGAGATAAGTTGACATTGACTGCAGATGCAGTTTAAGAGTGTCCCCTAAAACTCCATTAAAAAAGCGATGCTTTAGTAGGTACACATTCGGCATGGTTCAGGGGGGAACGCTTTTTCAATCTCTTCCCTATCATTTTTGAATATCATTAGTCAAAAGCATTCCATTTTCCATGCTTGCCAGCTCAAGCCCCAGAGAGATACGGCAGAGAAAGAGACGGAGCTGGAGAGAAAGAGAAATAGGAAGGGGGAAGCGAGCATGAGCACGAAAGAGAGAGAGAGAAAGATATCCAAAAGTCTGGTGATTTATGGCAGTGTGTCTGAGGGCCGGTTCTGCGGCGACATTAGTAGCTGATGAGAAGAACATGTTGGGGGATATTAGCAGTCAGTTATCATTTCCAATCACACACACAAACACACTCCCCTCAACCTCCAGCGCCCCCATAAGCGTGCGTGACAGGCGGCGAGCCGGCGCTCTCTCTCGATGACTGGACTCGATCACCTGTGACAGTTTTGATTTGATGTCACTCCCCCCCTCCCCACATGCCGTTTGTCTGAGCGGTTAAAAGGTAATTGTGTGACATTAGCATGGAGAGAGGGCTCTCGCTTTGTCTCCGAACGAGGCGCAAGTTGGGACGGGGGGTGTGTGTGCGTATGCGGCAGTTATAAATGGCCTCCATTTCCCAAACCGCTCCGTTCTCCATTGTGGAACGCGTCGCCGCAGGGCAGAAGGGGGTGTGTGGGTAACCGGAGCTGAGAGAAGGGCTCTCTCTCTCTCTCTCTCCCGGGACACGTGGTGACAACACAGGTAGTCTGGTATCAGTCAGAAATATGACCATCTTCTCATCATTATCTGTTGGTATGTGAGTGACTTTATGTCTGCATGCGTGTGCGTGCTGTCTTGTTTTGCCAGAAGTGTGCTATGCATTGCAACATGCTGCACACTTGAGTTTATACTGAAGCCGTAGAGGATTGGTCATTACAAGTGGTGTCAACAACATCATGATAATAATAAATTCACAATAAAAAAACCCAACAACAGTAAATTATTTGTATGTAGCAGATTCAATGTCTCAAGGCTCAATGATCTGGAGCAGGGGTCTTCATTAGGAGGTCAGCGGCATCACTGTAGGCGGACCGCACAATTATTGTTTGATCTTTGAACAACATTTTAAAATGTAAAAGTGCCCAAAAAATGTAATTTTGTCATCAGAAAAAACATGTGTTGTTTTTATTTCTTTCAGACTTTCAGACTTTCTTTCTTTTGAGAAACTCAAACTCATTCCACTTTTCTGGGTGGAAAATGGTGTTTTAAATAATGGTGAATATTTGTTTTTTTTTGTTTGGACATTTTGTCTACCAAGTGAATTATGTATGTAAAATGCACAATTAACATTTACACTACCATTCAGACGTTTGAGGTCGGTATTCTTCTTTTTGTATGAGACACATGTTCTACATGGCTGCATGTATTTGATCAAAAATACAGTAAAAATAGTAATATTGTGAAGCACTTTTGAATTTTCAGCATCATTACTCCAGTCTTCAGTCACATGATCCTTCAGAAATCATTCTAATATGCTGATTTTGATGTTCAAGAAAAAAGTATTATTGTCAATGTTGAAAACAGTTGGAAGAAATATTTTTGAAGAATCTGTGATACATTTTTTATGATCCTTTGATATTTTGTAACATTGTAAATGTCTTTACTGTCACTTTTGATCCATTTATGGCATCCCTGCTGAATAAAATATCAATTCTTTAAAAAGAAAATATGTATTATTAACCCCAAAATATTGAATGGTAGTGTTTGACTGTGTGCGTCAAATAAACCGTTTCAGAAAAAAGCTACAAAAGCTGTCACTGGGGCGGTACCCTTTCAAAAGCTACATCTTTGTACCTAAAGAGTGCATATTAGTACCTCAAAGATACATATTGGTACCAAAAGTGTAGACATTAGTACCTAAAATTGTACATATTAGAACCTTTTGAAAGGGTACCGTCCCTGTGACAGATTTATTTTCTGAGAGTGTACCATTACATTAAAACAACTTGCTATTTTAATTGATGTGCAAAGTAAGCATATTATCAACGTATGTAAATTAAAACAGTGTAATCAGAGGTTAATGTACCACCGTTTTGTATAACATGTACCAGAGGGTCCCTGCTCTGTTTTTCTATCCACCAAGGGGTCCTGAAAAATGTTGAAGACCTATGAGCCTCCACAGGCAAGGAGATGCTAAGATGCCTAACACCATTTGTGCTCATGTTGGAAATCCAGGTTAGGTTCTTCCTCAAGGACACAAGAAAAGAGCCCCACCTGAGATGTGAACCTAAAATGTGAACTCAAAAGTAAGCCTTTCCAGTGTGGAAAGGGCTGTGTGTGGTTTGCACTGGAACCCGCGACAAGACAGGATGTCCTGTCTGCGCTTACATCAACGGGCATCTCTCACAACCCTAAACTTGCAGCGTGCTCGACCAACAAATGATTCTTCTCCAGTGACTCCAGGACACAAGCTTCTTAAATATTGATGAATTCCAATAGGCTCCCATTCCTCAGCTCCAGGCAGATGGGTGATAAACTGTCAGCCATTAAACACACCATGCAGAGTGTGAACAAACATCTCTAATCACAGCCTCTTAAAGACTCTTAATGAGCTGATGTAATTAGCCAGCACAGAGTAAATCTTTTCTGTCCCGATCTGTTTGCCAGGCTAATTTGTCTGGTATAGATTAGTGGATGAGAGGAGAGCTGATGGGGCTGTTTGTGTGTGTGTGTGTGGCCAGTTCACTCTCATTGATCTGTTAGGGATGCAACCGTGATGTGATTCCTGGGTCAGATATCACTCTTATCTCTATCACGGCCTGCACAATACAAGAAACGTCATCGTGTTAGTGTGCAGCAAAGAAAAGAGGCGGCCCCCGGCACTTGCGTACGTTTACAATCCATCCTTTTTAAAAACACCAACCCTCTCACGCAAATCTGATAACAGTAATAGTTCTATTGTGAGGCGATTTCCCGCTCAAGTCCAGCCTTGATCCTGAATATGTCCTCTTCTCCTCCACCGGTGTGGATTGTGGTGGAATAAGCCGCAATCCTCCTTTCTGTTGGAAAAAAGAGAGAGAGAAAGGAAAAATCCAAGAGGATCAAGAGCCGAGAGAGCGGCTGGAGAATCGGATCTGGCGGCGAGGAGAGTTAAGGAGTGGCCTGTCCTATTTCTGACTGCACTCCCTCGTCCGACCACAGAGCCGTGCTAGTCCACTTCAGGCTGCTGGGAACACATTCCTCTACATCACAGGCTCATCCATTTGCTTTTTTTTTCATCTCAATCCTGGATTTAGGGAGATACAAAGCTGATTAAGCAACAAAAGCATATGGGAAGATAAAAGACACTTAGGTAATGGGTTTTGACAGTCTCTTTGGCATGGCAAAAAGGCTCATCCTCTTTTTCTTGCTTTGCTCCAAATATGTTTGTTATTCTGTTTCTTTGCCAACTACTTTTGAGGTGGTTAGGGTGGGGGAAGGGGTAGACGATGGAACTTTGTGGAAACGGCTTAGCAAAGATTCTACAAAGTCAGTACCACTTGTGTAAAATAAAAATAGGAGTGGGAATGATATCATCATCATCAGTAATTCTCTGAATTGACAAAAAGCAGTGAATTATGACCTATATGTGCCATTACAATGCATTTTCACAACATGTATGGGGGTTTGTAACCAATTAAATGTGGTTTTCAACAATAAAAAATTTGAGGTCCAGAGGCAAAAGTAAACAATTAGTATGATCAAACTTGAGTTTGAGCAAAAATAAAGAGCTTATTAAAATGAGACAATAGTTTTTTTTACCCCTTGATGCAATAGATTTAAGATTGATAGTTCTAAGATTTATTTAAGCAATAAGCTATAAAAAGTATAACAGAACATGCTACGCTAAAATAAATAATCTACCATAGAACATATCTTTTTTTCTCATATAAAAATATGAACAATTTAACTTTAATTGCAGTTTAAATATATTTTTATAAATATCTTTTCAAATATCTTTGTTTGAAATCATGGCCATCAATACAAAAAGGCACAATCTATTATGCTTAATTAAATGATCACTTAATTATTAAACTATTAATTAAAATGATTCATTATTATCATACAATAAAATAAATGTATGTAAAAAAATCTCAATCACTACTGAAATATGAAATAAGACATGTTATTTCCGTTCTTTTAAAAGGAGTAAAAGGACATTTCAGTAACCCTATGTCAGCGTAACAGAACAAATTCTATTAATTTACTGGATGCAAAACGTGAAATGTTGACACTAAGACAGGATGGCATTTACACCATCTTGATATTTCAGGCACTCCACCAAATCAGACAAACACCTTCCTAAAGGCCACATGGTCAGTCAAAAGCTTCTTGTCAATACCACTTAATGCTGTAGATTTGTGGCTTTGTGAGAGGGAAAAGAAAAACATATTTATCTTATTTCTCCATACATTGTTGAAAATAATAAGCCCTGGAAGATGCTTACTCACTTAGTCAAGATCGAGAGCAAGATAACAGAATGTGGATTAGAGCGCTGGGGTGATTAGGACTCTTTGTGTCCGTGTTTGTGTGCGAGCGGAGTGGCTGGAAGCTGAGTGGGTGGGTCGCCCGGACTGTAGGAGTGAGGGAGTATTAATCCGCGCTCAGTGGGAGCAGGACCTCAGCAAACAGCTCAAGCAGACAGAGCTTAAGGAAGGCCAAGCCTGAGAGAAAGTCCTAAATCTTCACATTAGCTCCCCGCGTTTCTTCTGCCGAACTCGTAAGCTCTTTTTCTAAAGAGAAGCACAAACAAATCACCCCCCCCCCCTCCTCCGTGGCTTCCAGCTCCAGCCCATGAGAAGGCACACCACCCTAAAGTCGACCCACCGCCAGACAACCCCTTCCACAAGCCCGCTCCTTACTTGCTGAGAGTCATGAAATCAGGGGGATTTGGAACGAGATTGCACTGGGTCTCTAAACCTCCAGAGCAGGAGAAAGCGGGAGGGAGGCGCTTCAGATCTCTAAGAGTCCTCTTCCAAAACGACGGCACTCCTCAAAATCGCATCATGGCTCTCTAAGCCCTGGCCCACTTTACATATTAGGTAAACCCAAGTTCAGGTGATTTTACAGTGAGAGGGCCAGGCCCTCAGTGTTTGAAGAGAAAAAGATTCAGCATGTGACAACAGATCCAAAGTCAAGACTTCCCAGAATATTATCAATATGAAAAGTTCCTGAGTTTTAATCACAAGGCATCATATATTTCAGTATGTTCATCAAGTAGAGGAAATTAGGCTCAGTGGCACAACAAGATGGAATGATCACAATGCCGCTTTGCAGAATCGAAATATAAATTGGATTATGGCTTCGGGTGTCGGGAAGTCATGGCTCATTTGATGCGTTTCTCAACTAACGTTGCTTTTTCCCCTAATGATGAGATGTATTAAGCACAGAGGCATCTCAAGTTTAATTTTTCAGCACCTATTGTCTTGCACCGTTTCGATTTATAACATTTTATGTGCGCCAAAAGCTAATAATTAATAGTGTTCTCATTATAACTTTGACAGACAATCAGCGAAGTAAATGAGACTGATCACATTATAAGATTTGATGATGTCAGAGAAATTAGACTGGTGTTGAGTGGTATTTTTGGTGGTGGTGTTGTGGCAACAGAAATTGCTAGTAAATTTCATGAAATAATTGGGTGACATGTAAAATGTTGAGGCAGAAAGACTCAAATAGTATTCAACTCCTAACATACTCCAAAATAATTTGTAGAGTGAATGAGTGCATCCCAACCCGTTATATCTCACTTGGCGAGACCAAAACATTACTAAGTAATGAGTATCCATTCTGAGGCCATGAGGAGTATTTAAATTCTATCGATAATCTAATCTGCCAAGGTGCGCGTCGACATCGCCGCTCCGATATTGATCACAGAGAGAGGTCAATGGAGGAGGAGGGTTGAAATAAGTTTTCTTTAAGGATGGAAATGACTCCACTCATGAGAGGAGGGGTGGGGGGTGGAGATGGAGAGAGGATGACACTGGAAGAAGGACGAGGACAGCGTCGGGCTGAAATGAGGGGAATCCATAGAGATTGTGCCGTCTATCTGCTTATAGCCCCGGGCGACTGGGGGAGTAAAGTTGCTAATGATCTCATCGACGTCAAATCTCTGCGATGTCAAACGGCAAGGAGGTACATCAGGGAAATGAGACATTGGACACCATATGTCCTGAGGTGTATCAAGGGTCCAAAGTTACTTTACAGCCAGCCAGGCAGCCAGATTAAATAGAGACAGAGCAGATTCTCTCAGGATGCACAGGTCCCTTACACCAGCACTGGCTCGCTGAGCTGATGATAATAACTAATGAACTACATGATAATGACACGGCAGTGTAAGTAAAATGGGGGATGTTTTAAACAGGCCGTAAAAATAGTTTTACCCAAAAAAGAACAGTCACGTTTAACAATCTGAGATTTGTGAAAATGTTTTCCTCCTCAATCCTTTAATAATAATTCATTACAAATGATATAGTCTGCGTTACAATCAGGGCTTGACGTTAACTTTTTTTGCTCACCAGCCACTTTGGATAGTGGTTTTCCAAAGTTACTAGCCTCTCAGCATTTTCACTGGGCAGAATTTTGACATCGATACCATGGGGAAAAACTGCTATATAGATATTTTCAATATTATCTCATAATTTGGCAGCAGGTATATTAGGCTGCGGTCACTTTAAGACCTTTATGAACGGACCCATTGTAGTTACACATGCGTTTTCTTTCTCAACTGTTTACGCTCACTTAAAACATAACTGACTGTGTTTACGTGAATACAAGACCGGCATTTAGACATTATTTATGTGTGTAGTTGACTGTTTAAGCGCTATAAGCAGCGAAAAAGAACTCAATTTAATACTGAGAGGCGGCTTAATGTGACTTTTGGTGTGAACATGAAATCTACTGGAATGAGTAAAATTATGCGCAATATGCGCAATCCCACACCGAAATGCAAGCCCTGTAACACCAACAATGTTCATCCAGAGCAAATGAGGGGAGGCGGGTTTGTGTGTCAACTTGCTGTCTGAGAGATCATGAGAGAGCAAGAAAGCACAGCTGGTATCGTGTGTCTATTCTGCTGAAAATGAGTACTGGAAGCGTTTAGATATTTCAGAATAGATATTTATCATAATTTTTGACAACACTACATTGCACTTAGTTTATTATTTCAGATGCCTTTTTAAAAGACTACACTTTAAGGTTCTGTACACGTAGTAACAGTTCTATTTAGAACTGTATCGTCCTGAAGAACCCTTTATATGTTGAAATGGTTCTTTGTGTTAGAGTTTGGGGTTTGGGAGTTTGGGGTTCTTTTATTCCCGCCTTTTTGTTTTTCAAATCTGTAACTGTCAAAGCCTCCTCATTACTGATTTTCTGGAGCTCAGCTTTACAACTACACAGACTGTCAACATACTCTGAACAGGTAAATGATTCTATGTCTATAAATTGTCTATAAATTATAACTTTGAAAATGGTAACAATCATTTCCTAACAATCATGTCTTTGTCTCTTTTTAGTTTAACAGAACATGTCAGTGTGAGCAGCTCTGTTCAGATAAGGATAACGTTACTCATCTTCTCTTCTCCACAAAGTAAGTAACAGAGATATGGAATTTATGATCCATATTGTTAGATTTTTTTTTAATTATGACTTTATGCCTAAACATACCCAGTCACAAAAAACATTAAAGCTATCCCATGACTTTATATCACTTTTTCCTTTTAACATGCAGACTCATACTGTCCATTTTTGCTAGTTTTGGCCTTCATGAACATAATTGTTTTTACATAATCAAATGGAAGAGACACAATGTGACTCTAAACTCGATTGTGTTCGAGTGTGACATGCTGTCACGTATCATAACCTCATCGTCTGCAGAGAGAATATCTGCCTCTCAGAATGCACACATAATGAAGGACATAAAGACATCATAGAGGATTGTGAAGATATTTCACTGGAACTTGGTCTTCATTACATCTATATCGTGTTCAGTGTCAATTGTTATTTATTAATGTATTCAGCTAACAACTGTTGTTAGATCATTTTTGCTACAACCTGCCATGTCAATACAAAATAATAGTACCTAATTGACACAACATGCTGTTTTTTATGTAAAACCTAAAAAGAGGCAACAAGATATAAGACCAAGTAGATAGAGGACTAAAAAAACAATATTAATAAATAATTTATAAAAAATAATAGTAATATTAATAATATGAAGATACTAATATTATTGAAAATAAATATTATTGAAAAGGTTTTTTATACCACCATTAAGGTCCTATATAGCACTTTCAAAGCGTAGTTCTTTATGGAGCCTTATAAAAAGGGTTCTTTTTAGCACTAAAAAGGGTTCTGCTATTGTTACAAGCCGATGAACCCTAATTTGGTACTGTTTAGAACCATTTTTCTTTAGAGTGTACAATTGAAAAATGTATGTATTATATATAGAATTCAACCCGTCAGAGTGGCTAGTAGGAGTGACAGTGTTACACGCCACCACTGAAATCCACCTGCATTTGGCGAGTGTTAATGTCAAGGCCTGATTACAATATTAGAAAAATTAAAAAACTTATTTGTGTCCCTTTTGCAGTTTTACTAACACCCTTGAGAGTAAAGCATATTGTGCTTCAATGGAAGCAAGAACATCTGATGGTCTGTACAATCCTAAAATGTTCTGTTCTGACACAAACCCCACTGTATATTCATAAAACAGACAAGTAAATATCTCTGTTTATGCAAAACAAATGTGTTTTTCTGGTGAGGATTAGTATGGTACAGTGCTGTCAAATACTAAAACAAGCAAACAGAGATCAATTTCCAACAACATATGTCCAGATGGACATAAGAAAATGAGTTGGTCAGTGGTGGTCAACATCTCACGCCAAAACATGTTTCTCTGAGCCGTGATCACACTAATCTTCTACGTGTTGTGTTTAAAAGGGGGGTTTATAGAGATTACCAGTGAGAGTGAGAAAAATACACTATACACACACAAATGCCCAAGCTGGAGTCATAGTACAGTCTACATCACTACAATTCTGCCATTTTTATAATGCAATTGAAAGGTAAACATTTTAAAATAGACAATATTTTCACGATAGTCCATCAGTCTCTAAAAAAAAACAACAGATGTGAATGCTTAGAGTTATTTGCATCGAAATAATAGCACATCAGAACAATTTGTAGCGGCCAGGTCCTCAAATTCCTAAATCCTTTCCATTAAAACGATATTTATTTATGCACATTCCTATGATGACCATCATTTTTTCCTCTTTGCATCATAAGGAGTTTTTCAGCATAAAGCTCAGTTCTGAAAATATTTTTATGGCCTATATTTATTCACAAAGCAGAAAATTCCACTCTGGGCCTATAAATAAATAAATATAGCAGATGCTCTAAATAAATGGATGCCTTAATAAGGTTAACTATTTTGGCTTTTGAGAGGCTTCTCATATTTTTCCAAGGGCCTGGCCAAATTAATGACAGTAGATCTAATGCCATTGCAGTACTTGGGAGTGTGTCCAATACTTTAAGGCACGCCGTTAATATAGACTTTGAAAGAGATTGATTTGAACATCAAACAGTACCTTATAGGCTGGCCTCTTTCAAGCTGGTGGGGTTTAAAGTTCTGGTGTCAGCACTGGAGCTCAACCTGCTGTGTAGATTAACATAATTATGCTCGGAGGAATTCAGTGGTATAGTAACCATAACGACCCATCCCTGAGTTTAGGATTGGGAAGAGGCCTGACCCTATGGATCAAGGATCAAAAAATTATGATTACCTAATAAATAAAATGCTGTGGAATCAGTTTAGAGCGTGAATTGCTCTTTCTTTTGGGAGCAAACTATTTTCGCGCACTGAAATAGTTATTGCAGCATTCATCATTTTGTTGCTAATTGAATAGGAGTCTGTTCATTTTTTAGATTGATTAAAATATTTCTCAATCTCAAAATTGTTTGCAAATCAGTTTTATCTCAGAAGGAAGTCATGGTTAAACGTGAAAGCCACTAACTGTGGAGACTTTCCTAACTTATGAGATCATCTTATGAAGTGCTACTCAAACTTAACTTTGATTGGGGGTGATGTCAGGACAAAACGTCATCATTATTTCACAAAGAGACAAATACTCTGCTCTACAGGAAAAGGTCAAGCATTGACCGTGAAGGTTGAATCTGTGCCTGAAATGGACTCGTTTCGAGCTTAGAAAAGGGCCCGAATCAGAGTGTATCTCTCCTGTGGTTTGAAGTTTTACGATAAATGCAGGGATGCTACATAAAGACATGAAGATGTCATAAACGGCACAGTGGACTGAATAATGAACATGAGGAGATTCAGTCATTCTTTAGAGGCTCAGCTGATGCATGTAATCAACCATTATTACCCGAACCAATACAAAGTTAATCCTATTGAAAAGATATTAATAATGAGAGAGCTCAAACGGCTACGCATTTAACGTAGCATGGACACACTTGACAAAATCCAGTGTCAGTAGATCAGTGTCTCGTCTCTAAAACCGCGATTCTTCCGCCGGTTCCCCGAAACATTCCCTCCTCCATCCATCGGGCTCGCATGCAGCTGCTCCTCAGCATCCACCCCTCCACCGGCGCTCCGGCCTCAGGCAGTCCCGGCTTGAGCCAGCCCTCCGCGGCTAATCACCCTTTCCCAAGACACTCCTCATCAAGACAGCCTTTACAACAGATCAATCTTCTCCTGACAGTTCATTTAGACTGAATTAATTTGGAATTAGGGGCCATTACTGCAATTGGCAGCCACTGATATTCCCAGGACTCTGTCTGTTATCCTCTCTGTAAGGGAACAGGCCTTTGAATTGACTAGATAAGGTTCTTTTCTCTTTTTTTTTTAAGTGCTGGCTTAGCTGAGCAAAAAATTCGATTGATTAACCGAGTCATCATTGTGCTAAATTGGCTATAGCTATGCTGTTTGTGTAGGTGAGGGATATTATTATTATTATTTTATTACGCTGATGACATTAAAGTAGTGGTCACAGAAAATGTCAATAGAGATGCAACTGTAGTCTGAGATGCCTCAATGTCAGTTTTAAAATAATGTTAATAATACAATAAAATGAGAATATAAATTATTAGATTATTCCACAATAAAATAGAAATAGAGGAGAATATTAAGTTAATTTTTCAGTTTGTTTGTATTATCTAACAGAAAATATGTATTTTATAGTGATCTAAGTACCCTATTTTAGCTAACACTACAATAAATTATTTTATTGTTTTTTTAATAATAATAATATTTTAACAATAGACTAAATTATATTATTATTACTGTAGTGTTAGCTAAAGGGTTTAATTCACATTTAGTTCAGTTATTAATAATTATTATTTTAATACTAATATAATATTAATAATAATAATTTATTATTATTATCTGCATGCTTTTTCCTGTGATTGATAAGATCTCCCATATAACTAACGAAACTAATTTTGTTCAGGTGTAAACTTAAAATTAACCAATTATATATTGGGGGCAATGTTTGTAATATTCTGGTCTCGTCGTGTAGCTTTTAAGAATCCTTCTCATCTGAGGTGTGCAGCTCTGGTTCAGGAACTCAATGTGGGTTTTGCAGTGCATGCTGGGAGTCCATGGGGTTCATGGTCAGTGACCCAGCGTGCTGGAGCCCGAACAGCATGGCGATACCTCTTTAAAGAGCTTAACGCTCAACAGCATCCTTAATCTCTTTTCAGCACTAGCCCAGGGAATCCCTCTCTCCTCAAAAAGGGACAGGGAGGAGTTCAAATCTCAGCCACTGTATTGCATGGCAGGTCTCAGAAAATAAAAAAAGCCATAGTGAGTAAAAGTAATCAGCCCAATTCAGATCAGCGTGTCTTTCTTCCTCCTTAAAGGGATAGTTCACCTAAAAATGAAAATTCTGTCATCATTTACTTACCCTTAAATTGTTCCAAACCTGTATGAATTTCATTCGCCTGCTGAACACAAAAGAAGATATTTTAAAGAATGTCGGTAACCAAACAGTTGATGGGCCCCATTGACTTCCATAGTATTATTATTTATTTTTTTCATACTACGGGAGTCAGTGGGGTCCATCAACTGTTCGGTTACCTATATACTTCAAAATATCTTCTTTTGTGTTCAGCAGAAGAAATTTGTAGAGGTTTGGAACAACTTGATGGTTTTCATTTTTGGGTGAACTATAACTTTAAATGTAATTCCTTTTTGAGGAGCTAAGACACAAGAAGCCATATAGATTTATTTGCTCTGACTGAACATGATTACAACGATAAGTGATCGTGAACAGTTAATTTATGTGATTACTGGACTGTGACTAATTGATTATGGATTCAAGAGTCCGTTAATTATTTGATTACTTCAAATGGTTCCCAGACTGCTATTAAGGGAGACCGGGGCTAGTTGTCACAGTGAAAGGGTGATTCATTATAGGATATAAAGAATAAGGATTTAAAAAAAAAATGTTACCTGTCAAAATATTTTAAAGCTTGGCATAGCTAGAAAAGGGTAGTTTTTGGTGGATTTTATGAAACAATACTGCATATTAAACCTTTTTTGAAGCACAGGCAAATCCCCATGTACCCAATTAAGTTTTCTCAACTTGACTTTGAAATAAAAGTTACATATTTATTTCTAAATTAGCAGTTTTGAGTATAAGTACATTTACTTATACTCTTTGACATAAAATACGATTATTGTAACAAATATTTTCTAATGTCTAAAACCATTCAATTAAATTAATAATTTTTGACTTATTTAAAAATAATTTAGGCTCCAGTGGGCCCTGTCCCTCTGGTTGAGAACTACTGCTATAAAGTACATACAGCTATACTGTTTATTGACAGGTTCCATTGTGACAACTTACCCCACATAGTGTGTCCTCCTATTGAGCCATGTTACAACAAAAGGTCAATATGTACTTAATGAACTGTATCTTTACATATAACATGTAATAAATATACCCTGAGAACAATTCACAGGAGTGCCCCGGGCTTCCATATATAGTTGCTCACATCCTAAAGCTTGTGATTACAACAAACAGTTCATCTGAATGAGGTGAGAAAGGTGTGAGAATGAGAGAGAAGGTGAGAGTCTCTCAGCTCTTCCGAACAGGTAAATATTAACACTGACACAGTCCTGTCATTCCCAGACTGCCTTGCAGGAGAGCTTAACAGGAGAAAACTGAGACGTGCCCCCTATAATTCCACCGGCACCCGATGACAGCTTCCCTCAGCGTGTACTGAAGATCCTGCAAGATAAACATGGTGAGCCTCATGTCTGACACACACAGTGTGCAGACACATGCATCGCACTCATATATAAATTCCTTCAATCTAACACACCGCTGAGCCTGAGAATAACGCAATGGGTGCAAAGACGCCAAGAGACCTCATCTTGACCGCTACAGGTTCACTTCTTGGCTACTGATTAAACATGAAACAATTTTGTGATGAAGGTAGATCAAGGTGAACAGAGCTTAATTTGCTTTGTAAAATTATGTTACCGTATTGAACCAAAGCGTTATTTTGCCCTTTATTTAAACGCTTAGGGCTGCACGATACATCGAAATAAAATCACAATATGGCTTAATGCATCAAATTGCACAGACTGCGAATTAATTAAATATGCGATAAAGTGAAGAGTTTCACACTGAAACCAGCTGTGCATTCGTCCAATTTCCGGCAACCCCGTCAAAATAAAATCTCGATGGTTTAATGTTTGAAAATGAAGAAATGAAGACAAATATTAGTATTGTAATTTTAGATGAACTATAAATAAAATTATTTTCATTAAATACTTGATTCATTTTACAGTACAAGAGTTACAATATTACGATATATTTCTTAATTTGTTTATATATTATTTCATAATCAGAATTGAAAAAAAAAAATTATTGCAAAAAATAAAATAAATCATTCAGGCCTAAAAGGATGGTTTGCACATAAAAAAAAGTATTCAGGAGCATTTCCATAATTTGCTTTCCCCAACAAAAATCACCCCACTTATTTTAGAATGATTATTTCCAAATATAGCTATCCAGTCATCTGCAGAACATTCCTGTGTTTATTCATATAGAATAAGTAGAAAAAGTAAATATTAATCTAGTAGTATGGTAAGGGGCCTTCATTTCAGAAACATGCTTGAAGCGGTTGACCAATCATAACACACTGTTTCAGCCAACCAATCAGAGCACATTGCACTTTTCAGAAGGACAGGCTTCATAGAGACCGGAACTAAACAGAGTGATACTGACAGACTGGATAAGTGGTGCTGCAACAATGTAAAATAAGGTGTTTTTGAACATTCAAGTATGAAAACCTAGACCCTAAAAATAAAATCAAGACTTTTTGAAAGAACATAATATGGCTCTTTAAAGTATTAGTCAAGCATCACCATTTTACATCCATCAAGCTTATATATATATATATATATATATATATATATATATATATATATATATATATATATATATATATATATATATATATATATATATATATATATATATATATATATATATATATATATATATATATATATATATATATATATATAAATAAGTGTATATGGTTACCTGTTATAACTGCAACAATATACAAAACGGATTTTGGTTAAAAAAGTAACTATATACAGGAGTATATGGGTGTGAAGGCCTGTTCACACCAACAACAATTAACTAACGATAACAATTAACTAAACTCACAAAAGAGGGTTTTCGCAGTGATGCCATTGAAGAACCATTTTTTTGTGTTTGCCAAAGAGCCTTTCAAAGAACAGTTAATAAGTAATGCACACATTTCAGATACAAAATAAAGACATACAGTATATATTTATTGAAACAAGGCAAAAGGCTGAACTTTATCTGCACCTCAACCTACACGACTGACCCAGAGTACACAGAGAGCCACTGTACTTATTATTTTCCAGGTACAGGGGAATTTTTCAAGGGGTTGTGAAATTTTATGGACCCTTTAATGTGTGGTGCCTCAGTGTGTGAGATCTTCTGTACTGTACACATTTGTCTGACAGCGCGCAGACAGCGAGGCGTTGCAGTGAAGTTCATTGGAAGTATTTTAAGCGCAAGTGTCACAATTTGACACAGTCTTGATAATAATCGAGTCAACACACACTACATTGGTTTAGAGCTGAGAGGATGTATATGAGGAATCTGCACTGGCGGATTTGAAGAGAGTTACAAAACTGCTTTTACAGCATGATTCCATGATTGACAGATAGTGATGGACCACCGTGAAGTGATTATATTGTCATCAAATAATGAAAGGCTGTGAATTTTCTGATTAGGCTCATCAGATTATATAAATATGATGCTGAGGTATGTTTTTCAGTTTAGTTAACCTGTCCGTGATGTTCTCCTCGATCATTGACTTCAAAGTAATTTGCAGAATGTTGAATTGACTCTTTGAAATTTACTTTTCTCCACAAAGCAGTTTGTGACAAAGTCAAACACATTAAAGGCCTATTCACACCAACAACAATTAACTAACGATAACAATTACTAAACTCCCAAAAGAGGGTTTTCGCAGTGATGCTATAGAAGAACCATGGTTTGTGTTTGCCAAAGAGCCTTTCAAAGAACAGTTCCTATAAAAAAATAAAAAATAAATAAAAAAATCACTATTAAAGAGCATGGGCATTTAAATAAACATTTACCAATTTAAATGTAATAAACATAACAGTGTGTCGGTGTGGATGCTAATATACACTCTTAAGTGTAGGTTCTTTATAGGTATCTGGTTCCATGAAGAATTTCAACATCCATGTAACCTTTCCATTCCACAAAAGGTTAAAGTCTGGTGGATTCTGATCCAGTGGTTATTATCATTTATCAGTTGGATAAGAAAGTGTTCTGAAAGTGATTCCAACAATATCGTTCCTCTGTGTCATTGTTATTATAGTTGTGGTGTGGACTTCCCTTTTCTCTTAGAATTAGAACGACTATTAAAACTTTATTGTTGTTATCATCCTTCGAGAGAACATGCCTTTAGAATTGATGTGACGTGGAATATTAGGATTAGCCAAATCAAAATTGTAATTACTGTATATATGTTGAGTCTCTTCAAAATACTGCCCAATTTTAAGATTTGTCCATGCTGAATCAATAGCAATTAACAGCTCAGATTAAAAACAAACAGCTGTGGAAAAACAGCTTTATCTGGGTTTTTAAAAATAGTCAAATTCAGCACATTTGCAAGAGGCTTTCTCTATTTTGCACATTCCTTCCAAAGCCTCGGAAAGGCTGCCAGATAAACCAGGATTTAAGACTTATTCATCATTAATACCCAAGATTCATGGGAATTTGTTAGGATTATCACAGTTTTGAGTCAGGAAAACACAGTGTTTATCTTGTCTAATGATAAAATCTCCCCAGAGGGAGTAAGTGTGTAACCCAGCTACTCTCAGGATTTAACCCTTTTTCTCCCATTCACAAGAACATGTCAGACTGGGATTTTACTAATCATCTTCATCTTATCTAAGAATCTAATTAAAAGCCTCTCCCCAGAGATAATCAGTTGAGAAGTGACTATCACACTATAATAGTCATCTGACAATTGACAGTAACTTTACAGCTACTTAGCTAGGAGGCATCTACTATGAATTAGCATTACAAATAATTTAAGCTCATCACTCAGTCATTATAGTTTTTAGTTAAGTCTGAAGTTTTGAGTAATGATGGAACCACCACTTTAGGTACAGGGGTTTTTATTTGTCAAAGTTCATGATTCCAATGAAGTTGGGACTAATTTCTACATAAAGATGACTTGAAAAACAATATCCATAGTAGTCAATATACAGTAAAGTGGAATAACTGGTAAAGTGGGCCTCTTATTTAATCTATCATTATATATTTATATACAGTGAGGAAAATAAGTATTTGAACACCCTGCTATTTTGCAAGTTCTCCCACTTAGAAATCATGGAGGGGTCTGAAATTGTCATCGTAGGTGCATGTCCACTGTGAGAGACATAATCTAAAAAAAAAAAATCCAGAAATCACAATGTATGCTTTTTTAACTATTTATTTGCATAATACAGCTGCAAATAAGTATTTGAACACCTGAGAAAATCAATGTTAATATTTGGTACAGTAGCCTTTGTTTGCAATTACAGAGGTCAAACGTTTCCTGTAGTTTTTCACCAGGTTTGCACACACTGCAGGAGGGATTTTGGCCCACTCCTCCACACAGATGGCCCCGGTCATCCTCTCCTTAATACAGTGCAGTCACCCTGTTCCATGTGCAGAAAAACACCCCCAAAGCATGATGCTACCACCCCCATGCTTCACAGTAGGGATGGTGTTCTTGGGATGGTACTCATCATTCTTCTTCCTCCAAACACGTTTAGTGGAATTATGACCAAAAAGTTCTATTTTGGTCTCATCTGACCACATGACTTTCTCCCATGACTCCTCTGGATCATCCAAATGGTCATTGGCAAACTTAAGATGGGCCTTGACATGTGCTGGTTTAAGCAGGGGAACCTTCCGTGCCATGCATGATTTCAAACCATGACGTCTTAGTGTATTACCAACAGTAACCTTGGAAACGGTGGTCCCAGCTCTTTTCAGGTCATTGACCAGCTCCTCCCGTGTAGTTCTGGGCTGATTTCTCACCTTTCTTAGGATCATTGAGACCCCACGAGGTGAGATCTTGCATGGAGCCCCAGTCCGAGGGAGATTGACAGTCATGTTTAGCTTCTTCCATTTTCTAATGATTGCTCCAACAGTGGACCTTTTTTCACCAAGCTGCTTGGCAATTTCCCCGTAGCCCTTTCTAGCCTTGTAAAGGTGTACAATTTTGTCTCTAGTGTCTTTGGACAGCTCTTTGGTCTTGGCCATGTTAGTAGTTGGATTCTTACTGATTGTATGGGGTGGACAGGTGTCTTTATGCAACTAACGACCTCAAACAGGTGCACCTAATTTAGGATAATAAATGGAGTGGAGGTGGACATTTTAAAGGCAGACTAACAGGTCTTTGAGGGTCAGAATTCTAGCTGATAGACAGGTGTTCAAATACTTATTTGCAGCTGTATCATACAAATAAATAGTTCATATATTGTGATTTCTGGATTTTTTTTTTTTTGATTATGTCTCTCACATGCACCTACGATGACAATTTCAGACCCCTCCATGATTTCCAAATGGGAGAACTTGCAAAATAGCAGGGTGTTCAAATACTTATTTTCCTCACTGTGTATATATATATATATATATATATATATATATATATACATACATATACATACATATATATATATATATATATATATACAGTATATATATTCTACCATCAAGTTTATCCTAAACCAGGGGTCCAATCCTGCTCATGGAGAGCCACCTTCAAGCAGAATCTGAAATCGAACACTTCTCCACTATATATTATGTGAAAAACAGTACGACAAAAGAGTAGTTTGTCTGAATACATAGTATTCGAAAAACAGCAGGTCAAAAGTACCTGGATGACCTACTACTTACTCTGAGATTCTGAAGTGCACATTCGCTGGACACTTTACTACTTTACTATGAGGCCACGGGAGAGTGACGTAACTGATGCTGGTAGGTCACATGACAGTAACAACATGGCGGATGTAGTATGTTTAAATTTCATTCATACTACCCATATTCCTACTAAAAGAAGAACGGGTTTTTTATTATTTCATTTGCGAGCTACTTTTTATAAATGAAAGTGTCTGAGAGCTACTCGTGTTATACAATACTGAAATCTCCCGGACCGAATACAATTATAGGACAAATATTTTTGCTCCTGAGACTTCCACAGAAGATTTTTTGTTAAACGTATAATTCCTAGATGTTTTTTTTTTTTTTTATTACTTCTGTTCACTTTAAGGTCCTGCTATAATATTTCAGTTTCAGTACAGTTCATATATGTTATTTTCAAGGTATATACCAATACACATGTTGACATCATGCACTCCAGACAAATTTCTTTTCAAGTAAAATGGGCCATCCCTAACTTATCAAATATTATCCTATTGGTCCAAGTTATGACTGGAAATTTTATCAGGCACATTGTGTAGCTAGGCTATAGTTTGTCTTTAGCTCAAAGTCAAATGGCAATAAATTGAAAGTCAAGTCTTAAATGTTGTATTTGCAGAGTTAAGTCTTAAGTCCTCAAAATTGGAGCTCAGTCGGAGACAAATCCAAGTTACGAGTTCACATTTTTGTCTCCAGCCAAGGGAACAAATGGGGAGTATGCGATTGTCCCAAGCTTGAAAAACGTGGAGAAATTTACACTCACATAAAGGATTATTAGGAACACCTGTTCAATTTCTCTTTAATGCAAATATCTAATCAACCAATCACATGGCAGTTGCTTCAATGCATTTAGGGGTGTGGTCCTGGTCAAGACAATCTCCTGAACTCCAAACTGAATGTCAGGTGCTGGTGGTGGTGGTGTAATGGTGTGGGGGATGTTTTCTTGGCACACTTTAGGCCCCTTAGTGCCAATTGGGCATCGTTTAAATGCCACGGCCTACCTGAGCATTGTTTCTGACCATGTCCATCTCTTTATGACCACCATGTACCCATCCTCTGATGGCTACTTCCAGCAGGATAATGCACTATGTCACAAAGCTCGAATCATTTCAAATTGGTTTCTTGAACATGACAATGAGTTCACTGTACTAAAATGGCCCCCACAGTCACCAGATCTCAACCCAATAGAGCATCTTTGGGATGTGGTGGAACGGGAGCTTCGTGCCCTGGATGTGCATCCCACAAATCTCCATCAACTGCAAGATGCTATCCTATCAATATGGGCCAACATTTCTAAAGAATGCTTTCAGCACCTTGTTGAATCAATGCCACAAAGAATTAAGGCAGTTCTGAAGGCTAAAGGGGGTCAAACACAGTATCAATATGGTGTTCCTAATAATCCTTTAGGTGAGTGTATATGTATAAGTAACTAAATATGACACGTCCACCCCTCAGTCTCAGAGGCCAAAAGCCTATGTCTGCTGGGAGTGAGCTGGAATACATCAGCCATAACCCCCATTAGTTCTCAAAGTTGCCTTTCAGTTCAACACATGCAAACTGTGGGTTTCTGAATTGGGCACAGGGGCTTTTATAATTGCAGCTTTAAAATCTATTTGATTCTCAAGCCATTGGAGACAGAGGGCCACAGAGAACACCCAATTCTCGGTGGGAATCCCAGACCTGACTCAATTACATAAATATCAATTAGAAGGGAACTGGGGGATTGGGCTTGATCTGCCCCTAGAGAGGGTGGCCAAGTGTGGGGAGCAGCAGAGGAGGGGAGAGGGAGGAGACGGCACTTAAAACAATCAGCTGTCATGTTTCATTTGCACACTTTAGTTCACAGTCATGCTGTAAAAATGATAGCAGGCGGAAATACTGTCGCAAACAATGTGAAATTTAATTAACCGGCAGATGTAACTGGACAGAAATACCAAAATCCATGCAGAAATGTTAATTAAAAATCAGTTTATCTAAGGATTTAAGCAGAAGTCCAAATTAATTAATGTCAAATGTCTCTCTGAGGGACTGTGACAATCGTCATAATTCCATGGAAGCCCAAAAATTGGAATAAAAATGTACACTATGGAAAAGATTTACTCCCATTGGTGGGCCCCTCTTTCATGTCTAATGGAACGATTGGTTAATAAGGCTGACAGCTAAGAGGATTACGATCAGTTTTGGGCCGTGCCTGATAGTGCCCTAAGCATACGAGAGAATCCCCCCCGTACTGTCAGGACTCATATACTCAAAACTGATCGACGCTATAGGCTCTTTATCATTCACAGCTTGAGGGATTTCACTCTAATGAAGGCCAATAGGATGAGGGCAATTTTTGATATCCGTATTGAGTGTCAGTGGGGGTTTCTTCTCCAGTGACGCGTCTGTGAGGTGTGAGGAAATCAAGGGCCCATTAATCCACAGCTCTGGGAGGGTGAGATTGCAGAATCCAGTCACAGTCGGGATGAGTGTAGAGGTGTGAGGACTGGCTTATGGAACGAATCATGAGGAAGGGAGGCATGTCTCCATACATAAAACTGCTCTATCAGTTCACGGTCAGGGATTTGGAGATATTAGGGTCTCTGCTAAGCATATGTAGCATGCTTTAGACTGCTCTCTGGGATATTCATGGAGTTCAGATACTACACTTTATTGGATGTCACACATATGCTGTTTGAAAACATTTACTGCATGGTCAGTGCCTCCACATTCCTAATTCTAATTATAAAATCCAAATTTGAAGTCCAAATTTTCTTGGACGATATAAGGTCTGAGGTCAGGTATTCTTAGTGCAAGACAGGGTCATTCAACACTGTTTTTTGTGAATTGGCCATTTGGTCAGTTCAGAAACATGGTCATACATAGTCTTGTATTTCATTGGCTTATGCAAACAACAATAAAGTGTGGATTGGGAAACAACGACTTAATTAAATACAAAGAACTCATAAGAATTTAGTTCCACTATGGAAGGAACTATTACATCAACTTCCCTAAACAGCTGCTTTAATCATTAAGGTAGTTTTCTTCAAGCATTTTGGAGACAAAGTCGCAGTTCTTCTGTATTTAGTTTTTTTTTTTTATGTAATCACAGACAGACTCGATGATGGTGAGATCAGATCTCCGTGTGGATTATACCGGCTGTTGTCAGACTCCTTGTGCATACAAAAATCTCACTAGATTATTACAATTAATGGCAAAAGGGATGTTTGGAAATGTAAACTGATATTTCCTACTGACTTCCTACTGGGGGGTGAAAATACTAACGTGCCTAAGACTTTTGCACAGTACTGTGTGTATATATATATATATAATCAAGGCCCTCATGCTGTTGGCCCTAAAAATCACTAATCAAAAAATCCTTTAAAATGATTATCCATATCTGTGTCACTGCCCAGCACCTTAGATCAGGTGAGAGAAAAGCGAAACAGGCTGCCCACAACCCCGTCACACATAGCAGGAGCATCTCTTCCGTGTGCCGCAGGTCGTCCGGGCACTGTGGCGAGGCGGTAAATATGGGCTCAGAGAAAGTGCGATATGACACTAATCAGCTTGTGCGGTGCATTTCCCCAGCATACGCTTCCAAGTGAGCCCACGCTCTCCCAGGAGCGCCAGTGAACGGGGCCATGACAAACTTTATTTAGCTGAGCAGGTGCCATGACCAATTGAGCCACGTGACTGACGGAGGCGGGCCGTGATTCAACAAGTGCACACTGAGGGAGAGCAATGTGAGATTTGTGCCACCTAAAGCCTCACCTTTCACTAATGAAAAAACATCCTTGGAATTGGGGATCTGTATGGCACCGCTCAACATGTTTATTCACAGGGTTTCGTAGCCGCTTGTGGAAAAGACTGACCTTTTGACCAAACCAAAGACTGACGCTCAGAAAACCAACCCTCTTTTTGGTTTTAGTTGTCCGACGGCTGAAGTCCTGCTCTATTAATGCTTATCTGTCACGCCTCAAGCTTTTTCTACCTGTCTACATTTTTTTCCGCTGCTGTAAGCTCAAAATCACTCAGCATCGATCGCTCCATATCCTCCGAGTCCCTCCTGTCTCACTCACTAATTCTCCCTTTTACCCCTTTCATCCGGATTGAGCACGATGAGGTGGCAAAAAAAAGAAAGAAATCAATAACAGGGCCAAGTGGGAGAGGTCAAAGTTCAACAGGGTTCCTGACGGATGTGTCAGGAAGGCCTGGACTTTGAAACAAGAAGCAGGGGGAGAGGCCGTGGCTTGCGCCCGGCGGCAGGCGAGATGGAGATCAAATTTACAGGCTTCGATCGGACCAGTGTGTTGGTGAAGGGATATTAGAGGAGGGTTTACAGGGTAATCAGATCAGCCCCATTAGAGTACGAGAGGGTCGGCTTTATCTGGCTCAGGGCCAACGTGTGTCAGAGACGGGGCCAGGGCAAATGACAGTGTCGGAAAAAACACCTGACATGCACTGATGACTGACTCGTGCCCTCTGGAGAACCAACATTAGGTAATGACTACAGACGAGGATCCGGTCTGTGATATAGATGTACGGGTCAATAAGGACAGATCCCTCGCCACATCATGAGAGGTGTGATGTGCATGTTTCGCTAAATTCAAAGGCCATCAAGCTTCTCAAATCAAACTAACAGCACTGGTTTATACCAACACTGTACTCTGCTTCGGTCACGTTTCCTGAATTATTCGGTCAAAACACTCATTTACAAGCATATGCACCATGTAATCATAGCTTCTGTTACAGAGGCTTATTATTGTCAGAAGAACAGTAATGTAAATATAATATAATATAAATAATAAGTACACTTATTTAACAAAACATTTTATTATGCATGCAGTAAATTTGATCAAAAGTGACAGTAAAGACATTTATTATCTTACTAAAGATTTCTATTTCAAATAAATGCTGTTTTTCTGAACTTTCTATTTATCAAAGAATATTGAAAAAAATGCATCAGGGTTTCCACAACAATATTAAGCAGCACAACTGCACATCTCAACAATGATAATTATATGAAAAGACTGGAGTAATGGCATGTGAAAATTCAGCATTTCAAATTAAAAAAATGTATAAAAATATTTGTATTATTCATTCATACTAGTTGGTCTGTTTTCTTAAATCACAATATCTATTTAAACAGCATAATTTTACTTTGCCATCTAAAGAATCGCCTGACACAATAGAGCATTTATTGATTTAATTCATCCCACTGGAAAAGAGCACTCAAATATAAAACTGTAATCATTCATTGTAATCTCTGTAGTGCTGTTTAATCACAGGGCTTTTCCATAGAGGAATTAGCACATTTTCCTCTCAAAGCGCTATAGATGACTGAGTGTAAATATGCGTGTGTGAGCGTTTGAGGAGGTTGCCATGAAAAGCAAATTAACTGTCGGTTAAATGACTGACATCTTCATGATACGGGTAATTATCACCACTGATGTTTTCAAATGAGTTGAACAGATCTATTCACTGCCCCTCTTCCTGAGGGATGCTTTGTTAAATGAAGAAAGAGAGATGGTAATACATTATGCCTACACACACACACACACAGACACAATGTCTTTTGAGGTTTGTGAACTAGAATACAGTACCACAATGATCTCGGCATCATGGAGATGCTCTTCATTCATGTTCTTATCAGAAGAAGTGATGGCAAATCGGATAGTCCAATCAATCTAGCCACATTTTGCAAGCTACACTCTTAAAAATAAAAGTTCTTTATTGGCTTCTGTGGTTTCATAAATTCCTTGAACTTCCATGGATCCATCCATGGATGGTGGAAAAAGGTTATTTAGATTATTCAAATGTTCTTCAAACCAAAGGTGCATTCATTTACAGTTTCTCAATAAAATTTCACTGTCGAAATTGAGTCATTTCAATAGGAATGCATGCGATTTTGAGTTTTGCGTGAGGATGAAACATTTCCCCATGGATATTTCGCTCATGTTTAATTTGGTCAATCAAATTCACCATGCTGACCAACAGAAAGCTGCTCGATTTGAAAGCGAGATCTGTGTGAGCTACGCTTTATACATCGCTACAATATTGATGAGTGGCAATGGACTTTTTTGCCCACACATTTTCACTAAATATCGGTATTGTTCTCTTAGAAACAGTTAATCGAAAGTTTTTTTGGGGAACCCAAAATGATTCTTCATTGGCATTGCTGTGAAAACTGCCTTTTTTAAAAGTTTATTTTTAAGTGTAGTCCTCTTCATTTAACAGCAACAGAGGCGGTAACAGGAAAAAAAAAAACTACAGAAGTGTGTATGTGAGTACATAAATAGAGGTGGTGGTCTGGGGAGGTTGGGGAGAAATCCATTTGCAATTTAAATGGAAATTTAATGATCCCACGGAGGCAGTGAATTAGCCTCCTGATCAATTGATCATGTCAAGGACAAATAGGTAAACAAACATGTCCATTAATTCTGGCCCTCCCTCTGTCCTTACGTCTCCTCCCTGCTGGGGAAGAGTGTTGGAGGATTACCAGGGAAAAGAAGCAGGAGGCGAGGGGGAGGTGAAGGAGCTAACAAGGCCCTGACAAGCTCCCAGCAACTGGGGGGGGGGGGGGGGGGACTGTCACTTCATTCCCACCCCACTGGGACGGACCAGCCCACCTCTTTACATGGGCAGTTGGGCCCAGCAAGACTCTGTTCACCATCACGGGGAGGAGAGATAAGAAGCGGGCATGGATGCAGAGAGAGGAGGTTCCTTGACACGGTGATCTCCACCAATCTGGCTCTGGATCAGCGCTGAGTGCATCGGTGTGGACGGGGACGAGGGCACAGTGCCAGTTCCTTGATGACTGATCACCAGCGTTCATTGACTATTGGTTACAGTGACAGTAGCACATGTCACTTCACATCTGTTCCAGAATGAAAGACTGCAAAGAGTCAGTGAAGCTGCAAGAGTTTCTAGATTAAAGAAGAAAAAAAATCTAAGATCAAATGCACCAGTTAAAAAAAAAAAAAAAAAAAAAAAAAAACGCACTCAACTGCTAAATGAAGAAAGGTCAGGGGGTGAAATCAACAATTATTCTTGAAATAAATGCTTTAATTCCCTTATATGAGCATTGATCATTCCTCTTTAGGCCATTTAAACCTTCTTATATGGAGTCTTTCAGCCCAAAATTATCTTTTCCAATCGTCTCTGCTAATTAGCCTAATAAGAAAGAGATGAGGGGTTTCTATAGCATGACTCTCATTGAAAATCTATCAAGACATCTTGATTACCGCTAATAGCTCTGGCCAGAGTCAATGGGTCTAAAAGGAAAATTTGCTCAGTTCTTTCAGGAAAAGAGTAAAAATACAATAATATAAAATAAAAATATTCACTTTCAAATTGGCTAATGATAATGTACGAGATCTCTCACGGTGCTAGATATCAGATACTGTAGAGTTTGCACGGATGACATGCTTGCCAATTCCAATAAGGGGATATTCTTATGCATGCAGATGTGGTTTAAGAATGATAAAAAAGCATGTTTGAAGCTCAATGCATGTTTTTGCACTTTACACAGCTATCAGATGACTCTAAACATGTATTTTTATAATGTGAGACAGTGATTAAAAAAAGTGTCCCCGCTAATGTTAAAATAATTTGTCTTGCAACAAAACAATTCTCCATTGTTTAAGGGATATTTCTTCCAAAGACGATATTTGCAAAAATGTTTGTCCATACCATACAATGAAAGTCAATGAAAGACAACCCCACTCATCGTATGGACAGAAAAGGTTGAAACATTCTTCAAATTGTATTTTGTTCTCCACAAAAGAAGGAAAGTCATACAGGTTTGGAACGACATGAGGGTGAGTAAATACTGACATGCAAATATTTCTACAACACCTCCTAGAACCAAACAAAGATTTAATCATGTAATTATTACACTACCCACCCCCCACCACAAATTTTCACTTCTCAGTGCAATTCAGTAGAATGCAGGAATCCTGTTTTAAAGCAGCAAACATTTATAGTACAAGTCAAATAAAGCTCTGAAGCAAGATGTAAAGGAAATGCAGACCAGGAGCTTTAACAATGCCAAAGGCGGTGGAAAAGCTTTTTAAAAGGGCCATTTGTAAAACAAGGAGTTAAAACCAGATTATGGGTCAACAATAACACAATCCCTTATGCTCATTCCCGTAATACCCACAGAAGAAGAGGATTTATACTTATTGTGGGAGGCTAAGCATCAGGCAGCCATACTGCAAAAAAAAAAAAAAAACATTTTACAGTGGGGCCAGGTAATCCCGTACGGAGGTGGTTCTACTGCGCTTTGGGACTGAATGGAGAAAAGAAAGTATTACTGTTATCAGAGAACTCAAATCTGGGCTTTCCAGGTGCTGCTAATGCTGGAGACACCCTCTCCAGCATTTTCAATAGATTGTGGCGGATTTGCCTAGTTGACTCTCTAATGAGTCAATTGTTCTCTCTGTTTACGCTATTAAAAGAGTATTAGCTCCGTTAAGGTGTGGGTGCCAAAGGGAGACACTGCCATAAGGTCTAAATGGGGACCCCTGTGAAGAGCTCATCAAACAGAACTGCACTGTTGATGCATCAAACAGGTCCAGCAGTTAGCTAGCTATTTTACAGACGGTGACATTTCTGCTCTATGTAATGTAACGCGTTGATGACGCAAACACCTCCTAGTCACTGTCTACTCTCTCGGCCGGAGGCGCATTAAAGCCGGTCGTGTGGACGGCAGTCATCAGCCCCCCAGCCGGCTCGATCGCTTCTCATCATCTACAACAGCAAAAATGCGCTCATGAAACAGGTTATGAGACTATTTCATTTCTTAAAGGATAAGACCGCCAAGCACGGATCCAATGTGGGTGCTTATGACTGAAGTGCCATGGGTTCTTCTCAGGTATCCTCTTAAAGCTACTCATTGAGAGGATGATGAAAACTTCAGTCAGAAGCAGGGAGTCCGCTTATTTCGAATCCTGGGTCATGTTTTAAACCTCTTCGCCAAAGTGCCTCAATACGCATAGAGTGCTGAGAGCCAGATTACTGACTGATAGGACAAAGCCCAGAGCTGATACAGAGGGATTTGCCAAAGTAAAGACAGATGTTGTAGTCGTGCAACGGAGAGCAATCCATACTCAGGGGCAAGGAGTTAATGGGGAAGCGTATTGTTATCAAGGGCAGATTTGCAACTTCTGAACCCATCTTTTTATCTGAAAGAGGACTTTGCTTGTATTAAGAGTGTGCGCCAATCCCTTTTAGCAGCAGGGGCCGATCAACTAATCGTACATATCTGAGGTGATCTGTGAATGCCGCCAAACCCACGGCACAGCTGTCTGCTGCTGAAATATCAGGATGTCAGGTCATCAATATAATCAAACTGACTGGGTGCCTTAAAATGCTCATGCCTCTGCCAATTAGCTTTAACTATTAGGATAGTGCTTTCAGGCAAAAATCTGCTTTCAAAAGCCACTACGTAACAGAAAAGTGTGTCTCCCAGCTCTACAGGTTCTCTACAGCTATATAAATATCCCTGAAGTTGGTAGACATTATAAATGAGTTGTCAATAATTCATGAAGGTTGCTGTTCATTGTGTTTTATTAGAAGCTGCTTCTTTCACTCAATAGTCATCAAAGCACTAAAGAGGAAGAGCAGCCACTTTATTCCCTTAATTACCCAATTATAGCCAACAGCACCCATACTGAGGATAATGACCTCATCTGAGTCCAGTCTATTGAAATAATGAAAGCGCCTTATTAATTATGAAAGGCATTAGCAACACTACGATTACAACAGCAAGGGAAAATATTCATTTTAATCAAATAATAATTTAATAAGAAGAAATTATAATGGGCATAAGACATTTGAACTCAGTGCAGAAGTTTGTAATAAAGACTTTCATTGATTGACTGACTTGGAGCAATAAGATAAGAAAGACATTAAAAAATAAATGAAAAATAATTGTATGCGGTCTCTTTAGATTAAACCAACACTGGCTGTATGTCGGGACTCGGAACTTGCCTTTACCTTTAGTTATTCTTCCGTCTATCTCTCTACTGTGTCCACGGGCTTCATTTTTACTTATGTCAGTAGCAGAAGCTTGTCAGAAGCGGTTAGTTTCTTTAGGAAAATGACTCCTGGTTCTTAACTCACAGTTCAACTCAAGCCTGAGATTTTTTTAGCGCCTCTTGTTTTTTCCTTTTCTTTTTCTTTTTGCAGTGAAGGTGGATTAGGAGAGAGGGGCTTTTGTTTAGATAAAGCGAGGGATTAGGTAGAGATTTGCCCCCATAAAGTTGTGGGCTTGATGGGCCTTTTATCCCTCCATGTCGCTAAAGCTGTGTTGCTTCTGGATTAGGACTATACAATGGGGCCCCTTGTGCTGGGGATCCGGGCCAAAGTGAGCAAGACGGAGAGAGAGAGAGAGAGAGAGATTGAAGAAATACAAGGGGGAAAGAGAGACTGAAGACAGTGGAGAGATGGAGAACGAGAGAGAATAAGAGGGGCACAGCTTCTGACAGAACTGACAGGTCAAAAACTTTTAGCATGGGGATTTGTTAAGAAGATCCTGGGATCTTGTCACGAATGATGCGATTTCCAGAGGTATCAGTGGAGCTGTGTGTAGAAATCAAAATAAATTAAAAAGTAGCACTGCCCCTTTAATACAGGTATCTAATTTAGCAAAAGGAAAAAAACGGGTTTGAGACGAAGGTGCTGCTAATAACGTGTCTAAGAGATGGCTCCTGGCAAATTGCTTTGTTATTCTTGTCAAAAAGGTCTCCTGGAAGCAGTCGATTTTAAACCATACATCAAAATGATTAATTGCTCTGGGAAGAACAGATGCTGAAATACCCTTGGATTGAGCCTGAGAGGCTACAGCTTTGTGGATTGCTAACGTAATGTATTCATGAAGTTGCAGAAACATCATTAGGTCTATTAATTAGCTAATAACAACCACCTCGCGTTTTGACACCAAATGCCTTTATTTCATTCTTTCCTGCTAAAGCTACGGGACAGTGTTAAATTCAGAAGTTTAAATAAAAGCCAGCGATATGATTGACTCGGTTATACGATATCATCCCTCGTTTTGTAAAAAGCAGCCGCGATTCGCCCTAAATACAATTATTTTGAGAGAAATTCTCGTCGGTTTAGTAAATTCAATGTCAGATTCCAAGTATAATCGCGGAGACTTTACATTGCAAATGCTGTTGTTATAAATTGCTATATCCAGCACTGAAATAGAAACGTGATAACATACACACGAGAGGGCAGCAAAATGAAATTGGAGTGCCAAAAAAAGAAAAAGAAAAACACAATTACTTGGAGTAAAACTGGACCGAGGGCTTCTTTTGCAGCTCTAAAGGTGGGTTTCTCTCTGTGGCACTTTAAATGGAAGGCATTTAAAGCCCTCAGATGTGCTGGACAGTAGTCCTCGTTTAAGCAGATTTAAGGAAGAGGCGCTGAGAGGAATTCTTTCTCACTTTAATTGCTTTAGAAACGCTTCTCACAAAGAGACATTGCCCAGATTTACCTCCCGTTAAAGTTCTTATTTCCATCGGTTCACAAGTTAATCCTCTTTCTTTCTCAGACCATAAAAAAACGTGGGGGGAAATGATGGGAAAGGACACAGGTTTGGTTCCAAAAAGGTATATATATATATATATATATATATATATATATATATATATATATATATATATATATATATATATATATATATATATATATATATATATATATATATATATATTAGCTACTGCATGAAGCGTCTTTGATAATGGCAACAAAAATTGGCTTGATTTCTTTTTTGGCTATAGGCTAACCTACTTTTAATGAGCAAATCTCTAAATAAATTTAAATGTGATGATATTCGCTTACAGCCTAAACTTCTTAAAATCGTATCCATCGTATTTGTGTTAATGCGTCGAATAGGCTAATTATTTATATAATTAATTATTGTTAGTTATTTTCGTGTGGTCGTTCTTGCTTGCTTAAATTTTATATATATATATATATATATATATATATATATATATATATATATATATATATATATATATATATATATATATATATATATATATTTGAATAGCTTAGAAAAACTTTTGAAATTTGAAATTCAACATTATTCTACATACTGATCGATTAGATACGAGCAACTCGTGAATGTTATAATACATAGTGATTTGATTTTAGCATCGCTTGATTTCTTGCTGCCTGTAATTAATATTAAATTAAACAGAAACATAATTTAGACTGTAAGTCATGTTTAGCCAGTTCATGATCTGAGCACATCTTGCATTCGACAACACCCATATAACGACAGTAAATGTGTGTGTAAGAGACTCAGTTTCATTCAATTTCCACTCGTTTCAAATTCCTCTAGATGATAACTATGGTCAGAGATAAAATTCAGTTAGGGATTTTCACCCTGGCCCGCTTTTCTGCGAGCATCTTTAACAAATTATGCAAGCTTTACATTAAAAGGCTACTTTGCGCTGCCCTTAATTCCAACCTAAACGGTTTTGCTCCGAGAGAAGAAATCTTTTCTAAAAACCCTTCAAGAAGAGAAGGGCATTATTGTTTTAATCCTCTTACCGGCAGTCATTTCAAGACAGAGGTTTTTTGGAGGCTGAAATAGCGTCTTGTCTCCCCTTATCCTCACCCAAATCCTTCAAGGCCGGGAGAGATTGTGAAGGCAGTAGCCTGGCATCTATTAGAGATCTCTAAAGTCCCTTCAGTCTCTCCTGCAGTGGCATGACAAAGCCGAAAAGCAAACAAAACCAATGCATGAGATATTCGTTTGTCAAAAAAAGGAGAAAAAAAAAAGGCTTGGGACTGTGACCTTTATAGAAATATTCCTATGTTCAAGAAGTAGGCTAAAAGTAGTCAATGCGTGAGAACAATATGAGAAAGTATATCGAAAGTTTGGCAAAACAGAGTTCAATATAGTCAAATTCTAGCGATCTGCAAATTGTTTGTGGTTCTTACATAACTTTAACAAATGATAAATCCTAAAATCAAGAAAACAACATGACTCCATGTAAAAATGGCCAAGTGGAAATGCAATATTTGTTTGCTCCTTTAAAGATCTTCCTAACCTAAAACCCATTAAAATTACTAAACAAAATTCAGGATGAGAACGCGTATATTTAATGCCTTATTTGTCCACATTAAAACTCTTAGCCATCACCGTCCATCTAACTATATACGCGTTTCTCTTTTGTTCCTGCTTTAAAATCCCACCGATGTCAATATTATTCTCACATTATGCTATTATTGTTTATAAGCAAAAGTGCTTGTGAGTGGACATTAGTGCTGTGATTTAAGACTTCTAAGTAAAGGGTCAATTGGCCCGGAGTCCACACACACGCAGCCAGAAAAATACCGTCGAGCTTTGATTGACAGCTTCAAGGACCAGTAGCAAGCCTCGTTGATGTTACGCGGAGCTCTTTAAAATCCCTCCTCAAAGCTCGTGTCAATAGATGGACGCAATGTGCTGAGAAGAGCGCGCAGGGAACGATTTGGAGGCGCTTGATACTTAGCGGATACATTTGAATGGGCTCTTAGACTTTTAGAAACGCGATAAGGACATCTGGGAAATACTCCGAGCTACAAGCAACAGAATATCAAGTGACACTGTGAGACACTGGATAAAGGACAAGACTGGGATAAGGTAAGAGACGAATTGTTTATGCAATTGTTTACATTCTTAAAAATAAAGGTTCTTTATGGCATTGGTGGTTCCATGAAGATCCTTTAACATCAATGAAACCTTTCCATTCCAGAAAAGGATCTTTATGTGTAAACAGTTTCTTTTAGATTATTAAAATGTTCTTCACACTAAGAATTATTATTATTTAATTTTATTTTTAAGAAACGTTCACTGAAATGTTCTTTGGGAAACCAAAAATAGTTCTTCTATGGCATCGCTGCAAAAAAACCCTTTTATGTTTAAGAGTAGGCTATGCTAAACAATTACACCATGAACCAATAAAACAACAGAAATATTAAAATTTGTCAATTCAGTAGGCTGTCTGAAATATAGCTCAAATAAACGCTGGCAGTTCCTCAACTTTTCTTTAGTCTTCAAATAGGCCTATTTTAATTTTAAATATAGGGCCATTACCAATATCCTTATATTGTATTTTTCTGAGATGCATAGATGTAATCCAGAGCAAAATAATAATAACAATTTAAAAGAATCTTAAACGTAGCCTGCGTGTGAACGAGACAAAACATACAAATACAATTTTAAACATGAGCTAAAACAGCTGTCTGACTTTTTTTGTTATTTATTTTTTTAGCTTACTTGATTTCACATAACTTGGATAAAACTATTATTTTTCTTATTTCATAATTATTAAATAGAAATTCTGTTAAAATACATTTCAAGTGGATATAGTTCAAACTTTGAAATGGAGTTTTGGAAAAACCCGGAGGCCTTTGACAGTGAGGGATACAAATATATGAGTGACAATATAAAACCTATGTCATGCGAGACACGATAAATAGTCCCCCCGGGTCAAATGGGGTTTTAACGTTAACATTTTTCCTAATTTAGTCGGATCAAAAAGTTGCACTGTACATGCCAATTTGCATAATGAGGTTTTAATAATCGAAGCATGGAGTGTCACACTGCCCGCAGCAGTAACAGGCGGATGAACAGACTACAATAGCAGCGAGACACGGTATTAAAATAAGCTGCCCTTTGTGCTAAATATCAGCTGGCCTGTGGCGAAATTTGACGTTTAGCAAGTATTCACACGCTTGAACGAATATTTTCGCAAACGTGAACGTTAAATGATATCAGTAAATGGAATCGTAAATATCAGGCCTATCATTATTTGGTCGCACTAAATCACATTGATCGTTTTTGTTAGCCTACTATTTTGAAATGTGTGTAGGCCTATATTCTGTGTATTTATTGATCGTTTACAGTGTTTTTGGTCAAATGTAAGCTATAACATCCATGGAATGACAATGAATGGACTAAACAAAAAGTAAAATACATAAGTTGGTAGGCTATAGGCCTATATAACACATCTCTTTAGACAAATATTGGTTGGAAAGCACTCGCGCGAGCATTTGCTTGAAGCCACACACACACACACACACACACACACACACACACACACACACACACACACACACACACACACACAAGTAAGCTCACTGTACGTCCGTCCGTGTCAGCGGTGATGATAAATGGAGGTCTCCACAGTCGAAACCTATTTGCACTTCCATTAGACGGGGACCCAAATGGGGATCAACATGCATATTTTACCCGCAGAGAAGCCATACATCTCAGCCAAAACGTGGCCCCGGGGCGATGGGATAAGGGGCTGCGAGAGAAGGGAGGGAGAGAAACGGACCCCATTCAATTCAAATACTTGGGGGAGAAAAGTAAATGTTTAGCAAAGCACCTTCTGTGCAAGCGAATTAAACTATTCCCTCTTGCCCTCTGATCACATTCATCAGACGTTGCACTGACTTAATAGTCTGGGAATGGGCAGTCCGGATGTCACAAGCTTCCACGCTGAGGAGGGTACACGCGTTTTGGTGGCCTAAAACGGGTAAAGACAGCACAAGTGCAACTACAAACTTTTAAATAAATCTTCCAGACAAACTTGCTTCCGTAAGTTCTACCTAAATGCACATACGGACAATGGCCTGTTACAGAATAAGAAAAACACAGGCAATATTTTCCAAAGAATAAAAAGCCCTTAGAAAATCTGTGTGTAGCCTAATTTATAGCCTAGACTACTTGAACCAAAAATATGATATAAATGCAGAAATAATAATAATAATAAATAATAATTTAAATAGAAAATTAAATAGGATTAAATTTGATTATTATTATTACTAATAAAATATGGAAATTAATTAGAATTTATCTTATTGAAACGGGACAAAATACATATTTCGTTTCCCTAAGAAAGTCAGCTAAATTTATTGTATCACATAAAACATTTGCAACAAGTTTTCATTTTTTTGCTACATCATTGCTCAATTAAAAGTGTCTAACTTCGAATTTTGTCAGAGATTTTAATGTAATATGATTTAAATAAATTATACTTGTTTTAGACATTTAGTCCCATGAACTTAATGTTGGCTACAATCGAAGTAAATAAGCAATTTAAGTGCTGGTTGGAAATACAATTTCGTTTAAAACTCGAGGCTGTTAGAAGTCCCTGGACACCCGGCATGTGAGGGAGCATATAGGCTACTTTCTCTCTTAATAATTCGCACTGCATTGACCTCGGAGATATTCGTGCCTGTCAAACACCTCTATATACTAATACATATCTAATCGTGTCCTGGAGCCTTTCATTTTATCTGTGAAAAGTTTAAACTGGCTGTGAAAAATTACTGAAAAAACATGGGCACTAAACCTCATGGACATGCTACATTTGGAAATGCAGATCAGTAAAATTTAAATATTGAGATTAAAATATCCCTACACGTTTAGGCTTTGCAATTATTATAAGTAGCACAGGTTAAATTAATTTTCGATTACAAAACTGAATAACATCTTTATCGAAACATTCGTTCACTGCTAAAAGTAGATCTCACTAAAATCAATCAATGATTCATTGACAACTGTTTTTAAAGGATTTGCTACGGTAATTTGCCTCTGAAATTATATATCTAATGTAGTAAGCATAAGTCGGAGCTCATTAGGTAAACAAGTGATAATTGCACCAATTAATTCCTTGTGTATGACTAATGGATTGGACAAAACAATAATTGGATATTAATGAACACAGTTCCGCTCATAAGCGGATTTCCAAAAGCGCTACTTGACACTCTCTCACTATTAAGAATGACAACCATATTGATTGATTATATATAAATATCACAAAAGCAAAATGCTAAATAAAATAGTTGTTTTAATAATTGTAATAGGCATAAATGAATGCAGGGTAATTTAAGGATGTAAATGTAGATGATCATCTCAGTATGCGAATTAATCGCTAAATCTTTTAAGGCATTTTGAGGAAAATACTATTATTAATTTTATAGCCACAATCAGGAAACCAACTGTGACGCAAATCTTGACACGAAACTGCCAATTATGTCAATTGACAAAGTTATTAGTCAATTTATTAAATGGAAGAAAAAAAAAAACACGCTACACGCTAAGGAATTATATCAATGAAATATTTTTATTTATTTATTTAGTCCATGAATGGTACATAGGCTATTGAAAAGGCGCTCAGATAATGTTGCTATGGTGACCACCTCACGCGAAACGTGACTTCTGTTCAAAAGCATTTATTATGATTTCTATTCGAACTCTGATTCTATCTTTTGTGATTCCTAAACCGCTCGAAAACCCCGTTCAAATGTAGTCTACACGCTTGCGTGCAAAAAGAAAACTTACTTTTGAGATCCCCCAACCTTTTATTCTGACTTCCTTTATGTCAGGCCTCAATATGGGAGATTAGACCACCAGAGAATGTAAAAAAAAAAAGAAAAAAAGTGTGTTAACAAATGCGAAAAGAGCTCATTGTTATTATAACATCCTCGCAATTCTGCTCTTTTACAGATATTTTGGAATCATGCAACACTACGGAGTGAACGGATACTCTCTCCACGCCATGAACTCATTGAGCGCCATGTACAACCTGCATCAACAGGCGGCGCAACAAGCGCAGCACGCGCCTGATTACCGGCCGTCCGTTCACGCGCTCACCCTCGCAGAGAGACTGGCTGGTAAGTGCGTTCCCTCTCTCCCTCTCCCATATAACACACACATTTATTGTGATTGTACAATGAATTAAATATGCCGTGTCTTTTCTCTTCCAACGGCTGTACATTTCAAGATATCATACTCGAGGCTCGCTACGGCTCTCAACATCGCAAACAACGCCGCAGTCGCACTGCTTTCACGGCCCAGCAGCTGGAGGCTTTGGAGAAGACGTTTCAGAAAACGCACTATCCAGATGTTGTGATGCGGGAGCGCCTGGCCATGTGCACCAACCTACCTGAGGCACGTGTGCAGGTAAGACATTAATTTCACCTTTAAACTGGTCTTTAAAAGTTTAGAATGTCCACAGATATGTATCCATGAATCAGGAGTCAAATCTAATTGCCTTTTGGTCATCAGGTATGGTTCAAGAACCGCCGTGCAAAGTTTCGTAAGAAGCAGCGAAGCCTCCAAAAAGAGCAACTGCAGAAGCAGAAAGACGTCTCGACAGACGGAGCCCTAGGAACAAGCGATAAGGATGATGCCCCCTCCAACCTAGCTCTTGAGAACCAGCCACCTTCGTCCTCCTCTTCTTCCTCCTCTATGGAAGCAGAGGCAGCTCCCCATGCACTGGCATCAGAACTTAGTGTTGAGCTTAACGTGACATCGGCAGAGCAGTCAGGCAGCGAGTCGGCCACAGAGGACAACGCAACCGACAAGGAGGAGGAGATAAAGCAGCACAGAGAAGATCTGAAGGTTGAGAAAGAACCAACACCTGGAAACCTTTCCCCTCTTTGCAAACGTCTCAGCCCCAAACCAGGTATGTATTTGCTATATATACCATAGCCGTGTAGGCAAGTGCTCCAACATACAGTGCGGATGCATCTCGGGGCGACCCGAGTTTGAGTCCCGACTCAAGGTCCTTTCTTGGTTCAATTCCCCTCTCTCCTCTCCTATAGGATTTCCTGTTTGTCCTCTTACTGTCTTACGTAAATAAAGGCAACCCCACCCCAAATAAAAAGTTTTTTTTTTTTTTTTTACTTAAACAAAAAGGTTGTTTATTGGCATTGAGGTTCCCATGAAGAACCTTTCCATTGCACACTTTATAATGAAAAAAAAAAAGGTTCAGATTATTAAAATGTTCTTTTGCACACTAAGAAAATAATAGTTCTCTTAAGAACTGTTCACTGAAAGATTTTTTTGGGGATCCCAAAATGGTTCTTCTATGGCATCACTGCGAAAACTCTGTTTTGGAACGTTAATTTTTAAGAGTTTGAATTGACACTATGGTTCCAATCTAAATCTCGACAATCCATCTTTGTGTCCTTAGACTCTCCTCTTGGTTCCCCAGCCATCTCATCTTCCTCTAGCGGGGTGACCGGCGGGATCTCTCAGAGTCACTCGTACTCCTCGTCTCCGCTCAGCCTCTTCCGTCTGCAGGAGCAGTTTCGCCAGCACATGGCCGCCACCAACAACCTGGTTCACTATCCGTCTTTCGACATGGCGACCCCGTCGTCTATACCATACCTGGGCATGAACGTCAACATGCCAGCGCCCCTGGGTTCCCTCCCCTGCCAGTCCTACTATCAGTCTCTATCTCACCACGCGCAACAAGTTTGGAACAGCCCCCTGATGCAGACCTCTGGAGGCCTTCCTAACCACAACAGCAAGACCACCAGTATTGAGAACCTACGCTTGCGGGCCAAGCAGCACGCGGCATCACTGGGCCTGGACACGCTGCCCAACTGAACAGGAATCTGAAAACTACCTGAGCAAGGGAACATCTCTCTACCACTACCAACATGCCACCTGGACTTCTCAAGTTAGAGTCAATCTTTGAAGAAAAAAAAAAGAGGGTGTCTTGAGGTTCTCCTGAATACTAAAGTTGCTTTCAGGAGAGGCAAATCAAATCTCTGACTCATTTGCAAATATTAGAGGGCTTGTTATTTTGAGGCAGGCAGTGAAATGATGAAGGATATTCCATTTGTTTTGCTTAAAAAGACAGACAGGCCCTGGATTAGATTTAGTGTTATTTATATGTTTTGGAAGGGCGTAGATGTTTGATATAAGCACTTTTTTGGAGAGGATCTCAGCCGGCTGCATGCACTATATACCAGAATCTGAAAATAACTTTTAATTTAATTTAATTATCGCGGTTCTCAAATTACACATCACACAAATTACCTTGTAAATGTAAATCTTGCACAACTACATAGATTAATTAAATCTAACCTGTTTAATGGTCAGGATTTAACCACGGTAAATTGAGGATGGTTGGGTAATGAGGAAATGATTTCATTGACTACATATGCAAAGCTTTTAATTACATGTAGCCTCGGGCAGAGGAAGAAATGCAATTATAGACCATGCATATCATTGGAGATCACCATATTAACACTCAGAGGGAAAGTACTCTCAAGAAAACTAGTGCTTACATTGCAACAGGAAACAATGCTGAATAGTGGTTGAATGCCAGTCCAGGCATAGACAGTCCAGACAGTCCAGAACAGGAAAAGTTCTCCAGTGGAAAGCAAAGCACTTCCATGTATGGCAGCTTCCCCCCCTCCTCTTCTCTGCTCATTCTTTCCATCTCAGTGCTGAGCTCTCATTGTGTTTGTAAAGTATTTTAATATGTAAAATACAAAGTCTTTATCTATAAATGTTTACTGGTAAGGCAAATGTAAAAGTTCTATGTTTTAGACTGAGAAGATCTTAACCCTGTGATGATTCTGGTAGCTGTCCCTTTGTAAGATTGTACCGGGTGGGCCGCGCTGCCCGTCTGCGTCTCCCCCAGATTATTTAACCTATACAGTCTGGTCGTCTATGTAACTCTTTCATTGTCACTGTGAACATCAATATACAGTCACTCACAACATCACACAAAGTGGTGAATTTGTAGCCTATATTGGTGGAGAGTGTTCCAGAAGTATACACATCTTTCCCTATGTCAATTGTAGATTTAAAAACTTGTAAAATAAAACTTCAACAAAACATTGGTTTGACATCTCTTGTTTATCCTCAAAATACCACATTCAATCTAAATTAGACTGTGAACAAGCTAAACTGAAGGTTAAGACCCCCACCCAACCCCCACCCCCACCTACCTAAAAAAAGCAAGAAAAAAAAAGCTGATTTTAAAAGATAGGACAGCAGAAAACAAGGAAATGAGAGTGAGGAGAGCAAGAAAACAAGGTAATCTTGGGAAATAAAATCGTTGTGGGGACATAAGCCATCCCAGATGAATAAGCAGGCCATTATGCTGAAGAATGACAGCCCGGGGCCGTGATTATGCCGCTATTATATCTTAAACAGTGTGGTTTGTCAAAATGCATAAGCCCTTTGCTCACATAAAGAGGGTCTCCCCCTCTGTGTGTATTTTACCAGAGGCTTGATGCCACCGCCACCATGTTCTCAGTGCCCTTGATGGGGCTGCTAACTGCATTTTAAAGTGCCTTATGCCATATTTAAATACAGCTGATTGTAATGCGTTCTAACATTCAACCTTTTGAGTAGATCAAAACACACATGGGAGGGCGGTATGATTCATTATGAAAAAATGAACACCAACATGCAAACAGCAAATTTAACTTGTCAGTTAAAGGTTCGAGCAAGTCAACAGTGTAAATAAATAGCATCTCTATCATCTAGTTTCTAGAGCAAAAACAAACTGCCTCCAGGGGTTTGACACAGATTATGTGACAACAAGGTCAAGTTCTCTTTACTAACTCCTGTAATGAGACCGGCAAGAGATGCATTTGCTGTTAATCGTGTAGTATGATTAAAGACACAGGCATTAAATTGCTTGCTTGCAAATGAAGCATGTTCTATGCCTGGCAATTTAAATGATTAACTTAAATGTCACAGTACCAAAACAAATAGTTACTACTGCTAAGCTCTGCAGCATCCAAATTCAATTATTAAGCGGTTTCTAAATTCACCTTAGTGTTTAATCAGGTGTCACCGTCAGACAGTCCTTTACAGACACGCACAAGCACAAAATGTACTTCGAGAATGCCTAGCACAAAAATCACAGTGTACCATTCAATCAGAACTTTTTTCCCCTCATGCTCTCCTTTTTGGTTTTAGCTGCATGGAGAATGAAAGCTGCCACCATAAGGAACCCCAGCCCATTGAGGAAGTGACAGGCGCTGCCAGAATATGATCCTAATCCTGTTCCCAGCATTCTTTTAGCCCGCTGGCACTGCAATTTTGCCACATACTCTCCAAGCTGTCAGCTGAGGTAAATCTCTCTAACAGCACATTGTTCAGATACACATCAAAGAACTCCTGGAAACCAGTACGGCTCACTCAGAAATTAGCGGGAAAAACGAAACATGCCAACTGTTATGTTAAACCTAAACTTCAATGAAAGTGTTCTAAAATCTTAAATAAAATATTGTTAACACTTTAGTTTAGGTATGCCCAATTCTCACTATTAACTAGTTGATTAAACTGACTCAAAAAATGAGTTGAACCTTGTATAACTTGTTAAAATGTTAAAACATTGCTTAACGTATATTGATGAGTTAAAGCAATAACACAAATGCTGTCATAACTACTAATAAGCAGCAATTAGGAGTTCATTGAGGCAAAAGTCGTAGTTAATAGAACCAAAGTATTCAAATGATAATGTTAAAGTCAGCATGAAATTGAAGTTGCAATAGCCTTTTCTTCCTTATTGTGACATGTATAGCCTATATCTGAGTGAAATGGCTTCACCAACAAGAAAAAATGTAGGGTGGGACTTGATTTTGTCCACGGGAATTGATTGGATGGTTGTGGTTTACTAGTGCTGTGATGTCATCTGAGTGACAGGTTGTCCCGCCCTCGCGCCAGTAAACACGTCACCAGAAAAGAGAAGATGCGTCACCGCAAAAGGGAGGGGAAGTTATTTTGGTTAAAGATCACGAGGGCACATGAATAGTGATGTCCACGGATAAATCATTTATAATAAATGTTGCATTATTCCATAAAAAAAATAATAATAAAAAAAAGAGATAATTTTGATTTTATGGTTACTTTAGGGAGAGCGAAAAAGTAGCAACTGAGCTGAGAAAGCGCTGATGACAGGACGATGACAACAGGTGTTTGAACTCGCTTTCGAGAGGTCGCCCTCTTTGGTCCCAGCTCTCTTTTCTGATTCAATTCTCCCCTTTTTATCCATCTGTTATCACAACCCCACTTAATCCTCTTAAGGGCAAAGAAAACCCCTCTTTTCTGGGGAGAGCTCACCCAAGCCAACCGCAGCTCTCCAGAGCCTGTCACCAAAGCGCTGTTTCAGTCACACGTAATTACACATCAATGCCACACTACACATACCTTTCAGACGGGGAGAGTGGCATTGTGGGCATGCGGAGGGAAGCTCAGCGCTCTTTGAATGCAGGACACAGTCATATGGATTAAGTCTCCACCGGACACTTGAGAGTTAGGCGAGACACTTCGCTACTGTGCGAGACTTAAGGAAAGCAGACAATCCCATGCAAAAAAAAAAAAAAAAAAATGTATTGAAACGGCCGTTGCCTGCGAGGATTTATTTTCTTAATGGTAGATTAAGCGGGAAGATGTATGGTGTGGTAATTCACGCTAAGCATCATGGGATGGTTCGTGAACGCTGCTTCAGCAGAATGTTTAGCTGTTTTTATCTGAATGCTGCGTCGCATCAGTAATGACGGATCCATCCAGAGACGGACAGTGGACTGGACCACAGCTATAGGAACACTGGCGGAGAAACTACGATTTTGGTTACACTTCATTTTAATGTGTCCATGTTACAGTTTAATTATACATGTACTGAGTAATAGTAATTAACTATCGCTACATGTGCTTACTATAGGGTTAGGGTAGGACTAGTTGTTGTAGGGTTAGTTGCATGTAATTATGCCTAATTTATTATGAATAAATACATAAGCGTTCCATTGATGTATGGTTTGTTAGGATAGGACAATATTTGGCAGAGATACAACTATTTGAAAAAATAATCGAAACATTTAGAAAATCGCCTTTAAAGTTCGTGATTGTGCCACATTCACTCACAAAAATAAATGTTTTATATATTTACGGTAGGAAATTTACAAAATATCTTAATGGAACATGATCTTTACTTAATATCCTTATGATTTTTGGCATAAAAAAAAAAAAAAAGTTAAGTTTGACCCATATTGTTAGCTATTGCCACAAATATAGCTACCCGTGCGACTTGTGACTGGTTTTGTGATCTAGGGTCACATATAGTAAATACCTGTAACGTGTAACAAGGACACATTGAAATAAAGTGTTACCAAGATTTTTATTGTTTTTGAAATAAGTCTCTTAGGTCTCTTAAGTCTCACTAAGGCTGCATTTATTTGATTAAAAACTTTCTATTTAAATATATTTCAAAATGTGTGATGGAAAAGTTGAAGTTTCAGCAGCCATACTCCAGTCTTCAGTGTCACATTTTGAGTTGGTGCTCAAGTAATGTTTTTTACTATAATCAATTGTTTTTACTACTTAATATTTTTGTGGAAACCATGATGAGATACATACATATATACCGTACACACGAATGCAAGTGAACAGCAATGAACAGCATTTATTTGAAATCTTTTGTAACACTATAAATCTTTACTGTCACTTTTGATCAATTTAATGCATCCTTGCTCAAATGTATACATTTCTTTCTCTTTTTTTTTTTGAAGTGTACCACGGTTTTCAGAAAAAAAAAAAAAGAATTAGGCAGTACAACCATTATCAAAAGTGGTCATAAAAACTAAGCTTTGCATCACAGGAATAAATTACATTTTAAAATCTAAAATAGAACACAGTTATTTGAAATTGTAATAATTTTTCCACAATATTACTGTTATTACCTTTTGATCAGATAAATCCAGCCTAATGCAAACTAATGTCTGCTGCATTTTGTAATGAATAGACACTAATTTCACTGGACCTTTATGTGTCTTAAAGGAAATAGTTTTTACACTGATTAAAAAATGTTTTGGTGGTATATTTTAAAATTCTCACTATGAAATCAGACTAGAGTTCAAAGGATTACATTTTAAAATATTAAATATTTGTCATTTAATTGAAAAAATGAAATATTTGTATAATTAAGTCACAAAAATATTTGGCTTCGACATCTGGCCCCTATGGAAACTCCCTGAGGCCAGTCCACCCTTGATCCACAGCCTGAAGAGTGAGTGCTGAGGCCGAGGCCTCATGCTGGGCTCTTAAGATATGCGACTCACACCACAGATATCCGAGCAGTATAGGATACGCCTTAGGCCAGAGCTTCACAACACCTACAACAATCAGATACCTTATCACTGAAGCGCCTACGGTCAGCCGTTACATTTATGTGAATACGGTGTTAACAGCTTGTGGACATTAGAACAAACATGGAGTACAGAGATCTACTGATATACATGACCTCTTACATCAGAAGGTGTGATGAGGACTGGGGCCAGTTGACATTTATAGTCTAATCTTAAAAAAATATAAACATATTATCCGTGAGGTTTAAGGTGACAGAGGTTAAGTTATTGTCATTGGATGAATTTACTGATCCAGAGAGAACGCAGATCATTTTAAGGGTTAGTTCACTGTGTCATCATTTACTCAGTTAAAAACCTGAATGACTTGCTTTCTTCTTTGGAGCACAAAAGATTTTTTGAAGAATGTTTGTGACCAAGTCCAAAAACAACACTGACTTTCATTGTCCAAAATATCTTCAGTGCTCCGCCTAAGAAAGAAGGTTATACTGGACTGACAATGAGGGTGAGTAAATGATGACAGAATTTTCATTTTTGGGTGAACTGTGTGCTTAACTGTTTTGTATCAGTAATTAATCAGTGCACTAATCTCTAAGTCAAAAGGGTGAGCATGAAGCTTCTGAAGGGGCCCTGCGTTTTTGAAGCGAACTTCACAAAAGTTTTGGCAAGAAACTATGTGATTGAATCAGAAGTAGTTTTTTCCCCCCACAAAACACTCGTGTTTGCCTTTTCCATGGGAAGCAGTTATGACTTCCACCCACCTACGGACATCTGAGATTCCGTCATTATAAGGCCTCGGCGTCCGGACGATATTCCCGACATGTTTCTGTCATTACAAAGATCTACACCCGATTTACATCATTGGCAAGGTGCTCGCCAAATGATCAGATGCCAGCATCCTCAGCAGTGTCAAAGTCAATAATGAATAAAACGTATAGATGAAAAGAACTCGTCCCTAATGGTCCCTCTGTCTCCTGAGTGTTAAAAAATGTAAATTTATGTAAAAGCCCATAGGAAACACATATTTACAATACGTTTAGGTAATCACAAGATGCAGGCATGGAGAAATATCCCGGCCGAGAGAGGCAGTCAATGCAAAAATAGTTTTTATGTGTCATTAATTCTCTTTGCATTCCCAAATAACCCTATATTACCGCGGTAATACAGTAATCACTCACAATCGCACAGAAAATTATCTGCACTCATCTGTGGAATAAAAGGCGAAGGGGAAAACGAGGGGAAAGCATCCCATTTTAGTATCCTCTTGCGTCCTTAATGTTCAACGAGAAGCCGGCGAGTAAACGACTGCTCGGCCAATCTCGACTCTGGCACCGATGGAACAGTTTCCGAGCAGCTTAATGATAGCGGGGAGTCGATGGCTCTCGTCAGCCCCTCTTCCTAAAATGCGCACACCTTTTCATGCTACATTGCCCAGAATAGACGCAAGGTTCATGGACAACTGGGGGAAAATTGAACCTTTTATACGCTACCAGAAAACAAAACACTCCTCTGATGCCAAATCTAAACGACACACACTCGGAGCGCTGACATTAGGTGTAGAAGTGCTGCAGACACATCAGTCCATGCAGCATTCATAAGAGCCTCGTCCTTGCCCATGGACAATCTTTATCCCTAAAATCAATGTTACAAACCCTAGTACTGAACACTCAATCAAAACGCCTATTGTTGTCTGTATATAACATTGTTTGTGAACAGCTGATTCTGTAGTGTCCTGATATGTGAAACTATTGTAAAGAAAATAAGGTCACGCTTTAGATTAGGTTCTAATTCTAACTATTATATCCTAGTAATATGCAAGCTAATAAGCAACTAGTGTTACTGAAAATTATTACTACGCATTCAGCGTTTAGGCCTCATATTAATTGAGAGACTACATGAAGATTGAAAGTATTCAAAAATAATGTAAAACCTGAAAGCAATTGTGACTAGATATGTCATCTTAATTACACACTTTCCCCGAAAAAAAACCAAACGTTTAGCTAGGACTTGATGAGCCCGATCTCACGGGAAAACGTACAAATTCTTTGAGGTGGCTTATTCGTACGAATTCATACGACCTGACTCGTACGAATTAGTATGTTTTTTGCAAAATCGTACATATTTTACGAATTGGCCAATTCGTATGAATTCATACGAATGACCTACCCCTGACCCCGCCCCTAAACCTACCTATCACGTGGGTTTAGACAAATTGTACAAATTCGTACGAGTGAGGTCGTACGAATTAGTACGAATTAGCCAACCTTTTATCATTCGTACGAATTCGTACAAATTGGTCATGAGATAGCGTTGTAAAATAAAGAAATACGGAGAAAAAAAAGTTGAGAGAATTCAGAAAATGCAAGTCACACACACACACACAAATAGCCTACAAACACAATTGTTTAGGGATTTTCTCTGAACCCTTTAGGCAACTGAAGTAGTTCATTAACATAAATAAATATATTTAAGATAATTTTAAAATGATGAAGACCAGCATGTTTTGGTAATCTGCATGATAGGAAGAAGACAGTCCTGGTTGTTCTTTGAATCATGCAGAAATGCATACTGTCAGTTCAGTTCTAGAACGGTTCGTCGACGCCCCCTACTGGCCAAACTTGGGAACACGTGAATAACAAATGAACAGGATTCTCAAGTTTTCAAAACCATTGATCTATTCTTGATTTCAGTTATTTGTTTTTAGTCGATTTGTCATTATTGCAGGAACAATGGATTCTGCTTTTCACTGTTCTACTCAACAGGGGATACATATTCAATTATACTCTGGATAGATGCTGTATTGCTATTTATTTGTAAACCTTCATTTGTTTTTGAAATTGACAGGTATTAAACTTCCCCATGAGAAAAGGGAAAAACAAAACTATTATCATCACTATTATCTTCTTTACAACAGTAACATATTCCCAGGTGGGGTTACATTAGTTAGAGCCTTATATTCAGAGAAAGTTCCATGTCTGGTCACTAGGGTGCACTATTGCAGCAATAGTGGTGTGACACTTTCAATTGCGCTAATATCGGAATGTCCGGCTAGTTTATTCGTTGTAATTTACACATATAAATAGGTCCAAAGTTGGCACACAGGTGTGGTAAAACCAGCTCCCCGACACTTAAGTGTGGCGCAAAGTGGAAAGTGTCAGAAAAGCACTGAGCGAACCATCTGAGGTCCTGAACCTGTACTGTGATTCCCAGCTCCTCCTGAGCGAGACTTATGGCCTGTTGCACCACACACTCATTCTGCAGCTGGGACAGGGAACATGTAGAGTACACTATGTGTCCACCTCGGCGAGCGGCCTGGATCCCAGCCCTGGACGGAGAAAGAAATATCCGATTAATTCGAGTTCTCAGTCAGTATTTATGCAACATCCACATATATTACCCTAAAACACATTCAAGAAAATATTTTTTTTAAAGTCAAGGTAGTCAACAATATATATATATATATATATACACAGTCAAAAGTTTGGAAACATTATATTTTTAATGTTTTGAAAGGAGTTTCTTATACTCATCAAGCCTGCATTTATTTGATCAAAATACAGAAAAAACAGTCATATTGTGAAATATTATTACAATTTAAAATAAAGTATTTTTATATACTTTAAAATATAGTTTATTCCTGTGATGGTAAAGCTGAATTTTCAGCATCATTACTCCAGTCTTTAGTGTCACATGATCCTTTAAAATCATTCTAATATGCTGATAATATGCCAATATAAATCTTTACTATCACTTTTTATCAATTTGATACATCCTTGCTGAATAAAAGTATTAATTTCTTTCACAGAAGGAAAAAAATTAGCGACACCAAACTTTTAAACGGTAGTGTATATTGTTAAAAAAAAAAAAATCAATTCTATCCTATTGTTTGCACATTTAGACAAATTACTTACACAAGAAGCTGTGTTTGCAAGAGTGGAAGTTTCTGTCTCTCTTTGGTCCGGGACCTCTTAAATAAATTGTTCTCCTCCACCATTGCAGAGTGTCTGTCTGTGGTGCAGGGAACATCTACAAGCACCTGTGAGAAGATGGAAGATGAATGGACGGTACAATGAAGACACAATGCCCAGACATGCCTGAATACTATTTGTGCTGTTGCCATTTGCTTGGCAGAGATACATACTTTAATCAGAACACCACAGGGTTTAGGAAAAAAGTCTATGCTCACCAAGACTGCATTTATTTGATAAAAAATAAAGTAAAAACATAATATTGTGAAATATTTTTACAATTTATAATAACTGTTTTCTATTTTAACGTCATTTATTACTGTGATGTAAAGCTGAATTCTCAGCATCATTATTCCAGTCTTCAGTGTCACATGATCCTTCAGAAATCAGTCTAATATGCTGATTTGCTGTTCAAGAAACATTTCTGATTATTATTATCAATGCTGAAAACAGTTGTGGTGCTTAATATTTTTGTGAAAACCGGGATACTGTGAATTCTTTTTAAGGATTATTTGACGAACAGAAGTTCAAAAGAACAGAATTTATTTGAAATATTTTAACTTTATAAATGTCATTGTTGATCAATTTAATGCATTCTTGCGGAATAAAAGCATTGCTTTCTTTAAAGCTACACTGTGTAGGATTTTCTCCCATCTGGCAGTGAAATTGTTTATGACTACCAACTGAATATTACTTTCTAGCCCCTCCCATTCTGAGGGCGTTTTAACTCCTACGGTGGCCGTATTATTTCAAATCTGCCGGCAGTCGTGAGTAATCCCCCTCTCGTATTCGTCACAGAGCCACTGAGTGTAAAAACACGAAAGACGAAGCTTGAATTTCCAGGTATGTCCCTCTTTGGCTCATGTATTTTCAAGATGGAGGCTGTCGCCATTCGAGCGACTCGCTCGTATGTATTCTGAATCGCAGATTCTACACTTACGAGAATACTTGATTAGTTGGTAGAAGCAATTACACATTAAGTGTAAATTAAAGTGTTTTTTGCTAAGAATCAACTTAAATTACACAGTGTAGCTTTAAAATAAAAATCGTACTGACCCCAAGTCAGTACAACATGGCATTCTGCTTTAACTTCATAACACAGGTGCCTCTTCTCCAGACATTTTGCCTCATACTAACTCTGTCAAAGCGGTTCTCCTCGGTCAGGCCTAACTGACGACCATCAGTGGATGTGATGTGGATTTTGTTTTCATCCAGTAACTCTTTAGGCACGTAGCTCTGAAGAGTCCTGCGTAATCTTGTTGTGCGGGAAACTGATAAGTCATTAGCCCATAGATAATCTGAAACGGGGGGATAGGTATATTAAATCATATCATATATGAAGACCTACATTTCTTCCATTAGGTAGCTTTGCCGTTATTCATTTTCATACCGACTGAATGTGCCTGTAGGAGAGCAAGGGTCTTCCCTCCAGGAGCTGCACACAGATCCAGCACTGTGTGTCCAGGCTGGACGTCCAGCGCTAGTGCAGGCAGCACCGAAGCAGCATCCAGAAGGTAATATCCCAGTATACCACTGCTGTCAGGTCTAAGTTAATAAGACAGATATATTAAACATAACTTTGGACAAGATAGAATAACTGATTTTTTGTTTGTTTGTTTGTAATTGTACCTTGCGGGCTTAAATCTAGATGTGTCTCCTTGTGGAAAAACAAGACATTTGATATCAAGACTTATATTGTGCTGAAGAGCAGCAGGTTCCAGCTCTGTTGAATCTCTGTGTGAGGTTGTGGAGTCCTCCTGTGAATGTTGATGTACCTCATTACTGGAACAGCCAATACTGATGAAATCTTTACAACCTTGAGCTTCTAAGTCTGTGATTATGTGAGGTTCTGAAGAGAAACTGTTTATCAGTGCTCCATACTTTTGTTCACACAGCATGGCGACTCGAATAGCGGGCCACAGGTCCTTAAACTGCATACTGTACGTTGTGTCAAAGTTGTGCAGAGCAAGTTCAGTAGATGGGAACTTGGGCCTTGTTGCTGCCTAATGGAATATAGAAGACGACGAGAACATCTTAAGATATGAATTTGCCACGTTGTTTTTAATTTGAAAACCACTGCAAACTCATTACTCACCCATTTTGTTTTAACCCGATACCGTCGCTGAATAAATGTAATCGAGTCTTTGAATTTATTTATACAAAATCTCGTGCATACGTGCGCTGCCATGTTTGTGTATCATCAAAAGCGTCCCTCGCTTTTGTCCTCATTGGTTCCTAGCTTGGTTTTGTGATTTTCGCGCATACAAGTGATTACTTGTGATAAGAAATACTTGTGAATATATAAAACAATAGGCATTTTGTTTTTGTTTATTTATTCACCAATATATTACAAAATATATAATGGATAAAGTGCATATAACATTAGAACTTTCCAGAAATTTCTTTCGTGAGCCCATACTATTGCGAAGGCTGAACTCATACGCTTATTATGACGTTATTTGGAACTATCCAATAGCGTTCCTAATTAATATTTATTAGCTAAGCCTTTACCGTAGTAGAATTCGTAAATTGGCATCCCTATGATATCCACACACATACAGCTCAACTTTACGTTTAGCGGTTGACCTTTGTGGCTTCGTTGTGTTTAAGTGTGAATTCAAAGCATACAAGTATGGTTTTTGAAAGGGAAACGATCAAACATGGACAGCCTGACGAGGCGGAGGAGGTACGGCCACTAATTTTAGAGTTTTACTGTAGTTTAAAGAAAGTGCATTTGTGAAGTTATGCAACTGGCACGTCATTGTATAACTACAGGCAAGTTGATTCTTACATGTCAGCTGTCCTGACATAAAGATAAGAAAACAGTTCTGATATTTCAAGCCTGGCCTATAATAACACGTTTAATATAGTGTTATAATGTATTTAATTTATGACGCTTACATTGCAAATACGTTAAAATGACTATAAAGCACAACACAATGATATCACTTAGGACCACAAAATTGTTCATCCCAAAAAAAAAAAAAAAATTGTTATGTAGTGTATTACAATATGTTTGTGGCTCTTGTCCATTTATTTGTAAAGGAACAAACACCAATAGAGGAAGATGCGGGAGAAGATGGTGCTGATGAGGATGAAGAAGAGATGGTGGTATGTTACTACAGTAAATTGAATCCTTATTAAATTCCTCTTCAACTTAAACAGTAAGATATACACACACACACACACACAGCAAATCTGAATAATTGGGAAAAAATGTAAATTTGAGGTTAAGAAATTCTTAAGAAAATTAAGTTTAAGTAAGCAGAACTGTCAGATTTCAATTTTGTACTCATAGGTTTTAATTGCTCCTAGTCCTAACTTTAAAATTGAGCAGGTTAATTCATACATTTAACTTAAAATGATAAAGTTATCTCAATTTAAATATTAGTAGTGAAAATTTAACTACTAGATATAACTAGCTAATTGGTGATGCTTTGAAAACATTAACATAGCAGTTGTTGTAAGAGTAGCCTACAACAATATAGAACATTTTACATACAATAAATGCTCAACCAAATTCATGCTGTAACGTGACAAAACGTAATGTTCATCTTCAACCAAGAACCCCTCAAAAAAAAAAAAAAAACACAGAAACTCTCCTAAATTAGTATAACAAAGCATTAAACACTACTAAATATCTCGCTTAACATTTATCTTGCACAAAAAACATTATGTAACACTTAATTTTAGCATTTACTCGCCCCTTCGAGTGTCAATGCAAAGCATGCTGGGAAATAAAAATCCCAGCCAGTTTTAGGCAAATTTAAGTTTGTCTTTTTAGTTTAGTAAAGTACTTAAAGACTAAACAAATAAAAGCATCATTGCTGAAGGAGAGGTGATTGTCATAGATTAAACCGTGTCTGGCCCCCTGCAGGACCCCCTAGAAACAATAAGACAGAAATGTGAGCAGACAGCACATTGCATGCATGCACAAGAAAGACTAGAAGCTTGTGAAACTCGAGTTGGCTCACGGTCACACACTGAAGAAGACTGCACAGAGGAGCTGTTTGACTTTCTACATGCACGGGACCACTGCGTAAGTCACTCTCAGCCCCTACTAGGGGCTCAAACAGTTCTTAAAAACATTGCTGTAATATTGTAATATTATCATTGTCTTCCAGGTTGCACAAAAGCTCTTCCGTTCGGTTAAATGAAGCCCCTCTGAGACACTGTCCTTTCGTTCCAGTGGAGTATCTCAGCTGTAGATGTGCATTTAAAAAGTACAGAACAAGCATAAACAAATCTCAAAACTTGTATTTGTGTTGTATGTGAATAAATGTGTGTAGACTTCATGTACACCTCTTTGCCTTACATTTACATATTAGTTGGTTCTTTTGTTTACATGTGACCAAAAATGTAACTGTATGTAAATGTATATTCTGCTTTTCAGGAGTCACATCAAAACTATGATCCTATTGCAATTCCACATAGTCCCACATGGTGGCAGTAGACATCGCATTTTTTTTTTTTTTTAAATCTGGTAAACTTAGATTTTTTTGATAAAAGGAGACCATTCTTGTTTGGATTTTGTTGCAGCAGCGTTGCAAGCAAGAACAGCCCATGAAAGTAGGTTTTTCATTTTATCTAGCTTCTGGATTATTATTTGCATATTTTTCCATGTGCTACGTAAAAGCCTCAGGATTTCCACAGGAGAAACATGACTAAGCATCTAACTGAAACTCAATTTCACCTACCTTTATACAGATTTAATGAGATTAAAACTACGAGGGGGAAATATTCATGCTCTTAAGTTTGCTCTCAGGGGCCTATACCATGAAGCCGGTTTAGGTGGCTAGCCAAGTATGTTTCAGATTAGTTTGCGCCAACCCTGAGTTTCAGGCACTATAAAAGTGGTTTGACTTTTAGCAGTGTTCATCGCCATAGTAACTAACTCTCCATGGCTAACCTGTTCCGGCGCAGGTGATGTTCCAGGTAAGAGGTTGCAAACCGAACTTGGACCAATCAGCTGTGAGCAAAGGATAAAGTCACTCCACCTGTTTCTGCTCCAAATTAAAGGTCACTACATAGCAAATTATTTTTAAAGACAAAATTGTCTGGATTTTAGTAATGCTTATTTAGAATACATTTTTTGTATGATTTGTACCCTTAAATCGATCACGCGTATAATTTTAGTTCATCAATTATTATTACGCAGAGTTTAAATAAATAAATAAAAGGTAATATGAATACGCTTTAGAATCAATATATAAAGCTATAAAATGACTACACGTGAGCTTAAATGTTCAATTCTCTCTATACCTTTATCAACTGTATAAACTAACTTCACAACTTTTACTTGCACTGATATACAGTAGCAAGACTTTTTATTAGTTGTCCTCTTTCATAGACAGCTAATTTCTTCTTACTGTGTAAATTTGTTTAAATTCTTAGTGTGAATCACGCTGCTTCTCTCGAGAGAAATGAATCGCAGTTTCACTTTCTCAGCATGTGATTGGCTGTTCGCTAGTGATGTCACACCTAAACTCTGGATCAAAGCCTGAGTTGACAAAGTTGATGATCAGCATCATGGTACAAACAAAGCCTGGTTGGATTGGTTTGGTTTTGTCAACTCGAAACTAATCCTGCAACCCAGAGTTTGTTCAACTACCATCACGGTACAAGCCCCTGGTTTAAGAGGGAAAATGACTGGCGTTTATTAACCGCATTAAGAAATAAGGTTATAAAGGAGCTTAGAAAGGTGAACGATATTTTTTTTTTAATTAAGGCTATCTGTGAAGCTAGAGGAAATACCAAAGAAATATGGCAGAATTTAAAGAAATTAACTGGAAAATGTAATAGATATATAAAAACAATATAATTAAATATAGAAGGGAAATATGCCTAATGATCCATGTAGGGTGTCAGAAACATTTCATAATTATTTTATAGATTCTACAAAATGTTTGATTCAGAATGTTTCTGGTTCAAATGACTAATAAAGATGATTATTTCTTCTCTTTACTGTTCAAGAGCAAAAGATAGATATGAGATAGAGCCAGTATTTTTTTTAAAACCCATAAAGATGCACTTATTCTCATTTTAATATTGTTATTTGGTCTATAAAATGTAGTGTTTCTAAGTGCTTGGAAAACTGCAATAATTACACCACTGTTCAAACCAGGTGATCACATGGCTATAGTTATAGACAATTAGTATCCTACCATCAGGATCTAAATTGCAGAAAAAAATGGATTTCTGAACAGATATCATATGTGACCCTGGATCACAAAACCAGTCTTATGTCGCACGGGTATATTTGTGGCAATAGCCAACAAAACATTGTATGGGTCAAAATTATAGATTTTTCTTTTATGCCAAAAATCATTAGGATATTAAGTAAAGATCATGTTCCATGAAGATATTTTGTACATTTCCCACCTTAAATATAAAACATTTATTTTTGTGAATGGATGCAGCACTATCGCCAATAGAAATGGACAACTTTAAAGGCGATTTTCTCATATATTTCGATTTTTCTGTACCCTCAGATTCCAGATATTCAAATAGCTGTATTTCGGCCAAATATTGTCCTATCCTAACAAACTATACATCAATGGAAATATTATGTATTCAGCTTTCAGATGATGTATAAATCTCAATTTAAAAAAAAAATTACCCAAAAGACTGGTTTTGTGGTCCAGGGTCACATATTTGAGTAGTACTCCAAACTCATTACATCTGATGCAATTTGGGTTTTGAAAATATCATTCCACAGAAAATGGTTTTCCTTTAGAAAATATAAATTGGACAAAGGAGGTGTGGTGGGGTTATTAAGTGATGAAATATATATTTCTCACTAAAAGTACTGATAGAAAACAGTGAGTTCTGGTAGACTAAGACTTCACAAATACTCAATCCTGTTGGCGTACCTCAGGGTTCAACATTAGGTCCTTTGTTATTCAGGTTGTATATCAATGATCTACCAGATGTTTGTCCATCTACTTTTAATTGTCAGATGTATGCTGATGATTTGTTTATATACTTGCATACTAAAAGCAAAAAGCAAGCCGCAGAAGAATTATCAGCTGCAATGGTCTATATCTCTAAGTGGTAAAAAAAAAAAAAAAAAAAAAAAAAAAAAAAAAAAAATCATCTTAAAATGTTAATTAAAACGTATGTATGTTTTTTTTTAAAAGTCTGCAAACAGACATCCAGATCCAGATGTTATAGCAGCAGGAAGGAAGAAGATTATCAGTAGTGCAGGAGTATAAATATTTAAGCAAGCATAATACATTCACAAGTTACATAATTAGGAATAGGATTCAATTTAATCTGGTAAATTGTAGACCCATTAGGAATAATTTAACTTCTGAGGCCTCAGTTATACATGAATGCCATGATCTTCTCACATATGAACGACTGCCTCACCAGCTGGACGCAGCCAGGTGGGACTACATTATAATCTATAGAAAGACTATAGTCTGCAGGCTTTGAACATACTGGATAAGTCAAATGTATATCACTGTAAATTTTTAACTAAATATTTTAAACTGGGGAAATTGATTAAATTTGCAGATATTTTATTTGTGTATAAAATGTGGTATGATATGGCCAAACCTCTGCTTAACGAGTTTATTAGACAATCATAACTCATCTACTAGATGGGATTGTACAATACCACACAAGCACATACCTGGAATTTTATTTATAAAACCAATGATTATTGGATAAAACATGGAGTTATTACTCCTAACACAATTAGGAGTAGCAGCTTGTATCGGTCTCCTTATATTTAAAGTAATTGTGTTTGTGCTAATATGCTCTGGTTATGGCCATGTTTGCTGGAATGCATTTTGAATGATTCTTAATGTTTTATGTACTTATTTACCATCAACCTGCCAGGGATCATGTAAATGTGCTGTTTTAGCCATACAGTTTAAGTGCTCATGTTAATTAATGTGCATTGTCCCTTTTAAAATAAATTCTTATTCTTTCCCCTGTAATGTAAACAGTTACAGGACGTTAGGCCACTAGTGCTAACCTCAATGAGTAAGAATATTCAACTAACATTACCAAATCAAATCATAAATATTAAAACATGATTTTTACAACCACTGCCACAAGCAAAACCCTGCTTAGGCACTGATAACAATTTGCTCTGATGAAAAGCATCTAAACCTGTGACTTGCATAACTCAATTCATATATATAAAACCATAAAATAATTTTATTAAAAGAAAAACATGGTCAAAATAAAGTTTTAGACAGTAATTATAAAAATAAATATTCAACTGAAAAGCAGCATAATTTATCCAATAAGAAAAACACTAACTGAATTAAATGAATTCATGTTCCTGATGCTTCCATGCACACAGTGCATATGAAAACTAGAGCTTCCTGTCACTTCCTCACCAAGGGTAATTCTCCTTATTGCTCTGTCCAACAAAGTCATTCATTGAGGACTGGGGGAAGAAAAAAAAAAAATTAGAATCAGAGCCATATATAAACTTACTAAATCAATGGTAACCTTGTTGAAAATTGAAATTGGGCAATTTGAATTCTGAAATGATTGACAACTAACGTAAAATCATCCAGTAAATTTTAGTTTCCTGGGGGCCTTTTATAAAGACAATCTAAGATCATTTAGATTCAATCTTTTAAATCGCTCCGATCTGGTAGAATACAGAAAAGGGTAATTGTCTGAGGAACAGAGTGATTGTCTAAAGTGGACTGACCTGCATGAGGAGTCTCTCTTTCCTCAGTCTCTTATAGAAGAGCAGCACGTCCTGGTTGGCCTGCACCACTCGAGGATCAAAGTCCATCACACGCAGGCCTTCCAGACTCCGAGCTCGTGACAGAGCAACATAAGCCTGGCCACTCTCAAACACACGCGCCAAAGAGATCTCCACGCAATCCAAAGTCATGCCCTAAACACACCAAACAAATCAAAACACCAGCAATTTACTTCAATCTAGCAATTAAAAAAAGGGGACCCATTTTTGAATATGCTAGAAATACCATGTTTTTGGTATTGCAACAAAGCTTTAGGACATATAACCAAGAAAATAACCAAGACACAAAAGCAAAATTTTGTTTATGTAAAATGTTTCCAATAAAAGACAAAATTATTTAATTTATTTATATATTAAATTATTTTGACAACTAATTTGAAAAAAAAAAAAGTGGTCCTGACTGCTCCAAGATATAAACCATTAATTTACTAACAGCAGAACACAGTTGTGCAGCAGAACATAATACATATAATACGGATAGTTCCCATCCTTGATTCTGATTGGTTGAGCCGTGTTCAAAGCCGTTATAAATGACTTACATTACTACACATACACCTGTGACCTCATTACATCAGTATTATTGCACCACTAAGGCTGTTCAGACTGTCAGTCCAAATCTGATTTTTGTGCATATCCGATTGAAACAAAAAACGTTGCAATTTTTACAAATCCGTTTTGAGCTACAATCATGAGTGGTTTGAAATCCTATTTAAATAGCATTTCTGGAAATCCGTTTCAGACTGCTCAGTATAGGGCTGGTCCGAATACCATTTTTTTTAGCTTCGAAGCTTCGGTAGTAATGAACATCGGATATTCGAATCTTCGGAGAGAGGGGGCTGAACATATTCTTCTCTCTAATAAAGGCAGGAATCTCTGTGTGTGTGTCTGTCTGTCCGTTTGCATTTTGATTATTTCGAGAACCGTTCATCCAATCGACTTCACAAGGGAGTGCAGTGTCGCATTTGGTGCAATAGAGATGGACACGCGAGACGACACATTCAGAATTAATAAACTTTTAGTAAACTACAGAACAGCGCGAGCGGGAAGCGGCGCGCCTCACGCGAGCAGAGAACGCGCGTCCGAGAACGGACACTGCACTAGTGATAAAACGCACACACACAGGTCTGTTAAATTAAGCAATACTTTTAAAGTAGTCTAATATTTTTCTGACTAACAAATTACTGACACAGTAAAGGGTAGATTTAAATAAAGAAATGAAATTTAAATAAAGAAAAACGAAATTAAGCTAAAAGAAAAACGAAATTAATTTAGATTGATAACAGGTAAAAAGGCTAATACATTGTGGAAAATAGAATAATAGAAACAATGTCAAAGCAACGCAGCTTAACCCAAAACACAAGCTCAGGCTTGCACTTCTGTCCATACAAACTCCGCTGTTCTGCGCTCTAGCCCAGAGAACACTCCCGTTTAAAGCTGCGTTCACACTACACGCGACCAAGCGACGCGATACCATTCATTTTCAATGGGGAGCGGGCGACTTCCGGCGACACGCGCGGTCGCAACCGTTGGCGACTGGATGGGGCGTGTCTGGCGACGCGAAAAAGTTGAGAAATGTTTAACTTTATGCAAATGAAGAGCGACTTTCGCGAGCGACAACCAATAGGAGTGAAGTCAGTGGAGCCGTCACTCTTCAGTGCAGCGTCTGACCGAGGCAAGATGAATGAGAAGTTTATTTTAACAGTCAGAAACTGTCCAATAATTTATGATATGTCTCTGTGTACATACAGTAGTACTCGTCTTGCTGACTCCGAGCCCGAATGGTTTCGTGAACTCAGAAAGACCAGCATTTGCACATTTTCTGCAGTTAAATAGCCGCGATAGCACAGGGCACTAACTGTTTCTCATTCATCTTTAATATTATGCATTTTATGTACTGATCCCATTTATATTTAGACTTTTCCTTCCAAAATGTTAGCTTGTAGCGGCAAGAAAACAGATTTGTTGTCTACAACACGTAACATCCGTGAATGTCACTCACAAACATTACCTAGGCAACCAGAAGTGAGAACGCCCACTAACGACCTCATCGCCAGCCACTGGCGACATGCAGCGATAAAGTCGCTTGTAGTGTGAACGGGGCTTTAGGCATCGGTTCTATTTCTAGCATGCACGCGTTTTCCGCGTGGCTCGAGCTGCGCCTGAGACGCGTGTCTCACACAGGCAGTGTGCAAACTCCAACCTGTTAACATGGGACCCAAAATAAAAATGGACACGCCACGCAGCTGAGACGCTCACGCCACGCAGCCAAGTGTGTCGCCGGCCTTATTCAAGCGCGAATGAGAACCGATTCGCGGGGATCCCAGGTATGCAAAAAAAATAAAATAATAATAATAATATTCGAATGTCAAATCGAATACCAACCCACCGAGGTCCGGTCCAGCCCTACTGCTCAGATCGGATTTTACGTGGTTTGTGACTTTCTGACGCCACATAAAACGTAAACGTCAGACGCTGTTATAGGAAGTCTGCTGGAAGTTGCTGCAGAAACAAGGTTGTGTTGCAAACAAAAGAGCGGCATGGACACAAATTGGATCCGAACAGTTGCAATACACAATGTGTAATCAATTCTAGATCAAAATCTAATCGGACACACATAAACGGATTTGGACTGACAGTGTGAACGTTGCCAGAGTCTGTGTGTTGCAACTTGCTTGGCAATTGGACAAAATGGTTTTATGATTTTAAGAAAAGCCAGAAATGTCTCAAATGTATTGTAGCTTCTTACAGAGTTCTTTAAACTCATTTTGAACTAATTACACTGGCGAGATTTAGGCCCACGTTTATAGCGGGGAATTTAATATGCCATTTTTCTCAGTTCCCCCACTGAGCATTGGGATGTGCTACATGCAGCGTTTCTGAAACATTTGCCAGACACCCAATGAGCTTAATTACTGACACTCTTTGCAACATCTTTGACAGTTCATCAGTGCAGAAGGCAAAGAAAAGGTCAGAAATGATGGGTAAACATGGTGACTAGTTAATGAGTCAATACAGAAGCCAGAACCATAGTCCTGAGCATCTGTTCACAGATGCACAGAAACACTGTTCCTGAGCCAAGTCATTTTATTTTAATGGGACATGCAATGACAATGGCATGATCATTTCCTCTAGGACCCAGAACAGTAGGAGATCAACAGCACAATCTTGTAATATTAGATTTCATTCTATGCATTCAGCTGATGCAGGTTTGACTCACTATGCATAATGAGTTTTGATGGGGCTTCATAGTAGAGCTCACCTGACTCTTGTGGATTGAAATGGCCCAGGCCAGTTTGAGTGGCAGCTGCTGTCGGCTCAGGTACAGCCCCCCGGATGCTTTAAAAATCCAACGCTCTCTCTTCATCACCTCAACAGCCCCGCAGAGGAATCGCACCCGAGGGAGACCTGTGGGAGAGGGGTATTGACGAATGATGGGATGTCACAACATCTCACTGCATGCGTTCAAATCTGAAATATGTTGGTGTTCTAGAACCAGCCATGTACAGCAATTAATGAAAGATATTTGGGTAAATCTCAAAGCCAGTTAAGAACATGTCGGAATAAAAATGAACATTTTAAATTTACATCCCCCTAATTTTATTACAGCAATGAGTAATTAAAATATATAAAATCTTATTTTAAAAAGTGTGTAACTTCTGTGGTACTAAACAAAACTGGAAAATAATGAATTATCATCAGTAATAGAATAAGGCAATTATATAGCGCTTTCATATGTACTACTGTACACCCAAATGCTTTTTACAATCATATCAGGGGATCTCTCCTAAACCACCACCAGTGTGGAGCATCCACTTGGATGATGCGACGGCAGCCACAGTACAACGGCGCCAGTGCGCTCACCACACACCAGCTATAGGTGGAGAGAGGAGAGAGAGTGATAGAGCCAATTCAATGTAAGGGTATTATTAGGCATGATTGGTAAGGGCCAATGGGTGGAATGTGGCCAGGACACCGGGGTTACACCCCTACTCTTTACGAGAAATGTCATGGGATTTTTAATGACCACAGAGAGTCAGGACCTCGGTTTTACATCTCATCCGAAGGACGGTGCTCTTTGACAGTATAGTGTCCCCGTCACTATACTGTGGCGTAAGGACCTATCACGCCAGTCTTGGGCTACAGGGTGATATGGCTGCTGGCTGGGACTTAAATGACCTTATTGTAAAGTGCTACTCAAGTTTCTTGTGTGAAGTAATCATTCTGTCTTCAATGAAAGCAAAATGCTGCCACTATGTGGCAGCTGACAAGTACATACTTAATGTTTAACATGCAGATGTTAAGGAGGATTTTATAGAACAAAAACTAATTAAAATGAGATTTAACCTGTAGCCCAAGACTGGTTGCCCACTAAAGCTAAGCAGGGCTGAGCCTGGTCAGTACCTGGATGGGAAACCTCCTGGGAAAACCAGGTTGCTGCTGGAAGAGGTGTTAGTGAGGCCAGCAGGGGGCGCTCACCCTGTGGGTCTATACTAGTTATGTCCCAACAGCATGATGTCACAAAACAATTAATCTTAATGGTCCTAAAAAAAGGCTTTCAATTCCTTCTTACAAAACAGAATAGCTTATTTCTTTTGAAAAACAATAGACATTCTTAGTGAGATTTAACTATTTATTTGCTAATGTTTTTTTATGATGGCATTTTCATAAAAACAACACACAGAGTAAAATACAATGCGTTTTGGAAGTGCCTGCCACTGTGTTGCAGTCAGCCGTACCTTGATTCCCTGGCTGAAAGTCAACCACTACTCCTCTGGCTCCATTCACTAGACCCCTCTGGACATCCAGGTTTTTTGTAAGCATGACCTAAACAAATAAAAAGGTTCATGCAACATTGGACATTTAAAAAAACAAAACAAACCAAGAGCACATGTTAGCCAGAAGGAGATAAAACACCAACCTGAGCGCCCACTTTCAGCTGTAATAGCCGACTCACTGGACTCTGGGCGTCAATGGTCTGAACCAGCATAGGGTCACTATCCACAGCTTCGAATACTCGCACGGCCCCTGCAAGTAAACAAGAGACTTAGAAATGTGTAAAATACCTTATCTCTGGATTTCACTCATCTTACAGTTTGTGTAGAAAAAAAAATAAATAATAACTGCTATACAGCATGTCCTACAAGGTTTCTAGTGCCTTATGTCGCTCATGAACCAGATGGTGGATTTCTAGAAACTATTTCAGTTTTTCAACAGCAGAATTGACAGTGATACCAGAACAGCCACCACCTGATGCGACCAGCAAACCACGTCACATTTCACAAATCCCCACTTTCAAATTAGGTTTCAGTATGACCAACCTGGTAATTGTTTGAGTTTATTCTCATTGGTGAGCTCCACATCATCTTTGTGCGTGCACAGCCTGGTTGCTAGGATACCATCCCTCTCGATGCAGTGATTGGCACTTCTCAACAGCTGTGTGGTAACTTCCTCTGTGACTCTACAGCATGGAGAGCCACTGTTACAATAGCATCAACATGCTGACAAACTCAGTCAATTCACAACTTCACTGATTACAAGATGTAGCGTAAAAGTTCCCCACTACAAGTCGTGTAAATATTTTAAAAATCACACCTACGAGATCCACTTAAGGTCATGGAAATAACTGACCATGAACCTCAGGGATTGCATCCCGAAAACACCCCGAGCCAGTGAGTCACTGCTCTGAACGGTGGCCGTAGTGAGAGCTCAGTACCTGCCCACTCTCACAGCCTGCAGGAGAGAAATGAAGGCCTTGTCTGTTTGTCTGCGCACCTCCATCAGCTCCATGTTCATGTGGATACACTTCCGCCAGCTTCTCGACTACAGGCAAAATAAATTGTGCATCTTATTCTCAGAAACTTGCACAGTGGATATCCAGATGCTAACCCAAAAACAATTATGCCCATAGAAATTAAAACCAACGAATTTCAAGATATTACAATGTACTCTTAAAAGGACAGATCATCCACAAATGAAAATTGTCATGATTTACTCTTTACTTTCATCCATCTTCAAACAGTGGGTCTCATTCACTAATAATTGTGTGGATTTCGTATTTGTACGCACAGGAGAACTTCTCACCAAAAAAAAACAAAACAAACAAAACTCTGCCTAAATCACAACACGTGTACGCACATGAATTTGTTCTTAATCTCGTTGTAATGCTAGTGAATTTGGAGCATTCTAAATGAGCAGCTGCGTGCACAAGGTTACTCATTTGCATAAAACACGCCCAAACATCTCCTTATAAGGACTTTCTGCACAAGCTTTCATCAAACAAATGCCACTTTTCAAATGCGCTCACCAGATCCTCGAACAACCCCAGGTGTCACTCAAAACCAGTTCAAACACTTATCCAGACCAAGATTACAGACCTCTTATAAGCCAGCTGTACATACACATAAATCTGCTCTTTTTTTAGATAAACCTTGCAGCTAAAGCTATAACGCAGCTTCTTACTGTTTCACTGTATATGATGAAATTAAATTGTATTATTTATTAATAATTTATTATAGTCATGTTAAGATGAAATATAACTTAACATAAGGCTGCACAGAGAAAGTGCTTTGTGTACATGTGGTTTCACTTGTTCCTACTTTTTCATAAATATTTAGAATATATTTTAGTACGAAAGTTTTTGGCGAATCATGATTTGCTTGTGAAAACGTTCACACAAAGAGGTCACGCACTAATGTGTGCATACGCTTAGTGAATGAGACTACAAAAAGTTTTTTTATTAAACAAATATGTAAATTCTATTTCTGCCCCTCCACTGAAAATCCATTCCAACAAATAATTTACAAGTTCATAAAGATATTGTAAAAGAAATCTAAGTATGTGTATTAATCAAGGTTTATAGATTAATAAACTGCTCAATTCATATGGATTACCTTTGCAATGTCTTTATGAACTTTTTGAAGCATCAAAGGCAATGGACTTTCTAAGGTTTCATAAAAAAAAAAAAAAAATCATTTGTGTTTGAAGATGAATGACAGTCTTATCAGTTTGAAATGTCATGAAGACGGAGTAAACGATTCCAGAATTTTCATTTTGGGGTGAACAAACCCTTTAAAGCCAAGTCAGATCAAGGCTGAAGTGGAAAAAGCATGAACTATGCCTAAATGAGGGTAGTACCTGGAAACAAAAGTTAGCTTTGTCCTTTCCTTTTGTTACAGGTGGAAGTTGAAGAAAGTCTCCGCACACAATCAGCTGAATCCCTCCAAAAGGCTCAGTTGATCTTCTGATTGACCTAGAAAAATAATATACAGATGACACTTGTCTAATAAGGCAACTCTGACCTAATATTGAAATATTTAGTGTTGTTCCTTTCCTTCAGAACAGATGAGAGTTTTTAAACGTACTAGACTAGGACTGGGAGAATTGATGGTTTGGATTAACTTTGTATTCAATTTCTGATCCAAATCACATTCAAAAATTCATTTGCCATCTGACGTTCATCAGAAGAAAGTCCGTAGTGACAAATTTAGAAGCAACCAATCACATTAAATGAAATTACTAAACCATTAAAAACGACAACAAACAACCCTTATCACCACATGAATTGGTAATGGTAAATTGAATTTTATCCATGTGAAAAATTAAGTGCGCTGAAATAAACCGATATCATTAACGGAGTTATTTTTATTTTTGTCAGAAGTTCCCTCAGTGTTGCTCACCTGGCTATGGCTTCCAGTTTGTCAAAGAACTGGGCCTCCACCATTGAGATCTCATCAATAATGAGGTGTTTGCAGGAAGTCCAGTGCTGCAGAACCCCAGGACGCTGAGCGAGCTCAAGACACTGTTCAAGAGGAGCAGAGCCAGACCCAATACCTGATAACAAGAGAGATGAAAATGACTCGCACACAACAGCACAACTCTGTTTATAGATTTGAGAAATGTGTTGATCATGTGACACTTCAGAAAAGTGACCCTATGCTGTGTACATACTGAAGTAAATTTCCACCTGTGATTGCTGTTTGGTTTGGGGTGAAGGGAAACTGCCATTTCATACAACCTTTGCCATCATTAATTATATATGATTTCCTAACGAATGCATGTAGCATGTTTGCATTCGCTGGCAGTCACTTTTCAGAGACTTGAGTGAAATCATTTGAACTTGAAATTTTCTTACCTGCAAAACTGTGCAGTGTGGTCCCTCCTATGTGACAGGCTGCGACGCCAGTGCTCGCGGTTGCATATGTGCTTTTTGGGGGCAGAGAGCCTACAATCCTTTTGAGCAAGAAGGACTTCCCTGTACCTAAAATAAAGCCATGAACAGTAGTGTTTGAAACGCCATGAAAAAAATACCTCTATAAGAAACTAGATTATATTATATAATAAAATAAAATAAATAAGTGCATAAATAATCGGTGCAGCTCATTACCTGCACTGCCTGTGAAAAACACATTCTTGCCACTCAAGACTGCATTGAGAACTGCAGTTTGTTCTTTGCTTAGCTTTTGTGCCACAGGCAGAACCAAGACAGGCTTCTTATTGGGGTGAAGCGCCTTAACCTAAAAGAGATTAATTATTAAGTCCATAATCCTGCTAAATACATGGTAGTATTGAAAGCAAGCATTGTGCAGTCTTTTTCAGCAAATAGTAGATAAAAGATGCTCAACTTTCCAAAAATGTTGAATCTCAAAAATAAACAATTCACAAAAATAAAAATGTGAGACATGATTGAAATTGTATGAATTGTGGTTACTAAAATAGTTTTTACAACTATAAAATAAATGTATAAAATGTTTAATAAATGAATATCCATTAACTGAATTGGCCAAAATTATTTTAAGAGTTTAATTGTTAAATGCATTGGAATCTTTGAGATGGGAAAGGCCAAAACCCTCCTTTTTCTTTTCAGCTACCCACTTAATTTAGTTAAGTAATGGTGCATGAAAATGAACAAAAAGTAAATAAAAATAGTTGTGCTAATAATTTGTCAAGACAAATGTGCAAAGTATTAAAGGAGTAACGTTATAGGCCTAACACAAAAGGATGAACATACCGGACTAGTGTCACAATCAGGTCTGGGTCTTTTCACTGGTTTCCTTTCACCCAAGACCTTATTGACAGGTCTCTCTGAAGGACCTTTGGGTTGAATTGGGGCGTTCACTTTACTTCTCAGCTCGTTAGCTTTCTGTACATCTTTCAGCTGGAGAGGACTGACGGTCTCAAAGGCTCTAGGAAGGCCGGCTCGTAGTTTAGCCCTACCACTCATAGGCTTGTTGCTTTGGGATGCTTGATGTTTGATGCTGAGCGTCTTGAGGAACACCTTCAAACGATCCGGTGGACAATCAGAGACTAGAACCTGTGTGCTTTCCGGGACGAATTTAACGGTACATTTACCATCCTTTGCAAAGCGCGTAAAGAGCTGGAAATCGCGCAGCATGAAGTTCTGAGGAGCTTTGCCATCGTGCACGCGCAGGACCATCTCCTGAAACTCGTTGCGCCCTAATGTGACGGTGGCTTTGCGCATGAGCTGCCGTTTGATGGCTTGACCTGCAGGATTCAAGCGCTCCACCGCCACGGTGCACTGAAGCTCAGCGGGATCAATGTGTCCCAACATTTTACCTTGAAAGAACATAGAAGAACCGCTTAAAGCATGTGATTGAGTATCTTATATCTTTACTCATTTATTAACACCGATGAGTCTTCAGCGAGTGCTTGGGTTATACATTTCAATTTGAGCATTAAAGAATATACATGCAACAAACATTAATCTCAACTGAAATGGCAAATTTAGCCTAAAATACATGTACGTGTTCATGTCTTGTTATTATTTTACTTAATAGAGAGAGGACCAACTCACCTTTGTTACGAGCTGTTTAAACAGCAAGTACCCACTGCACCACCAGCTGTTCATTTATATGTTGCTGCTCACGCACGATTTTCAAATAGTTCCGCTCTACAAAGATTGGTCGATTGTGACGAACTACTGGCCAATCAAAGCGGAGGCATTTAAACAAATATCCAATCAACGATTGCGCTTCCTAAACGTAAGCAGCGGGTCCGCCTACACAAGCGCTCCACCAATGAAACGGCGTTGGTTTTCATTACGTTTCTTTCTTTTGTGCATTCATCTCATGGCCTGTAGCGTCCAGGCGTCATACATTGCAAATACAAAAACTTAACCACTGCAAATCGGGTGGATTTCATTTATTCAAACGATAATTTCTGAAGTCACAATTTTAGTAAAAGTAGAATGGAAATAAGGACAGAAAATGGTAATTATACATTGATGAAATAACCGTTTTTCATTCAGTTCTCAAAACAAAGGCACATTTCTCAAAACGTTTAACACATTTCACCTAAAATGCCCTCATTTTAAACAGGTTTAACCATGTTGCCATTCATTAAACACAAACACATAACATAGTCTAATTAACTCAAGTGTCACAATGTGAACTCAAATAACACATTTATCCATGAGTCAACATTAAGTAGCCTACCTAATGACACACCAATCAGAATCTAAAGATAATAAACCGGACCATTGTCAGAAGATCAAGGATCTACTGTTATGACATTTGGCTGAAGGTGCAGAGAATGCCGAATTTATTTATTTATCTTTTACTGTACAGTAGCCTAATTGCCTAAAGTTCATATTCAGTTCTTTGGTATTTTAACTTTTTTCTAGTGCTTTTCATCTACTTTAACTACTACTTACAATAGTGGAATGAAAATTAATTTTTCCTAAAGCTTATTGTTGTATTTTACTATAGGCTATCTGCATGCTTTCATGTTGTATACTGTAGGCTACTGTACTAGACACCGATCTGCAAAAGTATTCCTGAATCCCAATAAGAGCTTTTTGTAATAGTGTTCTCAGGCAGATATGTAATCTGTGTTTCATCTGAGGCCAAAGTTTGATTCTGACAAAAGAGAATATGTCTTAGGCCAACATATTTGATTTTGACGTGACAATTTTAGGTGTGTAGCTCTGAGACTGTGTTAGTTGTGAGAAATTTGTGAATTGTTTCATCAATTGTGTGTTAGCAATTGAGAAAATGAACAAATTAAAGATTATATTTAATTATTTTATATTTCTGTATGTCACTCCTTCCTTCCTTGAAACAATATAAATAAAAAGAAAGGTAGTGCATTCTGGCTACCAATATCTATCTATCTCTCTATCTATCACTCACGCCCTAGTTAATCCAGAAACAGCACTTTGCAAGTTCCATATATTGTTATTATTATTCATTAATAAACCAGTGATTTACAATTAGGCTTATATTGCTTAGGTCATTTTCACACAGGCCATGGTTTACTTACTACTGACAGTAAAACAAATGTCTTTTGATTTAGAGGTGGTTAATTACATTTTCCAGGATAAAATATCAGTCATGGGTTGGTTTATTTCCGTAAACAAGACATGTTCTTTTACGTCAGCTGAGAAAGAAATTTCCAGGAATGGGTCACTGTCCCGCATCATTAGGCCCCGTTCAGTACATGCAAGCTTTTCTTTGATTTACATTCATTGGCAAGACGACAGCTGGCTGAGTTATGACACTCGGGAGAGAAGTGGGCAGTACAGAATGCAAGCTAACATAAGGACTGCCTTTAGCCCAACATTGGAGATGTAGTGAGGTAGAAGAACAATAATCTGAAATATAATGAAGGATAATGATCATTTCAACTGCATACATTATTTGTGATATGCAAATAGGTTATGAGTGAAACTTCACAGAGTCTGGATTAATTAGCAATCTCACATTATGAATTCATATCTAATCTAACTTGCCACTCCTTCCAAGCAAACAGACCTGCTTCACTAACCATTCAAATGCAAAGAGATCTTTGCCAAGCACAAATTTCCCATCATAAATGTCTCTTTAAATAAAAGCGGAACTGCCACGATAGGGTACAGTGCCTTCCACTAATGTTGGCACCTTTGGTAAATATAAGCAAAGGCGGCTGTGAAAATAAATCTACAAGGTTTATCCTTTTTATCTTTCATTCAAAAAAATGCACTAAATTCTAACCTTTCATTGAAGTAAAAGAATTGAAAGTGGGGGGTAAATCACATTATCAAAAATAAATGCTTTTCGCCAATGCATGTTGGCCACAATTATTGACACTCCTAGAAATTATTATGAGTAAAATATCTCTGAAGTATATTCCCATTAATATTTACCTTTTTTTTAGCACACCAGGGTGACTTGGAACATAAAATTGTCCAGGTCAAGACTTTTCACATGAGGATAAATATGAGGAAACACAAAGGCCAAATTCTCTTAATCATCCATCACAATGAGTAAAACCAAAAGAATATAGTTCTGATGTGCAGCAAAAGATTGTTGAGCTTCACAAAATAGAAAGTGACAGTAAGAAAATAGCCAAAGCATTGAAAATTCCCATTTCCACCATCAGGGCAATAATTAAGGAGTTCCAATCAACTAAAGATGTTACAAATCTGCCTGGAAGAGGACATGTGTCTGTTGTGTTAATGCACGCTGAGGAGGAGAGTTTGAGTGGCCAAAGACTCTCTGAGGATCACAGATGGAGAATTAGTTGAGAGATTAGTTGAGTCTTGGGGTTAGAAAGCCTAAAAAAATAATCAAACTGAACCTACATCAAAAAAATCCTCCTCGCTCATACAAAAACAAATCCCAGCATATTCAGTCCTCAGACACGACTGGAACTTCAAAAGGGACCTGGTTCTAAGATCAGATGAAAATAAAAAAAGAGCTTTTTGGTAGCAAACACACTACAGTGGTTTGGTGCGAACAGAAAAAGTGCCCCATGCCCACGGTTAAATATTCTGCTGGATCTTTAATGTTGTGGGCCTATTTTTTGCTGGAGGTCCTGGACATCTTGTTCAAATACATGGTATCATGGATTATAGCAAATATACCAACAGATCAAAAATCTGGTCACTGCTAGATATCTTATAATGGGTCGTGGTTGGATCTTCCATCAGGACAATGATTAAAAAAATAATTTTGTGCATTTTTTGAATGAAAGATTAAAAGGATAAACAATGCAGATTTTCACAGCCGCCTTTGCTCATATTTACCAAGGGTGCCCATATTAGTGGAGGGCTCTGTATATATAACAGTGTTATCTGTAGTAGATATACGCAACATCCATAGTGCTACAGAAACACCCTCAATGAGGTGTTGCATTGGACAGAAAATCATTACAATTTTTACATATAATGAGTCTACCATGTCATGAGTTCCCCCTCATGTTTGTACCAGCCAAAAAGCCTCATTACGCTTATTCCAGAATGACTGCTGTTTTTGCGGATTATTTGCTCTCACTGCATGCCATCTCTAATGATACCCTTCCACCACCACACACATCACACGTGTAATGATCACACATAACTGTTTCCAGATGCCCACACCTTGGTCCCCATTAAATTGGGCTTTCATGCTTCATTTCTTAATTAGAAAAGTAAACCGTCTTGTATGCTGTCACAAAACAGCCGTCTTTAGACAGCCACTCAGCATAAAAATATGTTTTTAGAGCTCCAGCGATCATTATTGTTCCTGCCTGGGTGAAATGTAAAGGGTAAGACTTTACCAAGTGTAAAATAAATGAACCAATGACTCATTTCACGTCACACTCTTGATTCACCTCAAATACAATAGAGAATCTCTGAAGAAATGAAGAACAGAGCTCAAATGAACATGTCTCCATTGCAAATTTCGAGTTATGTTAAATTAAATATATTAAATATTAAATTAAATATACCATCTGCATGTTGCAGCAGAAATCGAATCTGATCAGACCAGCCAATGTTTTTCTAATCTTCTATTGTCCAATTTTGGTGAGCCCATGTGAATTCTAGCATCTGCTTCAAGGTTTTGCGGGTTGTGCATTCAGAGATGTTCTGAACGAGTGGTTATTTGAGTTACTGTTGCCTTTCTATCACCTAGAACCAGTCCAGTCACCTCGAACCAGTGCCTCGGCATGGCACAGCGCGGATGAATCCAATGTTTTGAGGAGAATGTGTGGCTGTCAATCACCGCGCTGGTGGTGTGTATACTGTCATTCGCAATCACAGATTCTACTTTTTGGAAGTATGACCAACATAAGAATTTTCACCGGAAAATTTCGTCTGAAAAAGTAGCCTAAGTAACATCCACTTTTGTTATGACCAACTAAGGGGAAAATCTAGCGATCGCTTATATCAAGGCAAACCGTGCAAATTATACTTTGTTCTCAAATTGTTAATGTTAACAACATCAGCATTGTGTGACTACATTTAAAGTCCGCGTGAACCGGAAGTTGCAAACGACTTTTCTCCAGTGTTGTGACGTATTTCCCAGTGAATCGGAATATTGAACAGAGGGCAGGGTTTTACTCTAGCGCTCCTCCTCTCCATCTCTCGCTCATAGCAGACTAACGGTTTGAGGGGAGTGGTTAAGCGTTTCCCAAACCAAGCCGTCAAACCTACGTCATCAGGGAAGGTCCTCCAAAGCAGAGGGGAGGGGCATTTTCAGATTTTGATTAAAGATTACGAAGCCAAAAAAATGTTTTGTGTGGATTGACTTGCATGGATGAATTGTTCACCACAAAACGATCAATTTAGGCAAACAAAGTAAATATGGTCAATTTTGATTTCATGTGGACTTTAATGCCCTTCCGATATTTGTCCTTGTTTTCGCATGGGCCCATTTGCAGTCTCTTTTTTTTTCTCCGAAGTCTTTCGCGTTTTACAACAGGTGAATCTCCAGTTGTCACTGGTGATTGTCGTTTGAACCTTTCTGGATCCGCCATCAAACTGTACATTTAATTATATCAAGTGCTGTGAGAAAAGGCTATAAATCTCCACCTCCAACATCCTCACACGCAATATAGCCTACTAGCCGAGACACCTTCTTTATGTGTACAGATGTGACGTAATGACGCAAAGACATGCTTGAATTTCCCACGGAAATCCACCAGTACCATTGAATTAAAAAGATTATTACAAGCTTACCATTTTGAATCGAGCTACGGCAAGCAGATAGTTTTGAACACTGGCTGGTTATGTACTTGTTCAAAAATTATTTTGGATCATTTTTAACCCAAAAAAGCTACGGACTGCAGCTTTAATTCAAAGCAGGATCTTACTTTTTCTATGGTAGCTATGATCTATTGTACGTATAAGATGTCTATCATTTTTACTTTTCTTGTATCTCCCGAACTATCCTTAATCAGCGTGGAACCACACAGGGTGAAACCCTTTGCTGAGAATATACTATCGGTTATCTTGGCTACTCAAAATATATGTAGAATTTTAAAATGTTAGCATTTGTTGATGCGGCAGGCTGTCTGTTGGCCGCATGAACCGACTTTGGGGAGAGCTGATGATGCTATAGCAGGAAGCATGCCCTTTGACCTCCTCAATTTTGGAGGCTTTTTTTGTCAAAGACCCTACAAGTTAGTCCTTAATTTCAGATGTGCAAATTACAAAACAGCATTTTTCAACCGAGTGAATCTACACATGAGAAGTCTTCAGAAGTCATAACTTCAGGGGTCAATGGGTCTCCTGAGAATATAAAATTTCCCTTAAAAACCAAAGATTAAGCTAAATGACACTAGTTTCCCCCAAAATCAAATACTCTATATGATTTGTATTACATTTTTTCAAAGGATAATCTTGCTTTAAAGTTTGAATACAAATGTAAAAGTATCTCTTCATATTGGCTGTGTTCTGAAACAATGCCATCAATTGGTACTTTTTCTTTTATAAAATGTACTTTTCTTATTTCTACAAAGGTTCAATTTCTATTCATTTCCTAGCAAGTATAAAGTAAAAAATATATGTCTGATACAATGTTTTTGCAAAGAAATAGGTGCTGTAATACTCCAAACCATTCCTCACACAATGACACCATCAAGGATGATCAATGGCTTAGGTCAATTGGTGAAAACACTGCAATGTGTAAGGTAGTTTTCCAAATTACCCCAAAATCAAATACTGTATTACACTTTTCAAAGGATAATCTAGCTTTAAAGTTAGAATAAAAAGTTAAAACCAAACTTATCTTCATACCTGTTGTAACCATAACTGGTTCTCTTTGTTTTATAAATTTACTTATCTTATTTCTACAAATATCAGCCTGATAAATATGGACTTAATACATGATGATGCCACCAAATACGTCTGACACAATGTTTTTAAGAAAAAGCAGTGGTTTAAAATACAACTAAACCATAATAAAAGATGATTTTTTTTTTTTTTTTTTTTTTTTTTTTTTTGATAGACCTACAGAAATGCATGGTGCAACATGCAATGTTCGAGAAAGCTAATATTGGTGTAATCTTTGCGAGGTCTCACCCACAACGCAAAACTTTGTATTGGGTGATCCAGCCATGGCTTTACTAAAAGAAAATATTATGGAAGTCATTTTCAAACTGTAATTATACCATATTTTATTTATTAATATCACAGTTTCATATTGATTTAAAGTTTTTGTTTGTTTGTCATTAACTAATTCCTATATTTTTAAACTAACACTTCAACATCCAGCAAAAAAAATTAAAGAGATGAATGAGCTAAGGATGTTCTCTGACCCCAAATAAACAGATAATGGAATGTTCACAATCTACAATATACAGTTAGATATTCTCCTACTTAGTATGTGTAAATAGATGTGCTTAAATATTTGGGTGTATTTTTATACGCCAACATATTTTGTCCAAAACATCCATGTAAGATTCAAAAGACCAAATCACTAAGAAAAGAGGGTTGAAAAGCACCGTTTATAATAAATACACAAAAGTGTGCAAATTATGGTTTTATTACTCAACCAAAATGCATGGACTGTATGTGTTTTAGATGAAGACTTTTCTTTGAGAGCTGTCAACATTCGGTGTTTATAGGAATAAATGACAATTAGGAATTTAAGTGATTTAAGTGACTTTCTGTTTGAGAATGTTTGACTAAATTGATACTTCGTTTAGTGCAACTTTCCCTCTATCTGTGATGTGGAATCACACAAAGTATTAACATGAAAATTAAGTGCATGCTGTTTCACACTTAAACTATTACAACAGAATCACATCTGACTATTGCTCTGAGAGATGTACATCCATTAAAGCTCCAAGTTCCACACTCCGGTAAAACCTGTGTTAAAATTGCACAAAAGTAAATTTTAGAGGTCAACAATCTAAAAAGTAAATACAGCATGAGCCGTTTCTCTTTGTTTTTGTACAGTTTGCAAAAACTATAGTCTCCAAGCGTGGTCAAACATGTTCATATAGGAATTTATGAAAAATATGAACAAATATAGCAGAAAGAGAATTAAATGACAGTCCTTCTACATGAGAGTGTTTAAGACTAAACAAATCATATTTCTTTTAGAATATCTTTCTGCTATGTCTACGAAACATTGACATGAAAGATGAGTATTGCTGTTTTACTGTTAAAGTTTTTTTCAACAATGTAAATGTCTCAGCAGTGCATTATTTGTTTGTATTCAGTGCATTTCACTGTGGATTATTTGGTAAATTTCGGCGCAGGCTTTGCAAACAATCTTTGACGATATGGATCTACCAGCAACACCACAAACATGTTTATTCTAATGCCTGAACTGTGATCAGTGATTTCTGATGTATAATTATTCAAGTTCAGACAGATTATTTCTCAAAATCGTTCAATGAGTCATTCCATAAAAATGGTACGATTTGGACTTACACATTTTTTTTTTTTTTTTTACCAATGTATTACTTTTCTGAACACCCCACAACATTAATTACATATTTAACTTACAGACATATTTTCCCACCTCAGGCATCAAATTTCTATTATTATTGGTAATTGTTTTAAGATATGGGCACTATTAGTCTTCAACCCTGTTATGGACATTATGGAAGCTCTCTGAATATGATTATAAAATATGTTACCGTTTATCATTATGCATCAGTAAATCAAGCCAGTGACTAAACGATCAACTTCACATTGTTTCTCTTAGGAACAATAATCTTATTTAAACTGTGATTAAATTATATATAGAAAGCGATCAAAGAACACTCCCTTTCCAATCGCCCAAGCTGTCAATCACGAGTTTATCTGGACACTTGCCAAAACTCATTATAAAATCAATGATGCTGTTATATTGCACAAGCTCTTACTGTATTTACATCATGTTTGCATTGTTATTTAGTAAAAGCATTCATGAGAGAAATTGCGTTGCAATGATTAGATCACCGCATTGATTGTGTATCTCCGCTTCATCTATGCAGTGCAGGACCAGCCTCTGCCTTCTTGCTGTTTGTAGAGTAGAAGTCAAATGTTAATTTCATTAGCCTAATTAAAAAATGTATCAGGTTGGATTAGAGAACATTTAATTATGTGAAAAGAGCATTATACAACATGGAAACATTTGTGCCACATTGAAATAGACACTGAATAAAAATTAATTTAACATGTCAAATTTTTGTAAAGTCATGTACCCTACAGCCATGAACCTTTTGTGTTTAAATATTTAAAATACTGAATTATGGTTTTAATATTTATTTTTAGTTGCTGTCAACTTTTTTTTTTTGCCTGTGGGTTACCATGAAAATTAGTATTAGTTCAATAACTTGCCTTCCTGTCAGTTTTCACCCAACAGTGATTGAGAATTATACTTGTTTATTGACTCAGAAGTGTGCTGACGTCTTTTTGTCGGGTGCTGTTGCCATGGTGAATCGTAATTTCGGAGCTCCATTGATTCGTGGCTTTTCATAGTTGTGGTGCACACGCTTAGTCAACCAGAGTAGATTAAACTAACTCAATTCAGATGTTCTGAAAACTCAGAGTTTCCCATCTCAGGGTAAATCAACTCAGAGTTCAAGTTTTAACTCAGAGTTGGCTGAACCTGCTCAAGATTTTCAAGCTAAGAGAAATTATTGACATTGCACTTCATGTATTGCTAGAGTGGCCTACTGATTAGTATTATTTGTGTTTGTGAACAAGTTAGTGTTTTGGACACATCTTTTAAATGATCGGGTCGTTTGTTCACTTCTGTGCATTGGATATTTTTTTTAACTCTGCTTCTTGAAGCATGCATGTGACAAATTTCCTGCCCTCAAAGACGGAAAAAGTATTACATTGTGGTCTGAACTGAAGCACTGAACTAACCAAGGATCTGATGGCAGACAGGAGGAGGGGATCTGTTCATTTGCTTGTGAGTCAATCTTGTTCACAACAAGTAAGGGGACTGAACAATTATATTTGTGTAAAACTGACCATTAAAATGACGTAATGACGACATTGGAAGTCATCATGTATTAGCTTTTGGCTCACTAATAACACACAAATATAACACTTTTTTTCCACCTACTGAATCCAGTAGCTTACAATGATGTATCCAATAGAAGATTACACTGAACTAAGCAACTCTTAACAAATTATTTTTGTGAATGGATTTGAGTCACTGATATGATTTTGCTAAATCAAAACCCCCATTATAGTTGGTATCGAGTGGTGCTTTAGAACCTATAGCTGGGCCATACAATGACGGTCCTGGAAGGCCATGGCCTGCAGAATTTAATTAAAAAATCAATTAAATAGAATCAGCTAATCAAGCAACTTGATGTGCTTGATTAGAACTAAACTTTGCGGGTCATGGCCCTCCAATTAACAGAATTGAATAGCTCTGACCTTTAGTAAAGCTGCAGCGACTGTTTATTCTCTAATTTACCCTATTAAAAACAGAATAATCTGAGACCTGCTGAGCGACAACATTTGAAGGAATCATACATTTTGTGGTTAGAATTCGACCTCCTCAGCCTGTCCAGAAATTCACAAAACAAGAATATTTGTGCATCACAATTCAAGGTCTTTGTATTCCACTGCGGTGAATAAGAGCATTTTTATTCGTATTATGTATGGTATGTACTGTGCACCTTCAGTTAACAAAAACATCAGACTACTTGACGAATAGCCCTTCTTAGCCATATCGTCACTTTCTTCCTCTCTGTACCATATAGTTTTATTAATGTGCTGACCTTTCCCGACATTAGTGGTGCAATTTGTCAGGATGATGTTCATGCAGCAGCAAGATAAAATCATCATTTGCTTAAACTTGCTCTCTTTTCCTGTTTATAAGAGGAAAATCATAAGTATGTCTTATACAATATATAGGCTATGCTACAAGAGAAAGTCCTCAGACTTCAGTCCTCAGTCAGGTTTGCTTTTACTACCAGTTGGTTATTACGTAATGGGCTTTTGAGGGCTTTCCTGTGGTCTGGGAAAGGGCATGAGAGGCTGTAGATCTTCTCACGTCACAGTATTCAAGCTCTAGCCAATTGCTCTAAGCCATTAAATATCACCCATGTTTCGGCTCATCGATCAAGTCCAATAATATAATTTAGACCTTATTGCTTTTGTGCTCTGAGATATAGCTGGCTGACATTTAAAGCACTATTGAGTGAATAGTTGATCTCTGAAGTTGTTGGAATCACCAGAGCAAGTGACTCATATGACGTACTGTATATAAGATTTTCTCTCTGACACACATTCGTGTTCCACAGAGGCACAGATGGAAAAAGTAATACACGTTCGATTTGCCAAGACAAAAAGGTGAAACCTTACATGTTAGGCTATAGGGTGATGTTGGGGAATTAATGTAGTGACTTGCAAAACAAAATTACAGTGAGATATTTTTAATTTTTACATTATACTGTTAAAGGGGTCATGAACTGGACTAGCCTATTTTATTATTTTATAATGTTTCCTGGGGTGCCCTTAAAATGAATAAGTATGCTTTTTACATCAAAAATGGTAAAATTTTCCTAGCCTGATTTTAGCCTCTGATTTAAACGCTCTGTTTTAAGGGGCGTGTCTGTGTGAGACTTCAGTGTAAACGCCCACTGCTGTGATTGGCTGACATGTTTGCATACGAAGTAGCTAGTATTACATGTGGAACTCTCTCTCTCGAAATCTTTTTACTATTACAGCTATCGAGATTAACGAATCGGGAAAAGAATTGATCATTTAGATCTATTCCATCACATGAAAGGTTGCAGTGATGAGCATTGAGCAAATGACAGACACTCTGTTGATCGTGTGATGAAGAATATTAAAATCCAACAGGAAAATAATTACTGTTGCTTTTGTATTTGTAGTCAATACAAATTACCAAATAAATTGTGAATAATTTGTGTATTTAACAGCTATGGTGGTTACGGCATATACCCTTCCATCTGGCATCCTCCCATTCCATACAATAATCTGGTTCATTTTCGAAAGGTGCGATGATATGTGTGTCATTAATGCATCCAACCACACTGAAAATCATAAAGGAAATTCTAATTATTAGGTTACTTTCAGAGGTCACAGCAAGATGTTATCAAGTGAACATCATTTATGAGATTAGCCTCATTTAAACCGTTTCTCCACCACTGACCTGCAATCCTGTGAATCTCCCCATTGATGGATCTCACAGGTTTGTGTCCAGGTAACAACACAAAAACTCTCAGGAAGAGGGTGGCACACTTTCCTTCCCGCTCTGATACAGTGGCCTTACTAATGTGCTCTGCATCTCCGATGTTATATAGAAAAATGTGCAATGAATGAATGTAGCCTACTGCACTGCAAAAAATGCTTTTCTTACTTAGCCTTTTTGCCTTGTTTCCAGTCAAAATATCTAAACATTCTTAAATCAAGATGCATTTATAAGAAAACCTCTGGGTTTATCTAAGAAAACCTGCTCCCGACCAGGTTAGGTTCACAGGGTTGCCATGAAACGGGCTTGACTTACTCTGCTTTCTCGGGTTTGACATACCATTCTAAAACGGAAAACCCAGAGTTTCCCTCATTTCAGGGTTACATACTCACAGTTTTCACTTAATCTCCTTTCTGAAACAGGCCCCAGGCCTATGGCTGTAACGTGTGTTCTGTGTCGTGTTTCCCTGTGACCTATTTTCCCCATTCGGTTTGATTAGTCATTTCTTTCACCTGTGTCCTGTTAATTATCTAATTAAGTTCCTTTGTTTGCTCTGTGTATTTAGACCCTGTGTTCTTCTCCCTCAGTCCTCGTCTGTTCTTTTTTAATGTTTGTGTGGTTTTCTCCTGGTTCCAGAGTGTTGTCATTAAATACCTTTATAATCATTAGGCCTATCCTTCGTGCTGTTTCCACGTTACATAACAGAGGAACGGACCAAACGGTAAACAACGTGGCCTCTGTGGGCAAATGAAGGCTGCTGAAACCGCATACTGAGTAGGAAGGCTACTTGGTTTCAATAAGTAGGCTACTTACTTAATGAGCGCTAAAAGACTTAGGTGCCTGATCTCGTTAAGTATACAATCCGTACGTCATCCGCCACGTTGACGTTATCATGTGACGTACGACGTTATCTCAAGCGCAACAACTTAAAAGACAGGTTTAACTCCTCTATCTGAAAATGTATTGATGAAACTTGCTCATTGTGGTCTTGAAGAAAGAGCTGCCCATTTATTTTGTGATTGAAGTATCAATAATTATGGGTCAATTTAAGTTCTTATATTTTTAACACAGTTTTATTTATTATCTTTTTATTACGAAACCCCCAAATTGTCATCTCATTTTCTTAATTTTATACGCAAAAATATTCACCCGCAAGCAAAAGTTTTCCTCTTGTTGAATTTAACCCTCGTTTTATCCCTCAGGCTTATAGCCAACAAAATGTGTTTTCTTTATGTATTATGATGAATTATTCAAAGATATTTAACCTTTTCAGTGTGCCCCCCCTGTATATAATCTTATGATGTAAACAAACCCACATAATCTTTTTTTTTTTTTTTCATTATGATTGTTCATTGTTGAAAGATACAATCATGGTATCTTTCCCTGACCTTTATGTAGGCTAACGAAGTTCTGCAATAACAAAATAAGAGTGACAGGTGCACTAACATCAGTAACTTGACAGCCCTACCTAGAAGAGTTTTCCTCAGCGTTTGTACAAAGGAGATGGGCAGTTGTGCGAAGATCTCGCCTTTGGAGAAAACTTGATTTTATTCTGGGAAAATTCAAGCATCACTCCTTAAATTAAGATTACCCCAAAATGAATTGCATTCCTAGCCCACCCCAACACTTACGCACAATAATAATGATAAATGCTGACCAATAGCCTACTTTATAAAAAAGTTATACTGAAAATTATATATTTTAGTAAAAGAAGCTAAATGTAATTTGTCTTGTCATATGACATGGCTATGCATGAATACACACTAGATAAATGCAGTGAACACATCTCAATTTTCAGTCAAGCAATGAATGAATTAATGCATTAATTGAATTAATTATATTTTATTTACTGACGTCATGCAACAATAAGCATGAATAAATGAGTAAAACATTGAAAAAAGTAACCATAACAATAAATGTATATACACACAAGTCAACAACACACGAAACAAAACTTTATTCAAACTTGTTCTAACAATCACATATTTACAGGCGGTAAATATGGACCCCTACATCCAACTGCTATCTCAACACAGCGGTTCTCATTCTGCGGCTTTATTCTGATGAATCAGCTGACCACCAAATTCCAATCCCACCTTCACCTGTCTTTGTTGTCCATCATGTCCCTCATTCCTGCAGTCAGACTGGAATTTGATCATGGATGGGAAAGGGACATGGTGGCTATCCTTGTCTGAGTGCGCCGTCTGCCTCATCACCTCATACAGCGAGCCTGAACAGAACCCTGTGAGGCTCGTCTCAACAGCAAATACTCCTGTGAGCGAAGCATAGTAGAGCGAGCCTTTGGCATGCTGAAAACAAACTGGTGCTTTATTTTCTTCACAGCCAGAGGTGAACTGTGCCTTCGTGGCTGAGGTTGTTGCGTCCTGCGCTGTGCTTCACAGTCTGAGGCAATAAGGACAGGTGGAGTGATGGAGGGTCTCATCCATGGCACCATTTCCAGGATTCAGCTCTGGGCTCCTCATCCTCAGTGCATTTTAACAGCACAATGTGATTTGATCTCTGTATTAGAAGTAACAAATTATTTTACTTTTTATTTTTATTTCAACCCCCCCCCCCCCCCCCCTCTACAAATGCCGCTATCATCGAGTCCTGCTCCACCACAAAAGATATGCAGCAAATGCACAGATACCAAGAATCAGAAAAGTGCTGTAATAGCTCTGTTTGAAATTACAATAATTAAAATAAACTACAACTTAAGATTTAAATAGATTTTGTAATTCCTTTCTGTAGTTTACTTGCTCAAAGACTTTGATGGCAGCATTCCTTCATCCACTCTCCACCGGATAAACACTGTCCTTGTGACATCCAGACAAGATTGTTACCTCTGTGATTTTATGTGCTCAATACTACATTTACATGTTGAGGTTGTTGCTGATGTGTTAACTCACTCTTTATCCAACATAAATGTTCCTCAATTTATCAACTGTGTTGACAACAGTGAATTCTATATAATAGCACACATTAATAGGGAACACGTGAAAACCCCCACGTCCCTGATCTCCGCGATGTTCGATTATGACGTGTGGCCTCCTGGGATATTCATCGATGGGTGCTTCAGAATCTGGGCATAAGCAGTAGGTCATCCGGGAACTTCTTGCCTACTCTTAAAGGGTAACTCTCGCCAAAATTTAACCTAGGCTCTTTTTGTTAATCTACCCGAGTCAAACTTTTGTGTAAAAGCATAATTATAATGGAAACGCCACTTTTAAGATTGACCGCATTTTCGTTTTAGGTCAAAATGCCTTTTGAATGGGAGTGCATGGGGCACTTATGATAGCATCAAAATCGCTATTTTTAAAACACTAAGGAGGCTCGACACAACATAAAACTGTGCTCGAAGTATCAGGGCTCTACACATGAACTTGAGCATTGACTACATTGTTTGTGTGCACAGTTTACTAAAAAGAAAGATTTTGTATGACTCACTAGGCTATAGAGAGCCTAAGTCCCGCCCCTCCGATTCAGGCTCATGGGACCTTACTTCGGAAAAAATATGTATGGAAGTCAATGGCGAGAGATAACTTATCTATTTATTCCTTCTGAACTGTGCCCTGAATTACACATATGATGTTTGTCAATTTAAAAGGTAATTATGAAAGTCAAGAAAGGCGCAGTTTGTCATAAAACAGAAGAGTAACGTTTAGTTTTATGTGAAAATCGCTCAATGAACTACATCTCTCGTCTCGCACTATGTACGTCACAAGATCCGTTGCTCGTATGTGTGTATTCTGGCTCAAAACACTCAGGCATGACGGCGTAACGTTACGATTATAAGGTAAGACTATAGAAAAAACGACAGACGTTAGCTTCAGTAAAGTTACCTTCATTCATTGAGAGAAAAGGTATGACGTCGCATGTGCGCCTTCTGGGTTTGTAGTCTTTCTAATTACGTATTTTCACAGTCTTATACCTCAGCAGTTTTACATCAAGCTGCGACTTTCTTGACATTAAAATGTATCTTTTCAATTGACAAACATCATATGTGTAAATCAGGGCACAATTCAAACGAGATCAAAATATTTGTTGTCTCTCGCCATTGACTATCATACAATATTTTTCAGAAATAAGGTCCCATGGTGGTCGACCGGAAGGGGAGGGACTTAGGCTCTCTATATCAGTTAGTATTTCCGGTGGCTGACATTTTGTCAGTCAAAAGTAGTCGATCTCCGAATGCAACGTAATGAACTGACTCCATATGAGGAAATGTCATGAACTTGTAACTTCAATGAAAAGCATGATAAATTATCCGTGAATTTATATGGAAATATGCTTTAGGAGCTTTCCATCTTTACTCTCCTCATGTTACGTTGCATTCGGAGATCGACTACTTTTGACTGACAAAATTCCAGGATGGAAAAAAAATTAGGATGGAAGATTTTTTTTTAATCTTTTGCGTTCCCCCGAGAAACTTTGAATAGGCCTACCCTCGCAAAACTTTTGCGTTCCCAAGCAAAACTTTTGCGTTCCCTGCAAAACCTGTGTTTAATGTTTAACGTTCCGCTGCCAGTGCTTCAGAGCTCCATTCGTTAATTTAGCGTTTTGAACTTGGACTCAAATATAAAGAAATGCGGTCGGTGCTTTACTCAAGGAGTTCAGTGAAGTTGTCAATAGGCTATATAGCCTACACACGCTATTCGAAGTTCCCGGATTCGTGAGCTAAACGTTATTAAAACACAAAATAGGCCTACACCTATTTACAATCACAGTAACCTAGACAACGAGCTACAACCCAATTTTCCTCAAAACGAGCTTTATAATATAAATTTGTCTCTAACCAGCCAATTGAGAGAAGTCCGAATAAGGGACCGTCTGCAAAGTACAAAACCCTTCTGCACATTTTATTAAACATATTCAATATCTTCACTGTGACAAACAGTAGGATACTGTTACCAAATTCAGTTTACACATCACTGCTCTCCTGCTGGTTATACTACAATACTTTTTTATGATATGAAACAAAATCAATAACTTCACCTTTTTAGAAAAAAATATTAAATAACTTCACACTGTAATACAGTGTAATGCCATCAAATTCAGTAAGCAAATATAAGGCAAAAGCTATGTTGTAACTATAATGTCAGCTGCATATAAGATATAATTTGTGAATAGGCATTTATGTGCAATTACTTCCCAAACCAAGTGTTGTATAACCAACATTAGAGCAGTGATATGTGAACTAAATTTGGTGTGTTACAGAATATTTTTCATAATATAAAATGTGCAAAATTAGTGTAGTATGACCAGTGGGACACCATTGGTGTAAACTAAATTGGGTGGCACTACAGTTTGTAACATTGAAGTTAATTACTATTTTTGTAGTCACGTTTTTTTAGGTTATATTGCACAGATGGTCCCTTTGGACTTGTCTCTCAGCCACCTGCTCATAGAGATCCATTTACCTATATTATAAAGCTCGTTTTGAGGGAAATTTGGTTTCTCGCTCTACGTTACTGTGGTATAATTTATGTTTTATCAACGTTTAGCTCACGAGTTATTGATCCGAGAAGTTCGAATCTGTATCTTGAGTTAAGCACTGACCGCATCTCTTTATATTTTAGTCCAAGTTCAAACACTATGAAACGCTCCATTACAGAGCTCTTAAATACTGCTAGCGGGACATTAAACAGGAAATGTTTGTCCGAGATCACAACAGGTTTTGCGAGGGAGCGCAAAGTTTCTCAGGGGAATGCAAAAAAAAAAAATCTCTTTTTTTCACTATTTAGGGGCTCCGTAGATTCTTTTTTTATATCCTTGTTATACAGTTATTACTTTGGATGTTTGTCACATATTGTCAGTGTTTTGATTCTTTGTGTTTAGTCCCTGTCATGTGGTTAGTCAATCGATCAGTCCCACCATTGTTCTTCTTTGAACCAAAAAGCCTCAGTCTTTTGTTTGCATTTAATAAAGAATTGTTTGCAATTAGATTCGCCTTAGTGCTCCTTCCTTGACAACCAGGCGTGACACTATGAATGTTAGCGCATATATTGTTGGATATATAGGCATTTTTAAGTTAATTTCATTAGATGCATTATGGTAAATGCTTCTTTATTCATAAGTTCTTTTGCCCATATAATCTTTAAGCTAATAAGGTTGAGCGTATTTGGCTTGCTGTCCGCAGTGGAGGGGCTCAAGGAAGCAGCTTCAACTCGAGCTTAGATATACCCCCTAGTGGGACTACTAATGCTTAGATGATGAGTATGGTAGCAAGATGCCTAAATTATGTTTGTGGAGGTGGAGAGATGACAAAACAGCTGATACCAGAGCAAGGTGAGCGGCTGCTTATATGCTCTAGCGCTTAATTGAAAGATTAGATGGGTTCACTCATCCTGAAATTACAGTATGAACTTCACTAAATAGCATCAGATGTGCTATTGTCTATTTTGTCACTGACAATGTGAATTGAAATCATTTTGTTTCTGCATTGAGCATGTTGCAATTTTTTGGCCTCTGAATAAGAACATTTTTGTGAGAAATCTTCTATGATTATGTGTGTGAACTTCTCCTCTATTTGGACATTTCCTTATTTGACCCTAAAACACAACACGATGCAATCTGTAATTCAAAGTCCTGGGAAAACACCGGTGAAAAATCAATACAGAAAATTATTTTATATTAGTCCGATACATTGGACCCTTTTCTTTACTGACTGAGTGTTTATGATGTTCCTGGTTAGCATTTTATTGCCTGTCATCATCCCAGTGTTGTGTGATGTTCTTCTTGTAATGTTTGAATGAGCGAATGAGATGGGAGACAGTGAGGAAGTATCGTGTGACAGCAGAACAAGCTATCAGCCATTTCATGTCAAAGTTTGTCCTCTTTAACAGAGTTCAAGGTGTCTGAATCAGACAAGAAATCTCATCTCATCTCTCTCTGCTGCATTATCTGGTAATTGCCCTGTTTGCTAATGTGCTGTTGTTGATTCCCAGTGAAAATGCAGGATCTCTAATTAGAAACAGACAGTGTCAATCTGAAGCACGTGTGTGTGTACTTAGCCTGTGGATACCAAAGAGCCACAGTGAAAGAAGAGGAAAATTGCTTAATGTGCTGAGAGGATATTAATTCAGCCTGCATCCACATCCTACTGTCAATAGGAGACAAATAAAACACTGCAGTCTGATAAAAGCCCTGGTTTGTACCACCTGTCTTATTTTGAGAGCTGCGTGGTTTAATGTAGTTGGCCCGACCACACTCAATTAGCCAGCTCGTCATTCTTTCATTCAGACGTTCACCCACTCATTTAGTCTCCATCTGTTTTTTTTTTCTTTAAGTGTCAGCTAGTAATGAATTTTATGCCATTATACCATCTTAACTCAATGAGGCACCTATTATTTGGATTACCTAGACAACAGTGATATGTGATACTTTAACTTCTATCTGCTCAAATTCTCTTAATTTCATTTATTACAATCTTATGTGTAAAGTATACTATAGAGGTAATGTAATGTTCTCTAATAAAATCCCATTCACATGCATTAACACTTCTAAAACCAGACAGAAAGCAACGAGACAAAGAGCTTTGCCATTTAGAGTCTTTATTATTCAAAACAAGATGCATTTAGCATCTCTCGACCTATCTAGAAGAACAAATTTAGCAATGTGGCCTTAAGAATAAATGAAAATCACTCTGGGTATCTGTTATTAGTCCTGTCTTGTCAGCTGAGGAGTCACAAGATGAACAATTCTAATATCTCCCCTGACCAGATGCTAACATTACCACACATTCCTTAGAGAAGCAATAATGCTACAAGGAGGCTGTTAGTCACCCAAGCACCATAACATTTTCAAAACGTGTCTTCAAACGATTCATGTCTTTCTATGTGGCTTACAATTTTGAGAGAAGAGATTTGCTTAATAGTCCCTAAGAGACAATGAAGCTATACAACATTAGAGATAAAGATATATGTTATGGAAAGCACCAATGCTATGTTTTGAGGCTATTGCAACCTAAGAAGTGCATCTGAGAAGCTCTTTCTTCCATCTGAGTTGGGATTTGCTTTTACAACGTTGTGTATTAATTCCAAAACATTTTTTTATTTTCTAACATAAAGATTTACCCATGAAAAGTAAGTGATTAGTTTTACATCTGGTGCCTATAAGCTAAAAAAGAGCAAATCATTATTAGTGAAATACAGCATGGAAAATGCAAAAAAACTGCGCAAACTCATTCATTCACTACAGGCTTGTTTGTTAGCATGTTTTAGCGGCATATCATTAGCGTATTATTTAGCGGGAGCACTTCGACTCGGCGCAGTAAAAAGTCACGCCTGAAAAATCCTCTCCCTCTCACTTCTGTCATTAGAACCAACGTGACTTTTTACTGCGCATAGTCGAAGTGCTCCCAGTGCTATTCCGCCATACATTATAGTTATCCTTTTTACCCGCTTAGAAAAGCGCCACGTTTTATTTTGTGTCACCATACTTGGTCATGTAACTACTCGTGTAACTGTATTTAAATAGTGGAAACGTGGAGGTGTTTGGTCGCTTCTAGCTTCATCTCTGTTTGGTCCCTAATGAATGAACTGGGCTAAGCTAAGTGCTATTAAAGTGTCGCCGCGCGCCAGAGTGATTGAGTGCACGCAATGAGACGAGAGAGGTATGTATCAACTCGTCTTAGTTAAGGGAATAACATAGTTTTAATATGAAAAAATGGTGGAGTGTTCCTTTAAGCAGTAGGTATTGGCTGAAATATGGCAGAAATGAGTATTACAGTAAAATGCTACTACACCACAGGCCTGTCCAAATACCTACACTTGCAGTCTATGCACTTGACCACTTGACGTATTTCCTGTATTTTGCCCCAGTGATCAAGTGGGCTTGAGAACCCTGTTAGAACGGTGTCGTGTTAGCGGCCCCTAAGTTAATAACTAATGATGGTTGCAATGGAAGTGAATCGATCAAAACTAACTTGAGCTGGACAATAACTTTATTTTGATAACACAATATAACATTGACACCAAATGAAAAGAGTTTTTACTGTAATAAAAACAGATTTGGGAGCATTAGCAGAACTGAAGGTGTCCGAATATATACACGAAACTCACATGGTCATTTTCATCAGTGAAACCGACCAATCGTGAAACAGCTGTCGTTATCAGAATTTGTGCAGTCATTTGCTCTCAAATCGCTCTCGCAGTGCGATAGTATATGTCTACATCACAGTCACGTGGCGTCGCCGCTGTCTCAAGTCATTCAAAATTTCTAACCAGCATACACTACTTCAAATCAGACACCGATCAGTCATTTTCGGATTTGACATTTCAGCTCCTATGGTCATGAGATACCGCAGGCTATTTGCCTTGGTATGTGTAGTCCTATTTTGTACAACATTTGCAACTGTTTTTATCACTAGGCTATAATTAGAAGCACCACAATTTTAAATTTGTGTCTTCTGTTAGTTACATAGCGACTAGCGAACAGACATGTAGAAGTTTATTTTAAAATGCAAAGTATTGAAAATATAATAAATAAAAGCTCTGTAAACACTTGCGTTTTTTGCAACTAAGTGTGTCCCATCGGGTGATCAATAGTTCTACACATAAGCTACTTTGAATCTTTATGCCTACTTGAATACTTGGGCCAAATAGAGGAAATATGTCATGCAAGTAGACAAGTGGTCAAGTGCAAAGACCGCAAGTGTGGGTATTTGGACAAGACAAACGACTACACACTTCAGAATCTCAGTGGATGCCATACTTTATGTGAATAATTGTCCGCTTATGTGTCATGAATTTGGACATCCTACTCATGGACATGTGCATAGCATTAGTGTTTTTACTGCATTTTTCAAATGAATGCAGCCTTGGTGAGCATAAGAGACTTCTTTCAAAAACATATTGTACATGTGCATCTTTGGTGGGGTTTTATGAATTGGAACAGAAAGAAACAAATTAATTTCCTATTCATTAAGCTCAGCCTATTTCATGCGGGATGGTTGTGTAGGTGGCTTCAAAGTTTAGTTTCCCTATCATAGGAAAGAAGTACAGGAACGCAGGTGAGCTGAAAGCGACACCTGTGGCATTTTTTCCTTGCCTTTTTCAATTAAAACCTCTCCTGAGCTCCTGAAAAAAGCAAAGACTCGTGTTTCTCACCTTTGAAAGGGGCGAGACTAAGTCACAGCGGCTCCATCACACATCTTTCACAGCACACGATTCAGAATCTGTGCTCTGCTGGGAAACATTAAGCATCTTTCATTCTCTCGCACGCTCTCTTGTGCTCTAATGACATCTCAGGGACAAAGACAGTTCACTTTAACTGTGCTTGTTGCGTCTGAACAAAGACTGGAAAATTTGGAAAGAATAAAGAGAGAAACGGCGCTTGAGACTGTGTGTAAGGGTGAAAGACAGAGATGCGTGGAGGGAGATGACGGAGGAGAAAACCAAACGCTCTGATGGGTCATTAGATTACAGCATTTTTACGTCAAGGTACGATGTGATGAGCAAACACATCACACAGATAACGTCACTCTTGCTGACAGCACATCATCATTTAGATGTGAATGAAGACATAGCTCTCAGTCTATCACTCCTAACACCTCTCCACATCCATTTGATTAAAAACCAGGTTTTTCAAACTGTGGTCTGGGGAATTCAGTAATTATTTTGAATTAAAAAGATTTTTAATGTTATTTATGCTCACCAAGGCTGTGTTTATTTGATTCAATTGATTTGAACACAAAAAAACAGTAACATTGTGAAATTTATTACAATTAAAATAACTGTTTTCTATTTGAATATTTAAAATGTAATTTATTCTTGTCATTTAAAGCTGAATTTTCAGCATCATTACTCCAGTCTTCAGTGTCACATGATCCTTTAGAAATCATTCAGATATGATGATTTGACACTCAAGAAACTCTGTAGTTATAAATTGTAATAATACTTCTCAATATTTTTGTTTTTACTGTATTTTATCAAATAAATGCAGTCTTGATGAGCATAAAATACTTCTTTCAAAAACATTTAAAAAAATCATAACTTTTGACAAGAAGTATATATATATATATATATATATATATATAGACTGGAATTCTTTTCATACGAAACTGATTTTATACAGAATTTGGTGTCCTTCAGTCATTTTAAAATTGTCATGTGTGATCTAAAGAATGAATCGATGTGTAAATGTTGTAAAGGCTGTATGTTTTATGTTTGTTTTATTACATGTTGTTAATTGTCAAATATATGTATTAGTAAATGGCAATTATTTATTTTATTTAAGAATTAATCTATAGCTGCCTTTATATTTTAAGAAGGGATTCCTCATATTAGGGGGTCCTTGGCTTTAAAAAATGTAAAAACCCTGCTAAACTACCTCAGCAAGAACAAATGAACAGCAGAAGGTTTAATACTGCAGTCAAGGAGATGTGCGTACATAATTAAAAATTGACTTAGTTAACAGTTAATCACTAAACAGCTTTAAGGCACACAAAATCGAGCCATAATTTATTTAGACAAATTTAAGGCACTGACTGACCATTAGAAATTGATGCCGCAATTCATGAATGAATGGCTCGATTGGGACATTGAAGCTCTATCATGAGGGACATACATCAACACCATTGACCACTGAGACATCGGTCAAATGTCCCCAGTGTTTGAAGTAAACAAGTGTGGTGCATTAGCACATCCAGTAACTGAGGTCTTCAATTAACTTTTCCAAATAAAAATTATCAAAGGGCATGAGAGACAGATCATGTGCAAAACAGGATCTCAATCCAACGTACACTATAGCATTCAATAGTTTGTGTCAGTAAATTTTTTTCATGTTTTTGAAAGAAGTCTCTTATGCTCACCAAGGCTGTATTTATTTGATCCAAAATATGGTTGAAATGGTAAAGTTGAAATGGCAAAGCTGAATTTTCAGCATCATTACTCCAGTCTCTTCACTTCACAGTGCACGTATTGTCTATGTATTCACAGACACAATGCTCTATGTCACAGCTGTTATACGGCTGGAGGACTGTATTATCCAATCAGGAGCCATAAACCAGCATACTTCAAAACTAAAGTAAGTATGCTAAATGTAATAAAACAATAAAATTTTACTTTGTAGATGTAGATCTTAAATATTTACTTGCATGGGTTTCAGTCTGCATTGGAACATAATAGGTGTGCTATTTGCAGAAGAAAAAAAAACTATACATAATGTAGTATACGAAATATTCAGGGTTTTGTTTTATGTTATTTTCCTTTCCAATAGAGGAAGGTAAATGCTAAACAGAAATATGTGTCATGACTCAATGTCATCAGTAATTTCAACCATGCTCTGAGTGTCAAAACAACTGTAGACAGTAACAAAGGCATAATGCAACCAGGCTTAGCTGTGTGATATTTCTATAGCAACAGCTAATCTTGTAATTTGTTGAAACGTGCTTCATTAATGTAATTGATTCTCTATTGACATTCCATTGATTGAGTGTGTAATCACCCTTTTTGTTTTTTCTCTCACGGGACATTCATCACAACAAGGGAACAACTGAAATGATTTGGAGCAATAATAATTCACTTGACATGGACAGTTTAAAGATTTAATTTTATTTTACACAAGTTACACAAAACCTGTCCTTGTATATAGTGTATGTGTGTGTGTGTGTGTGTGTGTGTGTGTGTGTGTGTGTGTGTGTGTGTGTGGAAAAAAAATATATATACAGATATATATACAGATATATAAAAAGATATATATACAGTGCTATGCATAAGTTTAGACACCCATGTTGACTAAAAAGAGGAATAAAAAATCATATTTTGGAAATTGAACTTAATGCCTTAATTTAAAAAATTAGGAAAAATCCAACCTTTAAGGACACCAATTTTCTTTGTGAATGAATAATGTATCGTAAATAAATAAATGTTCTTCCTTAAAATACAGGGTGCATAAGTTTGGACACCCCTATGTTAAATTCCCATAGAGGCAGGCAGATTTTTATTTTTAAAGGCCAGTTACTTCATGGATCCAGGATACTATGCATCCTGATAAAGTTCCCTTGGCCTCTGGAATTAAAATAGCCCCATATCATCACATAGCCTTCACCATACCTAGAGATTGGCATGGAGTATTTTCCATGAGATCATCTCTCAATGCAAATCAAACTAGCTGTTAGGCTAACTGAAATAAAACCATGCCAATAGGTATGGAGATATGCACCCTGTATTTTAAGGAAGAACATTTATTTATTTACGATACATTAATCATGCAGAAAGAAAATTGATGTCCTTAAAAGTTGGATTTTTCCAAATTTTTTTAATTAAGGCATTAAGTTCAATTTCCAAAAGATGATTTTTTTATTCCTGTTTTTAGTCAACATGGGTGTCTAAACTTATGCATATCACTGTATATACATATATATATATATATATATATATATATATATATATATATATATATATATATATATTTTTTTTTTTTTTTTTTTTTTTGCTATATTTGTACACATGTAAATATGTAGGCTACTTTATATGTTTTAAAATGTAATTTATTCCTGTGATGGTAAAGCTGAATTTTCAGCATTATTACTCCAGTCTTCAGTATCACATGATCCTTCAGAAATCATTCTAATCCAGGCTAATGATTTGCTGAAACATTTATTATTATTATCAATGCTGAAAATATTTGTGCTGCTTAATATTTTTGTGGAACCCAGGACAAAAAAAAGAAAGTTTAAAAGAACAGCATTTATTTGAAACAGAAATCTTTTGTAACATTATAAATGATCATTTTGATCATTTCAGTCATTGCTGAAACTTTTGAACCCTAGTATATTAACAAGTGAATTTTAAAATCTTGTTAAAAAATATGTAATTTTAATCGTTTGATTGTGATTAGACTGTACTGAGATCCGGTAGCCTAACAGATTACATGTAACGCCAGTTACACAAACAGAGTACCTTTTTCAAGTAGGTCTAACGAACACATTACTTTTAAATTTACAACAAAATCTACTTTCTTAAATAAGTAACGCAAGTTATTTTGTTTTCCCATTTGTAGACTGACACCTCTCCTGTCCTCATGTATAGAGAAATCGGGAGTAGGTGCCGAGCATCCACTATGCAAGTTCGGACACGGAAGCTCGTGAGCCCTTGCACACGTCACGAGCCCTTGTTGGCACCGGAAACACGGAGGTTCCGCACGGCTCGTCCATTGAAAACAATCTGAAAAATACGCTTTGGTGGACACATGGCCTAAATGTGAGCATACATTTATCTAGCCTATCTCACATGCCCAAAAACGGATTCAGTATTGCTCAAAATTAATAAAAATAGCCTAGTGAAATACTAATTAAATAGGCTATTACGCAAACCTGCTTTAAAGCTTTATGTATTTAGCTGCGCCCTATAATGTACACGTGCGTGAATTTGCTTTTCCTTCACCCTGAGGCTTAGCCTATTCATTTCATTTTGGTGTGAAAGAGCTATTAGAACTTTTATTTTATTTTGTTATTAAAATCAAACGAGCAAGCCCAGCCCAGGTGAAAAAGAAGTAGGCTAACACAAACATAACCTAACGTATTACTTTCCATAAAAAGTAACCAAGTAACACAATTAGTTATACTTTTGTAAGGAGCAGCACAATATTGTAACTCTTTACTTTTAAAAGTAACTTTGCCCAACACTGCTGAAATCTAGCTATATTACATAATGATTTTGTACTAAATGGGAAATGATCAAGGTGAATGATTTATGCACCACTATTTGTGCTATAAATGATTCTCCACAGACATTTATAGTATGTTTGCTCATAAAATAGATATCTGTATATACTTACCACACACACACCTGTACAAAAGCAGGGTATAAATGCCTCCTCTCCTGTGTGTGATGTGGGCGTGTGAGTGTTGGCGTCTATGGCCAAAAGGTTATTGTAGCAAGATATGAAAGGCTGAGTGAGATGTTTGCCCGGGGTGCCGGTCGCACACACACTGACTGCTGCTTGCATCAGGGCAGAATCTACTTATAAAGACAGAGACACAGCAGAGCCGTCACACGGTGGCATCCCTCTTTAACTCCCTCGTGATGATGAATTCTTTCATTACCTCTAATTAGACCTCAAGCCCTGGGTTCATGATTGCTATCCCTGTGGTAGACAGAGGAAGAGCTTTATCGAGATCCTGTGTTGAGAAAGGCTCTCCCACACTGGCTTTATATAGATTCCTGCAGATTCATAACCCTCCCCGTGCCTAAATACTCCCAAATGGATTAGGAGATGGATGCAAAGACTGTCCCAGTCCAAACACAGAGATCAATACCTCTCCTCTGCCAATATCAGCTCAGGATGTGCAGTGTGTGTGTGTGAGGGACTGTAAAATGGCATCACAATCATTGATTATGTGAGAAGACTTCATTCAGTTGACTAACAAAACTTTTTGATGTATAACAATGACATCTGCTTCACTATAGCATAAACCTTTAGTTTATTACAGGTACAGTGATAAAGGATGCAATACTGGCCTTGTCAGAGACAGAGCTATACAATACATTCTTAATGACGTTTAAGACTTTCCAAGATGAGGCGAAACAAGAGAAACAGACAATAATTCTGTTTGACAAAACATACACACACACACACACACACACACACACACACACACACACACACACACACACACACACACACACACACACACACACACACACACACACACACACACACACACACACACACACACACACACACACACACACACACACACACACACACACACATATTTATAGTAAGTTTGTCAATAACTAGTGTACTTGGCATGGCATGACATCTAATGTTTTTGTTAGGTAACCTAAAATGCTTGGTAAAATCTAAATAGATGTTGATGATGTTGTTCAAGTCCAATATTATTTAATATGATTAAATCAACCTGTCAATTTAGGGGTCTGATCAGGAACAAATGGATCATGAAAGGGATAGTTCTGCCAAAAATAAAATAAAAAATGTGTAATCAGTACTCCCTCGTTTCGTTCCAAACCTGCATGACAGATCACATAAGACAATACTTTATTAGACCTTAATTTTTTAAAAATAATATCTTCTTGTATGTTCTACAGCCTTGCCTTGCCTACAAGTTTGGAACAATAAAAGGGTTAGTTTCATTTTTGGATACTATTCCTGTGATTAAAGCTGAATTTTCAGCATCATTACTCCAGTCTTCAGTGTCACATGATCCTTCAGAAATTCTCATGATCCTTCAGAAATTAGTTCAACCAAATGATCAACCAGTACTGCATGCATCTCATGACCCTTCGGTTGGCAAGCATATAAGAACAACAAGAAACCGTACAGGGTCAACAGCCGGGAAGAAAAGGACTATGCGGAAGGCATATAGGGAGGGAGGCAAAACAGAAGAAGAGGGAGAAGAGGTCAATTTCCAGTGAAATAAAGGCTTCTTTTGTGGTCCATGTTCTCAATCATGGCCTATATGTAAATTAGTACTGTTGCAATTATCTTTTTTTAAAAGACGCTATAGGGCAGATTTATCAACCTGGGTCACTTTTTCAAATGCCTTCACACAGTGAGCATAACAGCAGTCTATGTGGGCTAAACTGTGGATCATTAATCATTGCTTTAGCTTAAAATGCATTCAATAACTACTTTCAGATTACATCAATTATTTTCTAACTTCGACACAACCACCGCCAAAACTCTATACCTACAGGCCAATTTGCACGTTTACATATAAAACGGTTAAACTTAAGGTCAAATTAAACCTAACATAATGCAACACTGAATAAGGCAGCATTTTGCTACAGTTCTACAGTAATACCATATTGAAATATATTCTCTGAAAAATGAAATACTGTCAAAACAATTAGATGTAGCTGAACATCACCTATACACAGATGTTAGTCTTTCAATTTCATTACCATACAAAAGGGACTCAGGAATCATTTTGTACTGCAATGTAATCATGGACATGTAAAACATATATTTTAAGAAAATGTACAAAAGAAAATACAGTAAAATCAGTGCTACCTGTTGTTAGTGTTTTTAGGTTGTTTAATGAGTGACAAAGAATGTTTGTTGAGTGCAAACCTTTTCCATTGTGCTAAGGAAGATTGAGTTGATTTGAGACATGTATGAAGTGTTTTGGTAGTTTTAGAGCATTTTGAAAGTGAAATGAACTTCTGTGCCAAGTTAAAAGTTGGTTAGTTAACTGTTTGAAGAGTAAAAACAAAAACAAAACTGTAATATTTACCATACAGCCTTGTGCATCAAAACCATCACAGCTTACATCAGGAAACATTGTCAGAGTCAATTTTACTATACTGACAATTACAATGACAATTGTTTACAATGACACAAGGACTTGTCATTCTGATGGCACTGATATGTTCTGACATAAATACTTTTGAAATATGAACTAAGGATTTTGGACAAGTTACCAGCTTTTGCAGGTAATCTATTGTGTGGTGCTGTCTGTACTAATTGTTTCGAGACTGTTTAAGGATTATTCGAGAAAAGTACATGTGACTGAGAAAACTGTTAGAGGATAATTTGTCTTTTCAGTTGAACGCTCAGTTATTAAGCTATCATTCACAAGAAACAAATATACAGGTATGTAATCAAGTCAGCATATATTATTATTATTATTATCCATTTAGAAACCACAAGCAACAGAAAAAGATATTGCTCCGCAAAATAATGCAGTTAACATGCAAAACATCTGACACTATTCTTGCAATTCCTAACTGAATTGAGCTTGTTACAAGCTACACACCTGCGTTTACAATCAGCTATATCTGGCTGCATTGGATTGCATGTGACGCCATTCTCTATTGATGACATCACATGGAGGAAAAGAGGAGCTGTGGGTTTCTATAAAAGCAGTGACACATAAGGCACAGAGAGATACGAGTAAACGTAAGACGTAAAGAGATCTGTTCGTTATTTATTTGGTGAACTCTCTGGATGTGCAGTGGCTGCACACTGTACTTATGGAAAGTGGAGACTTTGGGTTTGTTGAGCCACTTGCACCTGTCAACATATCAGACATGAACGATTCACTGTTGAACCTGGATTTGAATCTGTCAGAAGTTCTCGCGCCTTTCGCCAACAGCTCGTCTCCTGGTTTGCGCCTGGACTATCGCTCTCTCATCACTTCGGCCACTATGTTTGGCTTCGGAGTCCTCGGAAACCTCGTGGCGATCGTGGTGCTTTGCATCTCCAAGAAGGAACAGAAGGAGACCACCTTCTACACTCTGGTGTGCGGGATGGCCATCACGGACCTGCTGGGCACCTGTTTCACCAGTCCAGTGGTCATCGCCACATACATCGCGGGCAGGTGGCCGGGCGGAACGCTCCTGTGCCATTTCTTCTCCTTTTCCATGCTGTTCTTCGGCTCGGCTGGGATGTCTATTCTGTGCGCCATGTCAGTGGAGAGATATCTGGCCATAAACCACGCGTACTTCTACTCTCAGCATGTGGATCGGGCCATGGCTCGGTTCGCGCTGATGGCGACGTATCTGGCTAATATCGTGTTGTGCATCATGCCCAGTTTTGGTTTCGGAAAACACATGAGACACTTTCCCGGAACTTGGTGCTTCTTGGACTGGCGCGCCATGGACCCCGTCGGTGCCTCGTACACGTTTCTGTACGGAGGTTTCATGCTGCTGTTGATCGCCATCACCGTCCTGTGTAATTTCGCTGTGTGTCGTTCACTGGTCGGGATGAGTAAGATGAGTCGCATGGCGAGGGCAGATGTATCTGGCCAGCGCAGGTTCAAATTAACATCTGCGGCGGAGATCCAGATGTTCTGGCTGTTAATTTTAATGACCATCGTGTTCCTAATATGCTCCATCCCTTTAGTGGTGAGTTATTCAGTACTACTATATTATCTGTTCTTGTGCATTTCATATTATTTATGAATAAGCGCTATACCAGTGGAGCTTGTATCTAATCCTGCCAATCATAACGCAACATAAGTGGCTCAGGCTACCTCACAACCATGACAAATCTTTCAGCACCCGTTCCAACCACAACCTCAGTCCCACTTTTCTAGAAATTAACTACTTAATTTGTCATCATTAGCTTATTATGGCTTTTTATAGCTCAAGTGGAGTCTCAGACTCCAAGCAAGCCAAATTCAGACTTGATTTGATTATACGAGGATTAAATGAGCAGGTGAACTTGTTATGTGTCGCCTCTTGAAAGTGGGGGAATGACGTGAGCTATTAAATCGCTAACTTATTTAAAAAAAACATAATAAAAATGCAACTACAAAAATGAATCAGGTTTCTTAAAAACCTGATTCAAAGACCTTAAAGACAAACTCTTAAAAAAAATGAACTTTAAAAATCTGTGAATCAATTTTATTTTAAAATATCATTGAAAAAACATTTTGTTGTCATGTGACAAGGAAATTATTCAGACTCTAATGACGTCGGTTTACTATTGTTACTATTGTTATTATTAAACGGTTAGTTCACATAAAAAGGACAATTATTTAATTAATTTTTCACCCTCATGTAATTCCAAAGACTTTCATTCATCTTTGGAACACAAATCAAGATCTTTTTGATGAAATCTGAGAGATTCCTGTCCCTCCATAGACAGCTACACACCACACTTTGACGCTCGCTTCAAAAAGTTCATAAAGAGATTGTAAAACTAATCCATTGAGTGGTTTCCTCCCAATTTTCTGAATAGACTTGATCGCTTTATATGATGAACAGATTTAATTTAGGCTTTTATTCACATATAAACATAATGATCAGCGAATATAAAAAGAAGCTCAACCTGCTTGATGCGCGAGAATGAACCTCATTGGTTCTTGCTGAAGCTCAAACGTGCTGCGTAACACGAGAGAATGAACCTCGTTGGTTCTTGCGGAAGCTCAAACGTGCTGCGTAACACTAGAGAATGAACCTCATTGGTTCTTGCAGAAGCTCAAACGTGCTGCGTAACACTAGAGAATGAACCTCATTGGTTCTTGCGGAAGCTCAAACGTGCTGCGTAACACGAGAGAATGAACCTCATTGGTTCTTGCGGAAGCTCAAACGTGCTGCATAACACGAGAGAATGAACCTCATTGGTTCTTGCTGAAGCTCAAAACGTGCTGTGTAACACGAGAGAATGAACCTCGTTGGTTCTTGCGGAAGCTCAAACGTGCTGCGTAACACTAGAGAATGAACCTCATTGGTTCTTGCGGAAGCTCAAACGTGCTGCATAACACGAGAGAATGAACCTGATTGGTTCTTGAGGAAGCTCAAACGTGCTGCATAACACGAGAGAATGAACCTGATTGGTTCTTGCGGAAGCTCAAACGTGCTGCATAACACGAGAGAATGAACCTCATTGGTTCTTGCGGAAGCTCAAACGTGCTGCATAACACGAGAGAATGAACCTGATTGGTTCTTGCGGAAGCTCAAACGTGCTGCGCAACACTAGAGAATGAACCTCATTGGTTCTTGCGGAAGCTCAAACGTGCTGCATAACACGAGAGAATGAACCTGATTGGTTCTTGCGGAAGCTCAAACGTGCTGCGTAACACGAGAGAATGAACCTCATTGGTTCTTGCGGATGCTCAAACGTGCTGCGCAACACTAGAGAATGAACCTCATTGGTTCTTGCGGAAGCTCAAACGTGCTGCGTAACACGAGAGAATGAACCTCATTGGTTCTTGCGGAAGCTCAAACGTGCTGCATAACACGAGAGAATGAACCTCATTGGTTCTTGCGGAAGCTCAAACGTGCTGCGTAACACGAGAGAATGAACCTCGTTGGTTCTTGCGGAAGCTCAAACGTGCTGCGTAACACTAGAGAATGAACCTCATTGGTTCTTGCGGAAGCTCAAACGTGCTGCGTAACACTAGAGAATGAACCTCGTTGGTTCTTGCGGAAGCTCAAACGTGCTGCGTAACACTAGAGAATGAACCTCATTGGTTCTTGCGGATGCTCAAACGTGCTGCGCAACACTAGAGAATGAACCTCATTGGTTCTTGCGGAAGCTCAAACGTGCTGCGCAACACTAGAGAATGAACCTCATTGGTTCTTGCGGATGCTCAAACGTGCTGCGCAACACGAGAGAATGAACCTCATTGGTTCTTGCGGAAGCTCAAACGTGCTGCATAACACGAGAGAATCAACCTCATTGGTTCTTGCGGAAGCTCAAACGTGCTGCGTAACACGAGAGAATGAACCTCGTTGGTTCTTGCGGAAGCTCAAACGTGCTGCGTAACACTAGAGAATGAACCTCATTGGTTCTTGCGGAAGCTCAAACGTGCTGCGTAACACGAGAGAATGAACCTCATTGGTTCTTGCGGATGCTCAAACGTGCTGCGCAACACGAGAGAATGAACCTCATTGGTTCTTGCGGAAGCTCAAACGTGCTGCATAACACGAGAGAATGAACCTCATTGGTTCTTGCGGAAGCTCAAAACGTGCTGTGTAACACGAGAGAATGAACCTCGTTGGTTCTTGCGGAAGCTCAAACGTGCTGCGTAACACTAGAGAATGAACCTCGTTGGTTCTTGCGGAAGCTCAAACGTGCTGCGTAACACTAGAGAATGAACCTCATTGGTTCTTGCGGAAGCTCAAACGTGCTGCGTAACACGAGAGAATGAACCTCAGTGGTTCTTGCGGAAGCTCAAACGTGCTGCATAACACGAGAGAATGAACCTGATTGGTTCTTGCGGAAGCTCAAACGTGCTGCGCAACACTAGAGAATGAACCTCATTGGTTCTTGCGGAAGCTCAAACGTGCTGCATAACACGAGAGAATGAACCTGATTGGTTCTTGCGGAAGCTCAAACGTGCTGCGTAACACGAGAGAATGAACCTCATTGGTTCTTGCGGATGCTCAAACGTGCTGCGCAACACTAGAGAATGAACCTCATTGGTTCTTGCGGAAGCTCAAACGTGCTGCGTAACACGAGAGAATGAACCTCATTGGTTCTTGCGGAAGCTCAAACGTGCTGCATAACACGAGAGAATGAACCTCATTGGTTCTTGCGGAAGCTCAAACGTGCTGCGTAACACGAGAGAATGAACCTCGTTGGTTCTTGCGGAAGCTCAAACGTGCTGCGTAACACTAGAGAATGAACCTCATTGGTTCTTGCGGAAGCTCAAACGTGCTGCGTAACACGAGAGAATGAACCTCATTGGTTCTTGCGGATGCTCAAACGTGCTGCGCAACACTAGAGAATGAACCTCATTGGTTCTTGCGGAAGCTCAAACGTGCTGCGTAACACGAGAGAATGAACCTCATTGGTTCTTGCGGAAGCTCAAACGTGCTGCATAACACGAGAGAATGAACCTCATTGGTTCTTGCGGAAGCTCAAAACGTGCTGTGTAACACGAGAGAATGAACCTCGTTGGTTCTTGCGGAAGCTCAAACGTGCTGCGTAACACTAGAGAATGAACCTCGTTGGTTCTTGCGGAAGCTCAAACGTGCTGCGTAACACTAGAGAATGAACCTCATTGGTTCTTGCGGAAGCTCAAACGTGCTGCGTAACACGAGAGAATGAACCTCAGTGGTTCTTGCGGAAGCTCAAACGTGCTGCATAACACGAGAGAATGAACCTGATTGTTTCTTGCGGAAGCTCAAACGTGCTGCGCAACACTAGAGAATGAACCTCATTGGTTCTTGCGGAAGCTCAAACGTGCTGCGTAACACGAGAGAATGAACCTCGTTGGTTCTTGCGGAAGCTCAAACGTGCTGCGTAACACTAGAGAATGAACCTCATTGGTTCTTGCGGAAGCTCAAACGTGCTGCGTAACACTAGAGAATGAACCTCATTGGTTCTTGCGGAAGCTCAAACGTGCTGCGTAACACGAGAGAATGAACCTCATTGGTTCTTGCGGATGCTCAAATGTGCTGCGCAACACTAGAGAATGAACCTCATTGGTTCTTGCGGAAGCTCAAACGTGCTGCGCAACACGAGAGAATGAACCTGATTGGTTCTTGCGGAAACTCAAACGTGCTGCGTAACACTAGAGAATGAACCTCGTTGGTTCTTGCGGAAGCTCAAACGTGCTGCGTAACACTAGAGAATGAACCTCATTGGTTCTGAAGCTCAAAAGTGCTGCGTAACACTAGAGAATGAACCTCATTGGTTCTTGCGGAAGCTCAAACGTGCTGCGTAACACGAGAGAATGAACCTCAGTGGTTCTTGCGGAAGCTCAAACGTGCTGCATAACACGAGAGAATGAACCTGATTGGTTCTTGCGGAAGCTCAAACGTGCTGCGCAACACTAGAGAATGAACCTCATTGGTTCTTGCGGAAGCTCAAACGTGCTGCGTAACACGAGAGAATGAACCTCGTTGGTTCTTGCGGAAGCTCAAACGTGCTGCGCAACACTAGAGAATGAACCTCATTGGTTCTTGCGGAAGCTCAAACGTGCTGCGTAACACGAGAGAATGAACCTCATTGGTTCTTGCGGATGCTCAAATGTGCTGCGCAACACTAGAGAATGAACCTCATTGGTTCTTGCGGAAGCTCAAACGTGCTGCGTAACACGAGAGAATGAACCTCATTGGTTCTTGCGGAAACTCAAACGTGCTGCGTAACACTAGAGAATGAACCTCGTTGGTTCTTGCGGAAGCTCAAACGTGCTGCGTAACACTAGAGAATGAACCTCGTTGGTTCTTGCGGAAGCTCAAACGTGCTGCGTAACACTAGAGAATGAACCTCATTGGTTCTTGAGGAAGCTCAAACTTGCTGCGTAACACGAGAGAATGAACCTCATTGGTTCTGAAGCTCAAACGTGCTGTGTAACACTAGAGAATGAACCTCATTGGTTCTTGAGGAAGCTCAAACTTGCTGCGTAACACAAGAGAATGAACCTCATTGGTTCTTGCGGAAGCTCAAACGTGCTGCGTAACACTAGAGAATGAACCTCGTTGGTTCTTGCGGAAGCTCAAACTTGCTGCGTAACACGAGAGAATGAACCTCATTGGTTCTTGCGGAAGCTCAAACGTGCTGCGTAACACTAGAGAATGAACCTCATTGGTTCTTGAGGAAGCTCAAACGTGCTGCGTAACTCATGAGAATGAACCTCATTGGTTCTTGAGGAAGCTCAAACGTGCTGCGTAACTCATGAGAATGAACCTCATTGGTTCTCGCACATCAAGCGAGAACCAATGCTTGCTAAACATGCTTGAGCTTCAGTTTATCATAACTGATGTGTGCATTGATGAATGTTTATATGTGAATAAAAGCCTAAATTCACTCTGTGTATCATATAAAATGATCGTGTCTCTTCAGAAAATTTCGACTAAACCGCTCGATTCATATGGATTAGTTTTACAATCTCTTTATGAACTTTTTGAAGCGTCAAAGTGTCAGATAGGCTACTTCACGAGTTCACATCTACATATAATTAATACAATAAGTTTATGCGTATTTGGCGTGCTGTCCGGGGGGAGGGCTCCGAGCTCGGAGTTAGGCCCGAACCCAAAGTACTCCCCCCAGTTGGTAAGAGTAGATGGAAATGGAAGTGTAGATGGAACTGGAAGTGAGGAGATGGGGTGGAGGAGGGATGCTGACAAACTTTCAATGAACAGAGACAGGTCTGCTGTGAATTTATACTCTGTCATTGAGTTGATTACTGATTAATCAACAGCTGTGCATGATTTGGTTAATTATCTGAACCTGCTCCTCCCGAACTTTGTTAAATAAAACCTCATATAGCTGTCAGGGACAGAAAGCTCTCAGATTTCATCGAAATATCTTCATTTGTGTTTGAAGAAGAACGAAAGTCTTAGAGGTTTGGAATGACATGAGGGTGAGTAATTAATGACAGAATTTTCATTTTTGGGTGAACTAACCCTTTAAGACAGGTTTTAATGAGGTCAAATGGAATAACCTTAAGTAAACGTCTCGGTTACTAACATAACCTCGGTTCCCTGAGATGAGGGAACGAGTGTTGCGTAAGGCTAGTTTACGCTATGGGAAAACTCCTTTTCTCGAGAATATTGAAGCAAAATCTTTAAAACGCAGTGCAGCTGCACAGCAGACACAGATAAGTGTCAACGCGGTCATTGGCTGTGCTGCGGCAACTGCACGAACCTATGGCGAGGCGGCTCAGACGCGTGAACCAATCAGGGCACTTCCCGCCCTGACACGTCAGAGCCCGCCAAAATGGGTGCGGCTTTTGCCTATAAATAATGCATTTCTAGCCTAGGAACCCAGGTTTAATCGACTGAAGCGATCCCCAGATCACAGCACAGTAGCACGGCGGGTTATGCAATACTCGTTCCCTCATCTCAGGGAACCGAGGCTACGTTAGTAACCGAGACTTTCCCTTTCGAGAGGTCTCTCGTATTGCGTAAGGCTAGCTTACGCTATGGGAACCCCCTTCAAAATGCCATGCGTGCTTAACTTCACTCCATACTATAGCCCAAGGCAGACGCTTGAGACTCATAGAAGAGTAAAGTATAAATCCTAATATAAGCCAGTCCTTTGACGAGCTTCATATAGGGAATATATATATATGAACCTCAGTTCAATTGGCCATAACCAGACATGTGTCGAGCCCTATGGCGAGATGTGTTTTACACTTTATACAGAAAGAACCCTCGCTTGCAAAGTGGGCACTTCCAAGTTGTAAAATCGTATAAATGTGGACGGCGAGGCCCAGCCGGCCGCCTCACATATATCTTCAATAGGTATTCCACTTGACGAAGCCCACGATGAGGCCATACCTCTTGTGGAATGAGCTCTGACGCCTAAGGGGCAATGAAGGCCCTTAGACTCATAAGCCAGCGCGATAGCGTCCACTATCCAGCGCGACAATCTCTGCTTTGTGACGGCAAGCCCTTTAGTGCGGCCGCCAAAGCATACAAAGAGCTGTTCCGACTGTCTGAATGAGGCAGAGCCCTGACAGGGCAGAGTCAATTTGCGTTTCTTTTGTTGTCTGGCGAGGAAAGAGCTGCCAGCTAAATAACCTGTGCTCTGAACGGAGTAGAAAGCACTTTAAGAACACAACCGTGCCTTGGCTTAAGGACGACTCTGGAGTCGTTTGGCCCTAACTCAAGGCAGGAAGCGCTTATTGATAGCGCTTGTAAATCGCCCACACGCTTAACTGAAGCCAGTGCTATTAAAAAAGCGGTTTTGAGTGAAAGTGGCTTCAGGTCCGTAGACCAAAGTGGCTCGAATGGGGGACCCTTCATGGCTTCCAGGACCGTTGAAAGGTCCAAGATAGGCACAGAGGGGGGTCGAGGAGTGTTTAATCTCCTTGCACCTTTAAGGAAGCGCACGATGAGGTCGTTTCTTCCTAGTGGTTTATCGGCCACAAGAGCGTGAGATGCTGTTATGGCCACCACATACACTTTGAGCGTGGAGGGGGTGCGATCCGCGTCCAAGAGCTCTTGCAAGAAGGCGAGCACACTTGGTACTTCGCATGAGTAGGGGTCCAGGCTCTGTGCTGCGCACCAGCCAGAAAACACTACCCATTTCTGAGCGTAGAGGCACCTAGTTGAAGGTGCTCTTGCTTCAGTGATGTTTTTCAGCACCCTATCCAGGAGACACCCGGGTACCCGTTGAGGGGCCATACATGAAGGGCCCACAAGTCGGGACGGGGGTGCCAAATCATCCCGTTTGCCTGGGATATGGCGCGCCGGATGGCACAGCAGAACAGCGGGCTGAAGGCGGCGACAGGAAGCCGGCGTCCTCAGAACTGCGATGCAAAGCTAGCCTTACACAATACGAGAGACTGCTCGAAAAGGAACTAGATATTCATGAATAAAAAAATCATAATGATTGTAAAAAGATTTTTTTTAAATAGATATACATTTTATATGTATCATAAGTAATGATTAAGTTGTGTACAATATTCAAGGTGCAACAAGGAAAATATTTTCGCACTTTTCACTTGTAGGATAGGCCGTACTTGTATAATGTGTAAAATGGACACAATCGTCATTACTTTCAAAGAGTTTGTGATCTTTTCTCATTTTAATGGGATTGAATTTTTGTTCAATTTAACAGGTGCGCATTTTCGTCAACCAGCTGTACGATCCTGCTCACATATCATCAGGCAGAAGTCCAGACTATCGCAGTGATCTCCTGGCCATTAGATTCGCCTCCTTCAACCCTATCCTGGATCCATGGGTGTATATTCTGTGCAGGAAAAACTTATTAACCAAAGGTTGCACGGGACTCAAGCGTATTATCAGACTGAGGAAAGGGGATCATAGTCATGTTTCGGGTTGGATGAATGGTCAGCACTCCCCTCCGTCATTTGCGCAAAGCAATTGCACAAGTTATGCATCATTGCGCACAGCCATCTGTAGAAACGACGTGTGTAAACAGACCTGCACGAACACTAAATCTTATGTGGACTTAACCCTTCGCCAGGCATGGGACTTTGATACAGCCCTGGCTGACTTTCATCCTTTCAGCGTCGAGCAGAACGGTGTCATGGGTTATGATGAAGACGAAGGAGCATCAAGCCCCAAACTCCTCACCAAGACTGTTGTGGCCCCACCAGCCACTGAAAAATTAGAAAATAAAGCTGAAATAGTGTCCTGCACTTTCAGTACACCAAGTTCATGTGTATCGGGAAAGTGCATGAGACAATGACCTAGATGCAAATCTAGATTCAATCTGTAAAGCACTGTGAGAAAAAAAAAGACTTTTTCTCTTTTTTGTGTCATTTTACATTCACAAATAATTCTGTGAATTTGCTTATTTTGATTCTGAATGATCCTGATTTTAGGATTAAACCATAACACTTGTATATCTATTATAGATGACATGGATGTTAGATGACATGGATGTGTTTAATATGTGGTCATGGATATGCTGCTTCCTTCTACTGTGCTGTGCCACGTTGCATGCTGGGTTGTACTTGACTGTGACTTGTCAAACTGTGAATAATTTATTAAAGGTGCAATTTATTTTCATCACATGTAAGAGTACAACTGACCAACAAAGCCCAACAATTCAACAATCCTTAAAAGAAATGCTTCTATTGTAAAAAGCTAAAATCAGTCTTTCAGATAAAATTATACAAAGAATTTCATTCACAGATGATCTCAATGATACTATATTTTGTAACATCCAAATACTCTGATCCATCTGAATTCAACACTTAAATACAGCATTTATATTTTTGAAACGACTCTTTTAAAATAATGTTGTATTTCCATAAAATGTTGTAACAGAATATAATACTTGTTGTTTTAATGTTGTTGTTTTTTTAAAAAGAGGGTGTGATAATACCAGAGGTGGACAGTAACAAAGTACATTTACTTGAGTACTGTACTTAAGTACACTTTTTGAGTATCTGTACTTTACTTGAGTATTATCTTTTCTGGAAACTTTTTACTTTAACTTCACTACGTTTGAAAGACAAATATCATACTTTTTACTCCACTACATTTCTGTCAAGGTCCTTGAGTAGAAAGTAGTAACGTCAGTCAGTGGATGATTTTGATTTGGAAATGAAAGTCGGGTTGACGTCAAAACCCGACGACAGATTTACGTCAGAACCCGATGTCAGATTTACGTCAGAACCCGCTGTCGGACAGACGTTGGATTTTGGTTGGAAATGAAAGTCGGGTTGACGTCAAAGCCAAAAAACTAAGCCAAGGGCACTATTTGAGGGAACAGCCATTTGGGTGTCCGAAACCATTGTAGACGTTATTGAGTGAACTTATTCAATCTCATATTCAATCGCACTACTGGAACTGTGTTCTAGAAATAAATGTGATATTGATATGAGGGAAGGCAGGCATAGATTCAGAGGCATAAGGTACTGTAAGTATTACATTCAACAGTGCAACAATAATAAAACAATGCATTGACATTTACTTTTTACTTTTGATACTTAAGTACTTTTAAAAACGAGTACTTCTGTACTTTTACTTAAGTAAGAATCGGTCTTTACAACTTTTACTTGTAACGGAGTAATATTTGACCAGTAGTATCTGTACTTTCACTCAAGTAAGGAAGTTGTGTACTTTGTCCACCTCTGGATAATACAAGTGTACCTTTGAAGGGCTGTCAAAGAGAAATATACGGTTTGCAGCCAGATGGTGTAGTTACAGCATCCACCAGCAGGGGCGAACTAGCCCATGATGATTACACTGGTCTACAGCCAAAATGTAGTCAAACTTTACTAATGCTGGGTCAATGAGAACGAAACCGATGCTTGAAATTATTGACTGAGTCTAGTTTTCAAGATATGCTATTAGGTCAGCATGACCTTGGGAATGCCGGAGGATAAATGAGATCTAAATTTAAACCAGAAATCATTAAACTACATCTTTGACTGTATCTATGAATAAATCTACGACTAGGTAGGACAATAGTCATACTTGCTTTTTAGGCAAAACAATGCATGAACTGAGGTTTGCACCCCTGTAATAGTGTCATGCTCTCTCATTTGTCAGTGTTTGATTTTGCAAAGGGACATATTTCTGTTTAGCCAAAGTGAGCAGAGAGGCCTCGTGTGAACAAAGCAGATAACTTCAAATGGAGCAAATGGAGCCCATCAATGCTTGCTGGACAGTGACAACAGATGCTCCATTTAATGAATACAAGAGACAAGCCAATCAGTTGTCATATTTGAATTCAGCACATCAAAATACATAATAAATAGCACATTTAATGTCTGAAGTAAATTACTTCTCAAAAGTTGTAGACCAGTGTAACCAGCCAAACCTTGACTTGTTCTCTGCGTATAAAAAATGTAAACAACGAGGTTAATTGTGCTAACACGTTTATAATAACACTTGACATTTTTGTCTGTGCCACTGTGCATTAATTCCCATGTAATGTGGCGTGTGAAATTACCGTGATGCCACAGAGTCTTATCTTACCGCAACGTTTTTGGAGGACAGTACCTCACATATTACACTAATGCTAGTCCTTCATTAACACACAAATGGAGGCCTTGGACTCAACATGTTTATTGTTTTCAGTGCAGCTGTGTGAGCAAGCACATCTCTTATGATCTGCCAGGATGTGAAAGACTTATTGAATGAGGCTTGATGAATACTCACTGCAGAATGTCACAGCAGTCAATGGGGTACATTTTCTATTGGGTTGTTGTCTGATAATATGTAGAGCATTGCAGTCAAATTAACAGAAATATTTAAATAAAAAATATTAAAAAATTATTACAGTAATACTGATAGTTTATCAGGTATATAATATGAATTGTCCAATGTGAATATTTTACTTACAATAATATATATAGGCATAGATGCAGACTGTATGCTACTGAAGATTGCCACCATAATGACACAAAACAACCTGCATTATCAAAACAGACATGTTTGAGAGTTGCCGTCACTGAATTATAAACGTGTGACTAAAAGCCTGGCAGATGAAAACATAGTATGTGCATAGAATCTGACCTTGTTTATATCTACCATTAAAAGCCTGTAATGCGTGTTTGAACCGACATAACTCTGTTGAACAATTGAGCTTTGTCGTAGCTTATATTGACCAGCAGATGTCAATACCGCACAACTTTTAAACCGTACTTAAACGTTGACCAAACTAAGTTGATACAATAACAATTTTACATGGTCTGCTGAACTGACAGACAAACAGACAGACAGACAGACAGACAGACAGACAACGTAAGTTACTTAACTAAAGCTATTTATTGGCGCCTGCCACGATTTTTGAATAATATCCTGGACACTATTTTCCAAACAACGAAAGCTAATGGGCACCTTTCAAATGACTAAAAATATCACCATAAAGAAGTCCACGACGTGCAGCTTAATTCAGAGTCTGAGACCATAGATTTGTGTGACAAACACAACAAAATATGAGCCTAATTCTGATTATCTTCATTCCACTGAACAGCGACCGGATCCTTGAGTCATTGAACCCGAGTCGATCAGTTCGATTCGTAAATGAATCATTCAGACAGGTTTTGTGAATGCCGAGATTTGCTGAGATTTTCACTGGATGCTGATTTACAGTTCGCACACAGGTGTAATATGCCATTACAAGATTTGAAATATTATAATATGAACCACTTTAATGATGGTGTCATTGTGGACAATCAGTCCATTCATTTTCATAAGGCGCACTTACAATTTCTCAATTTTGTGTCCCACGGAAGAAAGTCATAGGCAGGTTTAGAACGACATGAGGTTGACTGAATGATGACAGAACTTTCATATTTTTTTTAATATTTAATATGTTTTTTAATGTAAGCTTGCCATTTGCTGATTTGTGCTTATGTGAATAATGCCAATAATATTAGTTTGTTTCTCACACAAGAATTGGAATATAGATTTTATGTAGGCCTACTATTAGAACTTTTTGAATTATGGCAGTATAGTTTATGACCCTCTTTTAGCTATACATGCTTATGTCAACATAAGCAGCTGAGACAGCAAAATATCTACAGTGCTCCAATTAAAAAAGAACTATGGTTTTATAACGATTTAAAGGTCAAACATAAATGCTTTATTTATTTTTTGCACGATCTGATCTTTCAACTGCAGACCGCTGAAGAGTACTAATATATTGTGATCACAATGTTGTAAGCATCTGGTCCTAGTAGTGCAGTTATACCTTAAAAATGCAGAAGAGGCTCCAATCTCCTGTTAATTAAGTTCACCCATGGTGTGAGAGGTGCAGACTCACTGCACAGAGGCCCCTGAGCCACAGCCTGGCCGGTCTGTGAGGGCTGCGCTCATTAGCAGCCCGACAACAGATGGAAACGTTCTTTGCACTTTAGCAGATGAGAGGTTCACCTAGGGCCTAATGGTGCTGTAATGTACATACATGTCTCCAAGCAGTCTACCTGACTACCTGATGATTGCCATTAGCTGAACTGAGACAAGAGGTCAATGGAGGGAAAAGCTCTGTGGTGCGGATGAACTTTTTGACGATTTTAAGTTGAGTTAACATGGAAGCATACAAATAAAATCGCACATGCTATATACCCAAACTTAATCTCTCTTGGAAGAGTTTGCAGAAAGATGCAAGACCCTTAAAGTGTTTGCTGCTGCACCTAAATGAAAGGACAAGAATCTTAATTCACATTATGTATAAACAGCTTTATTCCTATACAGAAAATATGAAGTACAAAAATAAAGAGTAACTTTGCCAACAACAACAATAATAATTGATAAATAAAACATGTAAAATACTGAAGCAGAGCCATTTATTGTTATCAGCTTTTTAAAACAATATTTTTGGAGCAGCTTTTAATATTGAAACTGGATACAACATCAAGACTCTTAAGGTCAGCAGATTGGGCAGACAGATGGACTCGTCGGAACAACATAGCTTCTCCCCCTTATCCTTAGTGTTTTGGAAGAAAACTATTTTAATTTCCTTTTCATAAATTGAATCTGAGACTTCCCAGTAAGTGCTCTGAGAGTTTTATAACCCTTGGAGGACAAAAAAGCACCCAATGAAATCACTTAACAGATCATGACAAAGTTATCTACAAGTTCTTCCTACTCCATGAAAACATTTGGGTTAAATAGCTCAGTTTTTCCGCAACCGTGATATTTTGCAGCTGACATTTTTTTTTTCAAAGGCTTGTTGTTATCCATGCTGGTTCATCATGAGATGACAGGGATTGAAGAACACAGGCCAAGGTATAAACAATAAATATAAACATCCACAAGACACATGTGTAGACACAGTAATAAATAAATAACTTAAATGAAAAAATAAATATGATATCTGTTAGGTGTACAGTAAATGTTAAGGGATGCATGGCATCCATTTGGTAACAAAAAGATAAACAATGACAACTGCATTGTGGTCATCATCTGTGTTGTTTAAAGAGAACGCTAATGAGCCTGCTAAAGCACAGTCTGGTTGACATCACACTCTGGCGCAATCAATGTCATTTTATTACTACATATAAACATATAAATGCTAAAAATGTCAGGTAAAATGTATCAAGAACTGACTTTTAGCTCAGTATGTAGCTGAATCCAACTATCTTTTCACATAGTTTGACAATTTAGACCTACGCAATGCTTCCCTAATGTATCTTATTAATAATATTTGTATATCATATGTACTTTGTATATTAATATTTGATGTACCATCATAAATAAATCATTAAAAATATTTCATTGTACTATTGGTTAAGCATCAAATATTATTTAGTATTTTTAGATTTTATTCACTTAATATTTATCTTTCATCAACTTTCTATATAAAAACCTGGGCTTATGGAACACGAACCCTTTTAATACCTCTTACTTTAATTTATGGTATTAAAAGGATTAAAAATGTAAGTTAGAAAAATAGTTCATATCAGTCCTGTAAAAATCCTGAGAAATGAAAATCCTACTGCAAATACAATCAACCTTCAGCGCTTCCAGCTGAAAGGGTAATACTAACTGGCCTGTGTGTTTTCTATGGGCTCAACTTTTAATAATACTCAACATATGTTTGTGCAATTACATTGTAATTACACCATTAATGTGCTGTTAATGAACGATCCAAACGTTGCTAATCTGGCTGAAATATTACATGCCAGATCGAAGGCCAGGAAACTGGGCACTGACATCCAGGATCAACAAATGAGTCTGACAAATGAAACAGGGTTTCGTTCTGTATCCAAGTCTGATGAAACTCCTAGTAAGCAAATGCTCGTTGAGTTATAACATGTAGTTTTTGTTTATAGAGCCATTCAGATGGACGATCCAAAGTTGCAGTTCTTCCATCCGCAAACTCTCTCCACGTTGAGTCCAAAGAGTCTCTTGTCGACATGGTCGAATCATATTCTAACACCATTCAAGCTTTTCTGTCGAGGCTCAGGCTGTCGAGAACAGGCTGTTCTGAATCACTTACAGCCCAACCAAATTCCCTCAAAGTGTTTCACCACGGCCAACCCGCCCGACCTCGTTCTGTAGTCACGGCCCAGGAGGCTTTCCGATTCCTCCTTTCCTCTCTTTGACCATTGCGCAATTTCTTCAGGTCACGCTCCCCCTCCCCTCATTCAGCTCTCCTCATCCCACGCACTCACAGTCCGCAGCGGAGAGGGACTTGATGGTTCGCCAGGTTGTCGCAGCATCCATGAAAGAGACCGGTTCATAGCTCGTGGGGCGGCAGCAAGGGTGTGCGCTAACCTTCCTGGCGGTGCGCTTGGGCAGACTACCGTTGGCCAGCAGAGTGCGCAGAGCCAAGTCGTAATTCCCACGAGACCTCTGGCAGGAGCCGACGCAGAACTTGAAGAGAACAATCTCGTCCGAGTCGAAGCCCATGCCCAGGTCCCGTACGCGCATCTCACGTTTCTCCACGCGACAGTCCCGACTGCTATGCCGTCCCCTGCTGCTCTTCTCTTTCTTTTTCTTTTCCTCCTTCTCTTTTTTCTTTTTTTTCTTGCGCACTCCTTTGGTCTGTATATCAGAGGTATCCGGTGAGCGGGGGGAGCGTTCCCATCGCGCTGGCTGCTGGTCGTCCTCGACGAGAACATATGGCTCTGCGGGAGAGACGGAAATGGACAAAAAGGAAGAGACGTTTATCACCCGGAATAATTCCTTATTGATTCATTGTAGAAATGATTCCCAGACATCTGACTCACCAAACAGGCCGTGCCACGGGGAGTCACTGCCCTCCTCAAGCTCTTCCTCAACGTTTGGAAAAGGCTCTAAAGGCAGCTCCTCCACCCCAGCACCAGCAAATCCCACCGCAGCTTCGGATTCTGCTCGAAAACGCGACCTGCCTCCCGTTACTAGCGGCAGTAGAGACATCACAACCCATGCAAGCACCTGAGCAAACAAAGCAAAGGTGGATGGCAAATGAAAGGACATTTTTTTCACAGTAATTAGAGCATCTCCAGGTTACTTGAATCAATGGATGACCTAGCAAAGAGTTCGCCCGTTTATACACACCTGCCAGCGTTTCCTGTGACATGGTGCGTTTGTGACTGATGGCATGGCTGGCATTGCTCTGATCCAACTCCTCGTCCACCACCAAACTCCCACCTGCTTGGAAAGAACAAAGAACGGCTTTATTATACAGTGACCTACAGTTATACAAGTACATACCAAGGCAGGTAACGTAAACTCCAGAGCGCAACATGCGGGTGACACATACACATGCATACAAACGTGCAATCAAAGGTGTCCCATTCATCACGGTCATAATGCCTTTAGAAACATGCTCATTGTTGTTATAGAGAGAGACCAGTGCGATCTCTGAGCACGACCGGTGCTGACTTGCCTGCGGACAAAGCTACAGTGTTAAAAAGAGCCGTTGTCCATCAAATAAACTGCCTTGAAGCAAACTCTGTCAAAAGCATTCTTGATGTGGTTAGATTGCAGCGTGTAGAAGGAGCCTCATGCTCTCAGGGAGTCCTACAAGCCACAGAGATACAGAGAGGTTGATAAGAACTCTGAGCAATGCAGATGTTTATTGACTCATTGCAGTGTGTGACTGTGTAACCTGTGCTGGGGGCTTTGATTTATATCAGGGTCAGGAATGGGGCACAGTGTCTCAGTTAACACCATTCAAACAGCAGGACTCAGTCAAACACGGCAACCCGAAAATGATTGATGAGGACAGACCAATTATTTGCTAGGGAAAAAGGGATGGCAGGCAGCACAGCAGAGTATGCTGTGCTTATATTTTGGCATAGTTTTATAGCGTTGCAGTTGTGTGGAGATGACTGAGGCTGGATTCCTTTATCTTGCTAACCTCTGAGAGATCCGCTCCAGAGGAAATGAACTGATGGCACACTTAAGCCCAATTTACAAGAATTAACTCACAATAAAGCAGTTAGCCACAAGAGGATGTGCCTTCATTTTAGCATGGTTACAGGGTGTTGTTAGACACACTGCATGCACAATTAAATATCCAATTTAAATCTCTAATATTGGCAAATAACCAATATGGTACTGATATAGTTCCTAAAGCATCATTTCTAAGATGCTCTTTTCCATACATTTAATGTGTATGGTAAAGACGACTGTCCTTGCTCCCAATCCACTTTCATTTGATCTTATTTGGTGTTCAAACGAAGAAAACAAGCCACACAAGTGGGGAAAGACATGAGGATAATTAAATGACGACAGATTTTTCATTTCTCGGTGAAACTATCCCTTCAAGCCTGCATTATGGAAGTATTTAGGAAATGTAAGGCACAATCTAATTTCGAATCACATTAATGGGGGCTGGACACTCACTCTACCTGTTCTGTTTTTTCTGCATCATTTGCGATGTTAAAGAAATGTCATTGGTCAGAGGATCTTTTCTCATGCAGTAGGAAGCCATTCAAGTCAAATCATCCAGACTCCTGATCTACTCACAAGCTCACCTTTGGACAAAAGTACTTTAGAATGATATACAGAATAAATCTTTACTGCCAAAAAATAAAAATAAAAAGTAGTATCTCATGTGCTTCTCAGGAGCATTAAAGATGTCTAATGCTGTATCTTAAGATCTTCAGTCATCCTGGTTTATTGGCTGCTTAAGGCAAATGTAGAATTTATGTCTTCTAAATCCAGCCAAATAAATATGAACCCGGTTTCAACAGCTTCAGGACATATTTATGGCGTCTCTGGAGGCCGGCTTCAGCTGAGAAAGACCACATATGTCCAGAGATGAATGTGGACATGCTGTCAAGAGGGTTTATGGGTATGGATTGCCATTGAAATGTGACTTTGACCATCCTTCTAACTCCTTCATGTGTTGCATTAAAATCGAAGTGTTGTTTATGAGCAAGGATTTATTGTATTCTGATGATTTTCTAATTATAATTGTATACATATCTGAAACCTCCTTAAATATGCATCTAAACTGCCATAATTGCTTTGATCATAAGTGACATAAAAGCATACGCCCTGAGCTGCATATGTGATTGTTTGTTTATAAATGGTTTGCGTGCGTGTGTATGAGTGTTATGGCTGTGACTCTGTGAGCGTACACATCTGTTTTCCTGACCACAACAATCATTCTTACAGTCTGGCTGGCTTCCCTCCTTCACTCTTCAGCTTCTATCCAGCTGAATGTATAAACCCAATGCAGAATAACCAGGCTGACCGTAACAAGCAAATCAATATCAGACACCTACGGAGAAACAAGACCAGCTCCACCACAAGAATTTGGAAATGTATCCATTGCAGACTATGGAAGTGCAATCTGGCTAATAGGTTGGTCTGTACTCGGGGTCTGTGCGGCTCATTTCGTGCTGTCAGTTTCTAAATAAGCCCCTTGGCCTCTCGTTCCCTGACGACCCCCCACCTCACTGCTTCCTGTAAGCCGAGCTGGCATGCTGGGGGCGCAGGCCAGAGGTTATGATAAGAGCACTACCTGCCTCTCAAACGCACAGCAGGCCTTTACAGCCAGATAAGCATTGAAAACGGTTTATGACACAACAAATTCACACTTGCAATGCAAATTATTAGTTAATGGCTTCCGAAAAGGCAGGCATCACTATTATTATTGCTCACACTACGTCAGGTGTTTATTCTAAACTTCCAGTTCCAGCCCTAAGAATTCAGCTTCGGTGCATAACCTGTCCCGCACAGTTTATGCTACAGATATGAGAGATACTTCAAATCAAGCATTTCAAAACTGTTCTAATCACTTGGCAGGCACAAAAATTGGCGACAATCCAATAAACATACATTGAATGAGGGATCGAGTCATATGTAGGATTCAGAATATCACAGAGGGTCTCAATCAGTTCCCGTGTATACAAATTCAGGCACTGGTAAGGACAGTAAGGACCCTGGCTCATTACACATTGGGACACTGATGACTCTATTTCCGGCGACATGTAGAACATCACTACTGGTATTTACGAACAACAGCAGAACTGATATCTTTCTGACATTATTTATAATTTTATTTAAAGTACATTATGATAAAACTTTGCTTGTTACATATATGTGCAACATTTCAGCTGTAAATAAATTATAGGGCTACATGTTAGCTAGATTGTTCAATTGTTCATTGAAATATAATTAAATAATGGTTTGTTTTTAAAAAAAAATTATTGCGTGTCATTATGTAGTGACTTATGTTTTGCACTTCAGAACTGCCGGTAAGGGAGCGTAGTGAGTATTGATGCTCCCTGGTTTTTACAGTAATCGATTGCCGAGTTCACGCGCGTGATCATTGGTAACTAAACCTATGCGCGTGAACTCGGCAATCGACTACTTTGGACTTCAACCGAAAAACAGGATGTAAACAGGTATTTGCGCTGGCTTAAATAACATAATTTTTATACATATCTTTTAAATCTACTGCAGTCAGATCCACTCGTGTTCACTTAGAAGGAATCACTCACATTTTCTGTGCACTTGTAATGACACATCAAGGATGTTAAGAGGCTAAAAGCAGGTTTAAACATTGCCCCATTGAAGTCAACAGGGTGCAAATTTTAAAAATAGAATAACTCGGTGTAGGCAACACCGATTTTTGTCGTTGTTCTCTGTATTGACAGCACTCCAAATGTACAAAAAAATGAGCTCAATGTTAAAATTGACCGGAGTTCTCCTTTAAGCAAGTAAGCATCCACAACTAGAAACTGCATAGCAATGCCCTGGCAACCACCTAGAAAACCCAATACCCTATCACTAGCTACGTATACAGGCAGCCAAATAATTCATTAATAATCGGATTCATGGCTCAGTCGGATTGAAAAAGCCTTCATGTAAACACCTCGATCAATCTGAGTGAGCTCGGATGAAATTTCAATTGGACTGGAAGGGCTGGCATAGACCTGAAAGAATACGATCAATAGCAAAAGTACCTTGGGCACACAGTGTTGTGATGCGTATATTTACATATGTTTTACGACTTATGAATGTGCCTATGTTTATTTTATCTTTAAAAAATGGTCGGTGCAAATCAAAATGACAGTTAAATTCACGGTAGCTCCAGTGAAATTATTGCACTGGTTTTCTCTGGTTCTGAATGCAGCAACTGGGCACTACACATGCACTGAAGTTTTGTTCAGAATACATAAATGTACATTTAAATGAACATGTGAATCAGATTGTAAAGTTTAGAGTTTATATAAACAGAACTTTCAGAAAATGAAGTCAGATCAGATCGGTTCTGATTGATGAAAATTAGTGCATGTAATACCTATTGTCGGCTTATTAATAATTCTAGTTTCTTGGTTCCATGAACAATTCTTTTAGTATAAAAAAAAAAAAAAAACAATTAAAATTCCATTGCCAAATGATGAGATAATTTCAATAACAAATACATTTAAATCACTTCTAGCAAAAGGTGTGTTTGCATGACCTTTGAATGACTTCAATGTCTTTTTAGAGAATGCAATCCAGTAGTTGGCCTTACATATAAGCCAAAAAAAAAAAAAAAAACTTTTCATAAAATACTATAACAACAAATCTCAGTGTTCATTTTTAAATAGATATTGTCATGTGAACAACCAGTTAGGAAATTTAGGTCTCAAGAATTAGTTGAAATCTGTATTAGATTCACTTAAAGTCCCCTTGTAGTCAATCATTTTATCCCTTAAAACCCATCTTTGATTACCAAAATTACATATTTAAAAGTTTTTTTTAATGTTAAATTAATCATAAAATTTCTTAATGTCTTAAAATAACTTAAATGTAACTCTACACCCTTGCCTTATTTAGTACACAGTTCTATGAATATGCAAATTTTGCTATTCATAGAGCTAATGTTTTTTTTTAGCTCTATGTATATTTGTTGATATGTATGTTGTTTGTTTGTTTTTTGGTTTGTATTTGTTTATGTCTGGGACTACGGATGGAAATTAGCACTGTGCTAAATCCGGCGTATTTGCGTTCAACTTTGATTGTACGTTCATGAATTTGCACTGTCCCATCTAAATAAAAAATAAAATAAAAAAAAGCTCCGCCTCCACTCACTCACACCAACTCAGAGATCCACTTGTTGACGTGATTGGTTACAAGGTAGTTTGACACATCAGAAACACCAGCAATTACAATTACGAACTCTTAAAACATATTAAAAACACCACATATACATATAAACAACATTAAAAGCTTGATTTTCACCACAGGGGGACTTTAAGAGTCAATAGTTCAGGATTCAGACTACACTTTTTCTGCTGTATGTTTGCTTCACTTAACAAAATTGACTTATAAGAGTCATTCTTTTGGTTGCACTCCACCAGCGGTGTCAAACCCTGTTCCTGGAGATCCACAGCCCAGCAGAGTTTAGCTTCAGCCCTAATTAAACGCACCTGATCCAGCTCATCAAATCTTTTAGACCTATTTGTAAACTACAGGAGTGTGTTTTGGAGCAGGATTGGAACTCCAGGAGCTGAGTTTGACACCCCTGCACTACACTGTTCATGCTGTAAATTCAGCATTTTTGAACAAGCACATGTAAAAATCTCTTACTGACTTTTCTTTATCCTGTGTGAACTGACCATTTCTAAGACGTGTATTTGTGCAAACAATCTATTATACAAAGCTCTTCCATGAATGTCAAATCAGTGAATATAATTAGCAGCACTTAAGCAGGAAAACTGATTTACTTAAAGGCAACTCATTTACATCTTTACAAATAAGACATAAGAACCCTCTAGATTTGGTTTCAGATTTGGTTAGGGAAGCCCACACGGTCCTCAAAGCACATAAACTCAAGAAAGTGTGGTTGAAGTGCAAACCCACACTGACCCAAACCGTCCAACCGCCCAAATCTTCCTATGCAGTGAGAAGCATCTTCCACAGTCCCTCTCACCCACCTCTAGAGGTGCACCTGGTTGTGTTTAAGTGCCCTAAGCAGTGTCTTTGTTGGCCAGTCGCTCTGTGCCTCCTGTTAACATGTGAGCTGAGGGTGCCTGAGGGACGGGACCATGCGGCTGCACTCTTGAGGAACTGCAGAGCGGTTCTGACAGCCTGGGACTCATTGATTAAAGGCATGCTTCAAACACACAACAACCTGCCCTCGGGCACTTACATGCCACCGTTAAAGAATACAGGAGTATCACAGTGGCGTCATTGTGACTAACGTAGATACCAGACATCTCACCCTGCAGAGTCTCATTTCCGGGAGATGGCACTACACCCCACCCCCCGTGAAATGAAAAAATGACATTATAAACTATTATTATATTCATTTGTGTAAGCCGCATAACACAGGTTCGTTCATTCAATAGTATTAGTGTGCCGAAAGTGAAAGTGACCGAGGGTATCCCAACATAAGTGGTCACAGAAGACGCATTTTGATCAGCGGGATTTAGGGATATTGTATATAATACAAGTTATTATAAGATACCTTACGGGAGAGGTGGGATGTCTGGGATGCAAACTCCTCAGTCGTGACGACAGATGCAAATGATGGGCTGTCATTTTAGAGCTGCTACGAGGGTGTTGACTTTTGTGATGTGCGTTGGAAAATCTATATCATAAATATACATGATTAAGCAGATGATTTGTTAATTATTATGTTTAAAAGTAAAAGCTGACATGATCATTTTTTCCTGGAATTTGAGCCGTAATCTGTCTAGACTGGACTCAAGTTGGTGCATAAGCGAGTCTCGAGAGAGAACCCCTGCGTTTTTTCACTGTCCCCCTTCCATCTCGGACAGAACCATTAGAGGTGTTTGATGTGCCAGGTCTACCTGTCACCATTAATGATGAGGAGCAGTGGTGTGGGATAGGCCACACTAAATCAGCCAGCCAATAAAAGACACCTGGTGAAAGCAGAGATGCAAAGTACACTTCACCAGCCTGGCCTGCTTGATCATTGCCAGACACGCTTTTATCCGGGGGTGTGAACTTCAGCCGTGAGGTGCGTGTAATATATCTATCCGTGTTCCCTCCGGCTTGCTAAACTCCATCGGACTCAGTCTCCAATCTAAAATTGGCACATGCAAAGAGCAGGAACCGTGCATGTCCTTTCAAGTTCATAGGTCTTTCCTTCTAACAGTACTTATTACATACACCCTGTATATAATGTATTGGACCTGTTACAACGGACTGCATTTTGGCTATTTGCAGATATCCGAGACACTGGTTTTATGACATTTTAATGTGCTTATGCTCCAGAACTCGAGTTCAATCGCAGCATGTCTGAGTGCGTGACATCCAAGCGTATAATTCAATAATCCTTCTCTGGCAAAAGGTAAGTTCTCATTACTGTCAGAGTCCGGCCACTGGAGAGGTGAAGAGAGAGCGTACGCTGCCAAGAAAACCAGCATTACCTGTTTGAAACCCTCTCCTCTTTTGTTCCAGGATCCAAGGGGGAAAAAAACACACTGATTATTGGATTGTGAACACATGTGGTTTTCAGACCACCATTCATGTCACTGAGTGAACATGATAGCAAAAACAACTTCCATTAATTGCGAAGATCCATCATTCAGGTCTCTGCTGCTTTCAGTTTCTCTCTTAGACAGACTCTTATTCCAGTACAGCATACTCATATCCATAGATTGTTGCGTGTAATGGAAGAACATGAACGGCAAACGCAAAAAATGCACACAGTACAGCAAAGCTAACACAGGGGTCCTCAAAATAAGAAGATTCTCAAAAATACAGGATCTTTATTGGTATCAATGGCTCCATGAAGAACCTTTGATATTCAATGGAACCTTTCCATTGCACAAAAGCTTCATTATAGTGGAAAAAGTTTTTAAAATATTCTTTACACTAAGAAAAAAATGGTTCTTCTTAAGAACAGATCGCTGAAAAGTTCTTTAAGCAACCAAAAATGGTTCTTCTATGGCATCGCTGTGAAAACCCCCCTTCTGGAACCTTTATTTTTAAGAGTTTATTCAATTAATCAGAGTCATCTGAAAAGATCTTTTAATGAGTTCAATTTGTTAACACAATAATGATGCAGTCAAATCAACATCAGTGATGTGCGCACGTCCTGGGTCGTTCCCTTTTGACTTCTTACGGCACTAAATTCCTGAATTCACGGTACATCAGCAATGAAATCAGCAGTGTTCGAGTTAGAGGCTGTGAGCCTTGACAAAAGAGGCAGGTTGGTTGGTAGGCTTTATTTTTGCTACGCAAATGCAGTGGCCACTGTTTGCATTCCACACCACGCGGCTGCATCACGAGCCTGACGGACGGAGCTCAAGAGCGCGTCCCTTCCCCTCCGGATCCTCAACTGAGGCACAGGCCTGGACCACACAAACAGCTCGCTCAGGCACCTACAAGCGTGCATGAATGCACATATCACAAATGGCTCAGATTTGGATAATTATTTTATCATTGTTATTATCATTATTTATCATCTCATTTCAAAACAGTTTGAAAAGCTTTTTACTAGAGATCTACTATTCCTGCCTCCCAACATGTTCCGATGTCTGTTAAAATTATTCAGTCTAAACACTCTCATGCATCTTACCCACTCATGCATTTCAAACCCCTCAAAATAGTTTAGTTCTAAAATTCTCTAAAATTATTTAAGTTTCTTTAAAGTAGAGATGGATGATATTGCCTATTCTCTGGTATTGATCACTCATTTGTGCTCATTTCCTCAGTTTTTACATTTAGATTAACTTTGCTGTCATCTATGGCTCACAGAAAAGTTCACTTAAAAAAGAAAATTCTGTCATCATTTACTCATCCTCAAGTTGTTTCAAACCTGTATGAATTTCTTTCTTCTGCTAAACACAAAAGAATATATTTTAAAGAATGTCAGTAATCAGACAATTGATGTATCCCATTGACTTCCATAGTATTGGTTTTCCTACTATGGATGTCAATGAGGTCCATCAACTATTTGTTTACCGACGTTCTACAAAATATCTTCTTTTGTGTTCAGCAGAAGAAAGAAATACATACAGGTTTGAAACAACTTGAGGGTGAGTAAATGATGACCGAATTTTCATTTTTATGTGAACTATTCATTTAAAGATAATCTTTAAAAACCACTAATAAATTAATAACACTGTTAAATTTAGCAAACATAAATGGCAATTTTTCATACTGTACATTATAAAGTTGTGATGCCTTAAATCACTTGTAGCATTAAAAAATATATAATTTTGTTTATTAACACGAAACCGTACAGAATTAGGTCCCACTTTAACTACTGTACTTAGGTCAAAAAAAATTGTTTGGTACAATGTACTTATTGTGTTCATGTGGTATTCTAAATCACTTTTGCTGCTAGCAAGGTGGGTTATGGGTAAGGTTAGGAACAGGTTTGGTAGTATTGTTAGGTTTAAGGGTGGGTTAAGGTGTAAGGGAAGGGTCAACAATATAACCAACTATAGATGTAACTGTAGAAATTACAGATGTAATTACAGGCAGGTATTTTTTAGAAAAATATAAGTACAACCTAAAACATATATGTAAATGATAAGTGTATTGTATCCACTGTATTAAATTATACTACATAGTAGTTAAAGACACTTAATGTAAAGTAGACCCCAGAATTTTAATAGTAGCCTGCCATGTATCATCATCCGTAACATCAAAACAACTATCAGCTTTTCGGTATTGGCCAACATTTTTAATATCAGTGCATCCACACTTTAAAGCTTATTTTGTTTAATCTAAAGAACAAACCAAATTTGATTTTCAAATCAGAAGAACGTGTTTTTCAAGTCTTCCTGCTTGATGCTCAGCATTTATGATCAGTAATAAATGCCTATCCCCATTCACTCATCTACTTCACACCCCTTACAAATTTGCAAAAATGTATACATTAGTCATGTTTCTCTAGATCTAAAGAAAATCAGCTATCATTCACCTGGCAAAACATTGTTAACAGGCTGGTTTTATACAAAAGAGCCGTATGAAGTGGGTCAGCATTGCAACTCTGAGAAGAAGATCTGAGCTGACAGCCAGCAGTGGCACCAAGTCATGAATTTGAGCTGCAGGATTATTAGAGAACAAATTTTATAGTCCAGAAAGCAGTAGCTAATGTCGTTTCCTGTCTGAAACCCATCCTGAACAACAGCTTTACCTTCTCTTCATTAAAGTGTCTAGCCTTTTGCTTTGATAACCAAATACAGCCAGATTAACTACATTTAAAAGGGACCGACAGAGCGAGAACACTTGGATGAACAAGTCCTTAAATGGGAATAAATTAGGGAAGAGAGGGTAATGGTGAAGATAGTATTTCCCTCCCGAGGTTTAGCCTGAGCAGTCACAGCGACCTCTAAAGAGAGAGAAAGAAAGAGAAGGATAGACTAAGCAACTAAATACTCTATAAAAGGAAGCCAGAACAGTTAGCCTTGAGATAAAAGCTTCATCGCTGAATTCACGTATCATATACAAACCTATCCTATGCACTCAGTCAACTTCCTAAGCCATCGACCTGTGTAAAGGACCACCTAAACCTTGCTCTAGCAGACTCTTGGTTTCTAAATGAATCCACAGGTAATTATTTCAACCAAGGCAGCGCTCGGGCAGAGGCCAGCCCATCCTCATAGGCCTTTATACTGTAGCTCACGTCTCATTTGTTCAAATTAAGCTCAGGGAGGGGGGAAAACTAGCTATTAGTGTGTCTGGATGAACTAACGACATCCAAAGCGTTTCCATGTCGCCCAGTTGAGCCCCAGACAGGCTTCGAGTAATGACCTGGCCCGCTCTTTCAAAGGCACCGACGCCACCATGATTAATGCATCTGACCTGGCAATTTCAGAAGAATACAGCTTATTGTATTAAAGACTGCTTCCAGCCACAAACATGGGTGTACAATAAGTCCACTTAACATTCTTCGCTATCAAAAGTTTTTGTAAGAGATGTTCAGATAAAGAGAAAAAGGTAATATCCCTCATCAGTGTCATGAATGAAGTCTTGAGCGTACATGCATTTCATCTGGCAAAAACACCAACAATTAAGCGAAAACCAAGGGTCAGACCTGGTGAAAGTTTTGTGTGCATTTATAAATTTGGTTTTATTGTATGAGCAATCGTCTGAGTGACTGAGTCTGAGGGTCAAGATATAAACAATCACAAAATCTGATTTTCGTCGTGCCACAATCAAGGCAAATGAACGAGCTCTGTCAAAAAACTATTTGCGTGTATAAAAAGACTGTGTGTTATAAATCTGCAGAGTATGAGGAATGCAACAATGGAGCTATGCATCAACATGAATAGCTTTTGCTAATCATTTTTGGTAACCACAAGAGGGAGGACGTTCAATCTGTTTTACAAGGGGGAGACTGTGTGGAATATCCAGATTGTGTAAGATAAGCATAATCATACCAATGGCAAAAAAAATTTTGTCCACACAATGAAAGCTGTTTTGGACCCCAAAGTACTTCATAATATCTTCTTTTGAAATCATGTTCACCTAAGGAGGTAACTAGAAACAGTAAATCACTCGAGCACAGGACTGACACACCATCAGTAAGTCATTATTTATCACTTTATTATAGATTTTTAGTGTGTGTTGTTTAATAAGTCTTAGTAGTTGACATTTAGCTAACTATCCTGGGGTTCCAAAATGACAATGTGGCTCGCTTGTGATGAACTTCAGCATATTGCGCCTTCCTGAACACTTCCTGAAATTCCTTTTCAAAAGCCAATCCCCCTTAAAAGCCATTGAATCATTTGCACACTGGTTGGCACCATGATGAATTTTCTAGAAACTGACACAGAGGCCCATTCAGATGGAACACAGACAGTTGCACTGACCCTTAGAGAGAATGAGCTCAGGTCAGCTAAGGCCAAGGGACGTGGACCCTGCGGTAGAGTTGCAGGACACTGTGAGATATCTCAACCTTCTCCTCAAAAGCACTATAATCTCTTCTTCACACACATGCCTGAACATTTCTGTCACATTCTGAACCCAGCTTATTCATTGTATATTCCAGTTATCTTCTTGATAGGTCTTGCTGCGCTAGAAGCCAGTAGCAATGTCCAGTGTGTGAATGTGTCATCATTTAAACCTTCCTACCATGCTGCTGAGGTTCGGGAATGTGCACATGAAAACACAAGGAGGGAGGTGCCACATTTACGCCGGGGGTTTGAGAGATCATTATATGACATGAAGAAGTAAAACCTTCAGAGGTGAGAGCCAGGTCAACTAACACATGAGTGACCGAAGAATTGGAGGAAAAAAAAAAAAAAACCCTCATCCGTGATAATAAATAAAAGTGTGCTGCTTTTTTTGCCTTGCCATGTGATTGGTTCTCGGTCGTGGTTTCGGAGGACCTCAGCGCTGCACATTTTGGATGTGTCCTTTTTTGAAAACACCTGGTTATATCACCTGCTTAGCTGACCTGAATTGGGTGTGTCAGATTAGGAAGACATCCAATATGTTCAGTGTCGGGGTCCTCAAAGAAAAACGAATGAAAACCACTGCTCTATAGTGAGACAAAGTAAAATACAAAGCATGTAAGCTATGCAAAAACACACATGGACATGTCATTGAGGTAGGTGCGGTGCTAGTCCAGGGCTGATCTGAAAGCAAAGATTCCAGGATGACAGCCCTGAAAATGGAAATCAGTGCACAAAAAAATTAAATCCAAGCCTTCAGTGGAATCTGATATTTGAAATAATTTGAATAAATCGAGTTCTGCTCACGTGGAACTCTTTTATGCTTCTCTGAAATGTACACTATAAAATATTATGTGATCAATAAGTTATGACAACATATATTTTTACATTGCTTTAACTCATCAAAATAAGTTTTTTTTATAAGTTATACAAGATTCAACACATTTTTAAAGTCAGTTTAATGGAATTTAAGTTGAAATGACTTAAACATCCAAGTTGACTGTATTCGAAAATTTAAGCACTTTTAACTTTTTTTTTACAGTGTATGTTAATCATAAAATAACATACATTTATTTACAATAGGTAATAGTAAGTAGGCTATAAGAAGTCAATCAAACAGCAACAAGAAAACAGATTACTTTAAAAAAAAGTGTGTTTAATGTTAATTAATGTCAACGTTTAACCACAAGAAAAATGCCCTTTTGATCAACTAAAACAGCTTTAAAGTGGAGACGACTTTCACGTTAACCAGAACGATATCTTTCACTATTTACGCTGTTGAAAACATCCCTTTCGCCTCCAATAAAACAATTTTGACAGTTTCCCTCTATCCATGGCAGCTCAATATCTACTGCTAATCACTCTAAATAAATAAAAAACGAGCAACCAAACCATGTTTGTTTTCAAGAATAAGTTCAGCAGGCTGTGAGAACAGAATGACAGGTAGCTTACAATGCCTCTCAGACCACACCTGATGACACCCGGCTAGTAGAAGTTTCAATTACACACCAGCCGTCTAATGTTTATTGCCTGAGGGGACATATTACAGAGGTCTGATCCAAATCCTTTGACAATCTATAACTCAATCAATTCAAAGGCAGCCGATATGTCAAGAAGTTGAAGTTTTGCGTGTTACCGTGCGTATGGAGTGCTTGAGCGCGAGCGTGCCAAATCCTTACAGCCTCGCGCTTCTCGTAGGCAGCTTGTCTTCGCGAGTAAAATCCACACGCGCCTCTGTAAAGCAACTGACTTTCTCACGGGTATGTCCTCTTCTAAAAACGAGAGAGCAAACTCTTCAAAGGAGAGGAGGACGGAGAGGCGCCTCCCTCCGTGGCCAAGCCTCTCTCTCTCTTCATCTTGTGAGATGATCCTGAGAGGAATGAAAATCAAAGCCAATTTTCCATGAACGGCTTAGCAGCTACAGTAATGATTTAAATACTATTAGTAAAAATAACAGCTAATATTTCGTCGTCATTTATATAGGCTATATATTTTTTAGTATTTGAGCAGAAATTGGTTTCGTTAAGCCATGGGCTTATTTCTATCGATTCACATAGGATAGTTTAATCTGTATTAAAACATAATTTCCCATTTTCTCACATAAAGAAAAGGGTGATAGTTTTAATATGAAATACTCTCCAAAAATCAAACTCCAACTTAACAAAAGTTCGAAACATGATTAACAACAGTGACCGATCTAAGAATTATAATATGCTAATGGTAATAAAAGTCTCTCGAAACGCTGCTGTGATTTGAATCAATAGGCTTAATGTGATTTTAATCACTGTTGTTGTGATTCATGATCCTGTATACTCAGCCTGTGAAAGTGAATGTGAGAGAACGTCCACCCTGCTTTCATTAACCTTCTCAGTCCTGAGATGTGAAATTTTACAAACAATGCGTATTTATGAAAAGAAAATGTTAATGTTAATCACTCTATTACTGGACATTTAGAAATAAAATCATGCACGGCACACTTTGTCTACAGCATGCTTAAAGGGATGATGACATATTAAAACAAATTACGAATTCAAAAACAAACAGTTCATGTGTATTCTTAGCAATGTAGGCTATTTAATGTGTAATTTATCTAATTATTTCCTGGAGCAGTTTACACATTGTTACTGTTAGTAGTTTGTAAATATGAAATGTGTGCATGCTATATGGAATATTGTTCTGTAAAATGCAACCTAAACGTCCGCGCATCAAAAATAACTTATTTCCCCCACTTTTCATAACAAAAATGTTTTAACATGGAAATTATGACAAATTTGTCCGGTGAAACATGTTTTTAAAAAATAACACGCATTTCACCCGGTGTGCGAGGATCGCTTGGACGCTTGTCTTGCTCATGGTGCCACAATATCTTTCTTCTTCTTTTTTTAATACTATTTTTAGCCACTCATAGCTACTATGTTGAATGCAACACAGAAGATTATCATAAATTAATCGATTCATCAATAATAATAATAACCAAAATAAATCGCTAAACTAATTTAAAACGTTTCTTCATCTCGTGTGAGATTAGCTACAGCATAAGAATTCATAACCCGTATTACGCGCAGGTAGCTTGGCTATTTTAATTAATACCGAGCACAAGTTGATTGTATGATGCACAAACGTACATAAAATAAAATTAATCATGATTAAGGACGACATAGATCCGATAAATTACTTACAGGGACGCCCAGAAAGGGAAATTCTGTCATCATTTACTCACCCTCATGTTTCGTTAGGCTACTTTCTTTCTTCTGTGGACTGTGGATCACAAAAGGAGATGTTAGGTAGAATGGCCATTCACCTTCACCATCAAAAAATTAAACATAAGTGAATGGTGACTGAGACTGTCAGTCCCTCACATAATGCCTAATATCAAGGGTGAGTAAATGTTGACAGAATGCTAATTTTTGGCTCAGGGTCAGTACAGACTACACAGTTTCATTCCTCAGTTTCGGGTCGAGTTCCTGTATAAACTCTAAATTTAAATGTTGAATTTAAATGTCAGATATCAAGTATAATGATTTTCATCATCTTTCATGCAGTCACACTCAAGCTTATACTTATTTAAACAGACCATGCACTGCTGCTTTTGACAGTTGATATGTCTGCATATAGATGGCAGAGATGAAAAACTCTTTGGCCCTTGCTCTGCGAAACCTGCCCTCTGCTCCCCAAATGTCCATCAATGAAGTTCCCTCCGCCCACAGACAAGCGCTAACTTTGGCACTCCTTCCACTACAAACACCAAGCTCAAAGCACAAAGACTGGCCAAACAGGGCCTTTCTCGCTTTAGGCTTTCACAAAACATTAAAACAAATTCTGGGAGGCTCTCCTGAGCTCTATTTATAGACCAAACCAACAATACACACAACTGAGTAAGGAATGGAGGAGTGAATCACAACTGGTCTGACATATGATCCATTAACAGTGTAAAGTTCAAGTTCAAAAAGATTGATTGGGAAATCTCTCATTGCAACTAGGGTTTCCCCTCAGGTAACCCTGCTTGAATCACAATGGATGGCATTTAAACAGATAACATTGCTGATTATGTAGCCGTCATGATTTTCCGAAGTTCCTTTTCATGAGCACCACAGCATGTCCCACACAGGGTTTCACCAGGTGCACTGTAGGTATTTTCCAAGCTAGAACGTTCAGTTTGTCAAATGTCCTGAGGCGGTGCTCAACTGCTGTTTCATTTGTGCTCTTTATACAAATGTTTATTACTTACAATGTTTTTAAGAGCTGATTACTGGCTATTAAACAGCTGGAGGACACCAAATGACAATATCTTGATGAAAGAAAACATAAAATACATCTACAGATGCCTTCAGTGCATCAAAATGAACAACTTGGCATGAAAACTAATTCACTAAAGTAATAGATAAAAATTCATAAGAGCCCATGAGCGCACACCTTCTTTGACATAATATGTGACTGTCTGCTTGAGTGATGAATGTGAACGTGCACTATTGTGTAGGGCTGAAGAACACGTCCTGTGTGTACTCACGGCTAAGCCCATGAGCACACGAACAACAGATACAGGCACCCAGTAAACAAACCGCTCAAATACCATCAAGGGTGACTGAGCTATGACAAACACAACTAACACTTGTCATGCATCCCCTCCCAACAGCATCCATGCTCTCGGCATGTAAGCCATGCAGTCTGTTTACCCTCACAGCTCCAGTTTTTAGTTCCAGGTTCAGAATGATCATTACACCAGCATATTGGAAGGTTGTCCTACTGACAATCCTCAAAAATACTTGCAAACTATTATAAAAAAATAAAATAAAAGATCAAGACATCAGGTCTGTTTCATGTGAAAGCCTGTATGAGTAAAAAAAATAATTTATATATTTTAAATCACTCTTTGTTATAACAGTCACAACAGTCAGACAAATTGTGAGATACAGTTACATAATTAGTTATAAAGTCGCAACTGCAAGATTTAAAGTCACATTAATAATTAAAGTATCAAATGTTAGATGTAGTGTCACATCATTAGCTGTAAAATCGCAATTTTGAGATTTAAATTGATATTAACAAAGTCTCAAATGCCAGATGTAGTCACATTATTAGTATTAAAGTTGCAATTCCGGGGTGGTGGTGCTAGTGAGCACCGTATGGAGTAGACATGTTTTGCTGAGCTCCTCTCCATATAAAGTTGCAATTACAGGATTTAAAGTCACATTATTAGTAAAAAAAAGAAAAAAGAAAAAAAGGCGCAATTGTGACATTTAAAGTCACATTGTTAATTAAAGTCTCAAATGTGAGATGTAGTGTCACATTATTAGTTATAAAGTAGCAATTACAAGATATTAAGTCACATTATTAGTTAAATTCTCAAATGCGAGATGTAGAGTCACATTATTAGTTATAAAGTTGCAATTACAATATTTAAAGTCACATTATTAAAGTCTAGAATGCGAGATGTAACGTCACAATTGTGACATTTAAAGTCAACATAACGATAATGCAACACAAGAGAAAGGCAATGTAACAATGTGTCCACAAACAATACCAAGAAAATAAGGAAATAAAACAGAGGGCATTATATACATGAGAAACTAATGAACTAATGAGGGACAGGTGTGAGAAATCAATCAAACAATGAATTACCATGACAACCAAGGACAGGCAGGAACATCGGAACAAAGGAAAGAGGAAAAAAAAAGAGAAATTAACTGAAAGAACTGGTGGACTGGTGACAGAAGAGACCACCAGGGCAGAGCAGATGGAACAGGAGACATACAGGTCAGAGTAGACAGATCAGGACATTACCAGGGAGTAGACAGAACTAGAGACCCCAAAAGCCAGACAGGATTATGGTGACCCACAGCGGTACAGATGGAGGAAGAAGCCATTGTAGAGTCCTGAACTCGACCGACCGAAGTGATGGCGTGATCGGCAAAGATCTAAGTGGAGTCCACTGGATCGCGAGACCAGGCACCAAAGACGGACTAGGAGACCAAGGCGGAGCCACAGTGATGAGTGGCCAAGGTGGAGCCAGGGTGCTGGAGGACTGAGGCGAAGCTGGTGTGAGTGAGGACTGAGACAGATCCGGAGGGAAGAAGGAGGACCCTGATTGAGCCGGAGTTGTGGAGGAATGAGGCACAGGACCGGAGGTCTGTGGAGAAGGTACAGAGACAACTTACAAAGGTGGAGCAGGAGGGAAGAGGGATCCCAGTGGAGCCAGAAGTACGATGGTCCTAGGTGGAGCCGAGGGAGCAAGGAGCCAAGATGACTGGTCGACAGGCAGAGGTGGAACTGTGGGTCTGGAGGTCTGAGGCGGAGCCAGGGGATCCATACACCACGGCAGAGCTGAAGACCTTTGTCCAGAAGAACTGTGCGGCTGACTTGGAGGAGGAGGGAATCGGAGGCTGATGCAGGACCATCAGCAAAGATGGAGATTTGGCACTGTGCAAAACCATCAGCAACGATGAAGACTTGGAGCTGGGCAGGACTAACGTTGACAAAGAAGACTTGCAGCTAGGCAGGACCAACGCTGATGAAGAAGACTTGGGGCTGGGCGGTGCCAGCGGCAAAGAAGAAGACTTGGAGCTGGGCAGTACCACTGGCGATGAAGAAAAAAATGCGAGACTGGGCTGGACCACTAGAGGATGAAGAGGTTAATGGGTGGGGGACAAGGGTGGGAAGTGGCTCTGCCGAATCCCAGTCTATCAGGCCACTCTACATCATCCAGCTCTACTAAAACTCCCATGGGCACAGATTTATAAACCGGCTCATACATCTGGTCAGACTAGACATCAGGCTTTGTTTCTGGGAAGAACAAGGCTTCAGGCTCTGGCTCCATTGTGGGCATTGGCTCAGGCACAGCATCCATGGTGAGCATTTGCTGGGTCTCTTGATCAGCGGTGGGCTTAGGCTCTTTATCCGCAGTGGGCGTGGTTACTGGATCAGAGGTGCTCATGATGAACAAAATCAACAAGTGGTTTGTGCATTCCAGACATCGCAGATTAGCTTCTCTCTACGTTCCTCTACTCAGGTAAGTCGAGCAGGGTATAACAGTTCGCTCCTACCCAGTATAACGTTTTTAGTGTCTCATTGTCATAAGGAGAGCACTGGGCAAGCTGGCAAAACGAGCGGTATAATCCAAAATAGGTAATACTTCACGGGCAAGGGCAATAAATTCTGCTGCAATATACATATTTTTTAACGGTCTGGTGTTCTGTCACAGAAGGATGGTGAGGATGAAGATGAGACGTGAAGGATCTTAAAATGCATTGTGAATTGTATTAAACAAAAACAAAAGAGTCCAACATAACGATAATCCAACACAAGAGAAAGGCAATGTAACAGTAACAGAACACAAACAAAACCAGACAACGAGGAACTAAAACAGAGGACATTATATACACATGAACTAATGAGGGAAAGGTGTGAGAAATCAATCAAACAATGAATAACCATGACAACCAAGGACAAGCGGGTACAAAGGAAACAAACAAAGTCCTTGAAAATGAAACCAAAACACTGACAAAAAGTGACAAAGTCACATTATTAGTTATAAATTCTCATTTGTGAGATATCACTCCTAAAGGTTCTTTATTGGCATAAATGGTTCCATGAAGAACCTTTAACATCCATCGAACCTCTCCATTTCACAAAAGGTTCTTTAGAGTGGAACATTTTTATTTATTATGTACTTCACAATAATAATAAAAAAATTGTTATTTTAAGAACTGTTCATGAAAGGTTCTTAGGGGAAGGAAAATTGTTCTTCTATGGCATCGCTACAACCCCCCCCCTCCCCTATTTTAAAGAGTGTATTAAGTCACTTAATACTGATGTATTGTAAAACTTTTTTAGATTTTAAATAAAAAAATTGACCTTTTTTTTTTTGAAACACAGTTTTAACTAAAATACTTACAAAAACATGTAGATTGCTAAATGTACTAAGTTTCAATGAAGGAGAACTCTACCAACTTGTTTTGTATGTCTTCTACAGTTACTGTCAGGATGGACTGCTTCTTCCCTGCCATTGTTTATGTACATTTGTGTTAAACCCTCAAAGCATTGCAAGAACATGCTGTACCCAATTGGAGTTTGTAAATGTCATAAAGAGAGTAAGGGAAAAACATAGTTTGCAGCCACATCTAACAGAACAAGCTAACACAAAGCAAAACAAATGGAGTAGCACAGCAGTGTCGCACACATGGGCCTTTCTTCATTTAACATTTAATAAAACCCATCTATTTTCTTAACCACACATGATTATTATAATTATGTTGTAAAAACAAGATAATTTTTCCTTCAAAAATTCACATAAAAAATGGGAGAAAACGTAAGCTCAGCTAATCCGCCAGTTAACAAAATGCTTATTATCACGTGCACACCTGGGTATCTTTAAGTTATTAAACCCTCCTTCGACATGAACCATCAGGCTTATGCCAAAATATCCCAAAAGTTATTTAGCCAATTCTCAAGAGCAGGCTACGAGGAACGTGGTTCCATATGTGTAGATCAGTTAAAAGTCTTTCACAAGCGGCACGCTCGCTCAGATAAACTCATAACCTTCTCATTTTGTGACTCCACTACTAAGATAGACAGACTGAGAATTTAACAGACACCATGATTTAACAATTTTCAATAAAAACAAGCCAATAAGATGAGAGGATTGTTAGAAGAAAAGGTTCTATATAGAACCTTATAGGCTTCTGTCAGGCGCTTCATATAGATAACCTTTAAGGGGTTCCCATCATGGGATCATTTTATGATTTCATTTTAATCATTTTTTTAATTTCATGATTTAAACAGCTTATAAACATACTTTATCACTACAAAAAAGTTGAAATAACATGTTAAACTTGAAAGTATTATGCAATCATTTAAGACATTAAATTTGAGTCAAGAATCTTGTTCTTTTGCACAATTTATTTCTAAGAGGGGCAGCAGCATATGGTAAATGTTTGGTGTCGAACAACTCTACGATGTAAAAAAAGACTTTTTGAAGTTGTAAATAAAGCAAAGATTATTAGAGTATATGTTTTACAAGAAAACAATATTTCAGGATTTGTATTTTAATATTTCACGGTCACGGTCAATTTTTTTTTTTCCCAGTGTAGCTGACTAGCTTTGTCTATCAGGCGTAAGGAACTTTCTTTTGGAAGGTCTGGGCCTCAACCACCAAATGAAAGTGAATAAATGTGGTGGGGTTTAGCAAGAGGTCACCATAACTCCATCTAGCATTTACTTGACTCTGAACACGTTCAGGTTGAGAGCTTCCAGACTGACATGCAATATGCACCAATCTCATGTGTCACGTCAAGCGAACAAACCACAGGTCAATGTAATCGCCCAACAGTGGGCTGTTCTGTGGTTGATGGACAATTTATGGGCAGTTTCTCGCACCTTTCTGAATTTATGAGGTATCAGCCAAAGCATTATGGGTTGGATTGCTTATCTAGGAGGAAACGCAGCTGAATTTACGTCTATCAGTGTAAAAGCACCAAATGATGGGAGTGAGTTCTCGGCTCCATTAGTAATGTGTGAGAGCTTGTATTGTTTTCAAGATTTTTTGGGTGCAAAGGGACTGTTAAGTCATCTTAAAGGGAACTGCCAAAACACAGAGTGGAGTTTTTGTGCCAAAACATTGAAGGTTATATTACTGGCCTGTATTTACAGTGAAACATACATTACCGCAGTCACTTTAAAGGGCCTGAGTGTCACCCTATCAGAATACAGTTATAACATCTAGCAGCTGTACAAGCCCAGCTGAGAGCACGTCCCACTGTTGGAGGTGTTCTTCTAGAGCCACACATATGAAATGAGATCCTAGTCAATGTTACACTTGAGCATTAAAAGAAATAGAGAAAAGGAGAGAATCAAATAAAGCAATGTTATCCCCCACTTTGCTTTTGCACAGTCTCTCTCTGCTAGGGTGAGGGAAGGTCCTTGCTTTTCTTCCCGATTGACACTTATGTTCCTGATGGATCTAAGTTGTAAATGAAACTGTATTTGCTTTAAAAACCCATCAAAGAACCTATTTGCATAAAATAACAAATGCAAATAATAATATGTAAAAGAAGAGCCAGGAGAAATAACTTCAATAAACAAAAAAAACTTTAATGTAATAGACATTATCAACATTTGGTTTGTTAAAGAGGCCATTTGATGCTTTTTAAAGTTTTCCTTTTCCTTCAGTGTGTAATGCATCAGTTTGTGCATGTATAAGATCTGCAAAGTTACAAAGCTCACAGTCTCCCACAAAAAGGATTTCTAAACAGAGAACACTGATCCAGACCTGCCTTAAGACGGGTGCACACTCTCCGATTTATAATAGTCTTTTACGATTGTTTCTTGTCAGACTGTACGAACTTGATCATCGCTGTAAGCCATGTCACACTGTAAGATCTCAGTTGTCATAAATGGCAGTCAAGACGCGTTAAAAACAAGAAAACTCATCCGGAGTTTTACATCATCAATCAATGACACGTTCGGTGACAGTGGGCTGCATTATACGAGGGATTGAAATTTTGAAGAAAAGTCTAATGTTAATTTTGGTCAAAAATCTAGCTGTAATCCATTTTTTTTTTTTTTTTTTAAGCTTAAAAAAATTTCATGGTGGGATGGAAGGAATGAATCTTTAATGACTTAGCCTGACACAAACGGCTGTTATAAACCACTTTTTTTTTTATTGTTCTCAGGTCTCTTACATGACACCGATGGTGAAATTGAACAAGGATTCTCTTCACCAGCTTCTTATTTTTGTTTTCAGTCCTAAGCTTTAGACAGGTTAGGTTAGACAGCTCTCTGTATGTCCTGGCTGACCGGTGATTTGGCAGTGGTTTTGACAGCAGATCATTCTAAGTGCAGTTACTGCAGGATGCTCCGCTGAGGCCTGGACATCTACTTCCCTCCATGGAAAATCCCAATTCATCATCATAGGAAGGTCTAATACAGTGATTAATCACTTCTGGATCACAGAAGTGATCAATCAGACTCTATTCACTGAACCTGATTGTGCTGATTCCATTACATATCAATATAATCACCATATTTTTTCCTCACAGTATTATTTCTTTGCACATTTATATGTCTTAGAGTTCATTAATAAAAACCAAATACGCGGAAAGTTAAAGTTCTGTGTTTTTCCAGAACAGACAGGGCTATTTCTATGAGGTACAATCAGTTTATGACCAGCAGATTCACTCATGGTCAGATTATGAATCTGTGACATGCATATCATATAGGGATGTCGTTGTCAACATCCCTCCATGTTAAATGCATTTGATAGTTTAGTGTGTAATGTAAAAACAAACATGCTTATATGGTGACAAATGTTTCCATTAGTTATCATATTATTTTAAAGGCATTAATAAAAGACTGCTCAAGGCTGCATTTGATCAAAAATACAGTACAAAAGTAATATTGTAAATTATTATTTCAAAGTAAAATAACTGTTGCTTTCTATTTTCTATTCTGTGATTTAAAGCTGAATTTTGAGCATCATTACTCCAATCTTCAGTGTCACAGGATCCTTCAGAAATCATTCTAATATGCTGATTTGGTGCTCAAGAAATTCTTATTTTTTATTTTTCTTATTATCAATGCTAAAAACAGTTGTTCACTTGCGCAAGTTTGAAAATATCAACCTTTCCCTGATAATGAGCCACGTACCTTCAATTTGTGATTCAAATATAATCTGCATTTGTGCAGTGTCTTTGAAAAGAGTAGAGAAAGAGAAAGATGAGACACAAAGGGCCAAAATTCAATTTAGGGCTAAAACTGCCCAACACATTAATTTTATTACAACTTGAAGATATATTTATATTATATATATATATATATATAAAAGAAACAATAACACTTTAGTATTTCCTTCTAACTCCAAATGATCATCATTATAACGCTGATTGGTGGCAGACTGCACAGTGTAAATGCACCAATCTACAATGGCAAAGAACTCTTTAAAATGTCTTTCAGTCAGGAGGTTGACATGATGACTCCTTCCTGTTATGGGATCTTGATGAATTGAGTACCAGGTGTAGTGAACATCTCTGCTGTGTAGTGTAACATGATGAACTCTGATGGCTAGTGCAATGCTATGTTTCCAGTACTTGCTCTGAAAGCTCACATCTTAAAATATACTGAAACAGTACTCCTTAAAATGGCCCGTACCACCAAAAAAGTACAAAACAAACTCAATCTCTTTTGTATATATCTGTGACCTTTCTAATCTTGAAATGTACTTAAAAAAAGAAAATGGTTCTTCTTGGTGTACTGGTCTGAATTCAGGATGGCAGTGTACCATGACGTCAGGTGATTTTGAGGTCTGTCTGAACTAGGGATGCACCGATCTGGGGTGCGTTTTCCGTACAACGACATAACTCGCTGCTTAACTACCATAGTACGATGCATCGTTGAAGAAATCAACTAGCTAGTCCTGACTGTTTCCCGAAACCGTACTGTCGCAAATTGGTAGTTCAACCACGTTGGTTAATGATGTCACACAGGTGGAGTAATAACTAATTTTAATGAATCTGTTTGAGATTGAATTAATGCTATGTGTTTTGCTATTAATTACGGACATGGCATCTGAGGACTCTCTTATTTTTCTCTTATATTTCCACATTCAATCATAGACTCGTTCTTACGTACTAGCGCACGTTCGCACATGCGCACACAAACTAAAAGACGTAAATGACATTTGTATGTATTCTAAATAAAATATATAGATTGTACTGAATGTCAGCTTGCTTATTTGGCTCAAAAGAATGATGTATTAAGTCCACATGTCATGCAAACATGAAACTATGCTTCTAACCACAGGTTGAGAGCTGTCGTTCCAACCACTCAAATTTGCGATGATGTCTACAAATGTTCGATGGAACTATTGTTTCGGGAAACACCGACTTGTTGAACTATGCTGATAACGACGGAACTTTCGACCATAGTTGGCTAACGATGCTTTTGGGAAACACACCCCTGGATTGTATCTGCAAAGACACAGACATTTTTATACAGATATCCAAATCCGATATTGTGCGCTACCCATGGTTGTTACTGTGTGGACAAAAACTTATTAATGCAAGTTTTCCGGCAATATATTCCAAGTCCTTTAAAGCCATTCAATAGCTTTATGTAAGTAACAGATGGATATTTAAGTCATTAAGTTTAAGTTCATGAAAACAGTCAGATGTCATTACCCATCATCCAACTCTGTCCGAGATGTCCTAATGTTCCCATTTTCATGCATAATCTGTATATAGAGGTCTGTGTTTTTGTTTAAAATGACAACATTTTGCTACTGGGTGTTTGTTAGATTAGAGCACTAACAAATGTTTGAAGTCAGTAAGATTTAATGGTTTTAAAAGAAGTCTCTTATGCTCAACAAATCTGCATTGATTTGATAAAAAATACAGTAAAAACAGTATTGTGAAATACTATTTAAAAGAAACAGCATTTATTTGAAATAGAATTAACAAATGTAGCTTAGTCTTTACTGCCTCTTTTGATCAATATCATGCATCCTTGCTGAATATTTTTTTTCGTACAGACCCCAAACTTTTGAACAGTAGCATAGAATATGTATGTTTCTGTTTTCTATTTAATTATATTGAAGTTGTGTTTTTATGAAGCTAGAGGCCGATATGGAATTCCAATTCAGGTTCTGTAATTAAACTAGAAAAATATGGTATCCGTGCATCCCTAATAGGTACTGAGTCTCCCACCTCAAGTAAACTGTAGTGTGTATTTATAACAGAAGTCATTTAGTAAATGTAGCTTACGAAAAAAAAAAAAAGAAAAAAAAAAAGCCTTCATCTATTCACCAAAATAAATAACTTCGATATTGAGCTCCTTTCCTCAACAAAAGAAGCTGTAACATAATACGCTCACATTCAGGAGATAAAGAGCCTCCTGTGCTCAGAAGAAGGGCTGAATCAAAGACCTGCCTCTGCCCTTCCACACACTGTGGCAGGATACGCAGGAGTGCCCTGGACGGAGAATCACGTGTGAAGGCAGGGGCCATAGCATTGAAATAAACTGTAAAAAAATCTTTGATATTTACACCGTTAATACATTCAGGCAGGAGAGGAGGGGCGTCTCCTCCGTTAGAGGTACATTTGGCACAATCAGTTAATGTTGCGACTCGCTCCTCAAGCACATTGTGTTGGTCCCCTCAAAGTCTCTGTTAGCTTCTATCTGTAGACTTCTGAGATACTGAAGAACCCTTCAACGTTCCGCTCAGAGGAAGCCTGTCGGTAAGAAGGCACGTGTGCATCTTAACTGAGCAATCGTTCCCACCTATGAAATTACGCTCTTCAGTGTTGTCTGGTCCAGGGTTTCCCAGGACTCTGCGCTTTCAAGTCCTCCAAGAAAGGCACCCACCTTGGGAGGTTCAAATCCCATTGGTTAAGTCTGTGATGATGTTGGCCCTCACCAACTTGCGAAGAAACTCCTTTTCCTTTGAGATGTTGTGAGTCCATGACTGTGGGGGAAACAAACAGCAGAGTGTCATTTCTTACTGAATGTGACTCTTGATAGGACAAGTCTGCCCTTTTATTCTCATTATACCAAGCATGTTAGTCTTGGAAGCAAGATTTGAACTATTAGCATTAAATTTGGTGAATACAGCAACTTAAGTTGGTCGCGAAGCATCCATTCAAATACAAAGGGGCATAACACATCATAAACAACCAATCACACTTCACTTCTCTTGTACACGACATTTAAGGCATTATCACTTATGAATATCGTGTCTGTGACTGATTGGATAAATAGCCGATGATGATGACATGAACCTGTTAGCCCCACCCCCTTCTTATTTCAGTAAAATGCGCCATTCCAATTTCATGAGAAAACAAGTGTTTTATTAACTTTTCATTTTAGAATGAATTTGTACAAAATGTTCAGATTTTCATTTAAAAAAAAAATGCAAGCATGAAGGTTGACCCCTAAACCTTACCGTCAAAGGGGCGTAGGTGAAAAACGTAATTTCAAAAATTAGATTGTACAAGTTAACCACCAATTTGCCAAAATGTAAAAAAATGGCATTGATAGTGTATTGAATGTGCTCCTAAAGTGGTATAATTGATTGGATATTATTCTTATATGGCCTGGTAGAAATTGTGACATCATAAAACATTGTTGCCATTTGTTTTATTATTATTATTTATTATTATTATTATTATTATGCAGGAATGTATTTAAAATAGCAGAGACTGTGAATCAGGTGACAAGAGAAAAGCCTAATTTGAAAGAAATTGCAGCTGCTTACATTAGTGAACTGAACTGTTTCAAATGTTTTTACAACACATTCACTATAACAATGTGAACTAAATCCACAAAACAATAACCTGAAATCAATCGGAATTTACCTTGCTGAGGGTGACGCGTAGTTTAAATAAATCTTGAGAAGTTCATGCGGTGGAATAAAGATAAAAAATAAATAAAAATATGGCTTGTATCCTCTTGGGGTATCTTATGTCACTATTATTACTGGCCCCAAAACATTTTATTGTGTCTTTGGCCAATTGCTGTAAATTTGCATTTAAATCCAAACATGTAGATCCTCCATAGACTTGTATTAGAGACTTGTATTAAAGACTGTCACACTTTAGATTAGGATCCAGTTCTCACAATTAACAAACTATTAACTACTGCCTCAAACTACTAGTTACTAAGTAAAGGTGGGGTAAGCAATATTTGAAAAACACTGTTGGAAAGTTGGTCGGACTGACACAACAACAAACGTGTAGCCATTCAACATTAGGGGGCGTATGGCGGTGGAGGAGAGAGAACAAGCAAGAGGGAGATTTGAAGAAAGACTGTAGAAAAAGAGATGGCTGAGAGACATTACAAAAACTGGAAAATTAAGGGTTATGATCAGGAAAGAGCTTTCCAGCGCTGGAGAGAGCTGAGCGGGAAGGCCTGAAAACAGGAGAGGCCGTTGCAACTAACAACAAATTCTTGTTTGCATTTACTCTTGTGTATGCATGTTCATTTTTTGTGCTTCCTTGTCGTTCGTTCATCATCTTCACTTTATTTTTCGTGACGCATTATTTTGTTGCGCTTCTGCTACGATAAATAGACATCCACTCTTGCATAACGGAGGCCAGCTAGTGAGAGTAGTGCAGGCTGATGACTGCTAGAGAATGCAGTGTTTACGGTTTAGCATCCTTGTTAGTGCATCCGCCTCGCATGCCAGCGATCGCAGAGTCGGAGCAGGGCAGTTAGGATTGGAGGGTGAGCTTTGGAGGCGGAGCAATAGAGAGAGGGGTGTGTTTGTTTGTGTTGATTTTAAATATCAACAATGTTCAGCAACGACTTTGAGAAATAAAATACTGCACCTTTAATAGGAATAAGGCATCAATATGTGCTTTATAAATACTAATAACATATCCTAGTAATATGTATGTTAATAAGCAATTAATTAATAGTGAGAATTGGACCCTAAACTACAGTGTTACTGAAAAGACATTTGCCAAGTGTTGATCAGTATTGTTTTTTTTTCTTCACAGATTTGCAGGTTAGCGAAGGTCAGTATCAATCATGATACAAAGTTAGATTAATTCTTAGTTCCACAGCACTTCACATCCACTACTATCTTTTATTACAACAATAACAGAGCTCTGAGTCACAGGAGAGGGACTGAGTGTGGTCTGGGATCAGAGAACTGGAGCTGTATTGACTCCTGTAAAAACCATCCTCTCTGGTTTTCCTTTAATATCCTATTGATATTTAATGTGATTTTCAGATTCAGAATGCCACAGCAGAGGATCCACTGGCCTGGCAATGCTGGATGAAACCAGAGCTTTGGGTTCCTGTGAGAGGCTCTTGGTCCGAACGGTTGCGACCCCACTGCCCCTGACAGGAGGTTCTGGGCCTGCTGGGGCCGTTATATCAAGCCAAAAGCCTCTCGTCAGAGTCTCTGACTGCTCAGCCCTTGTGACGGATCACATTCACAAAAAAACCAGCAGATCCAGGAGTAAAGTTTCACTCTCCGAAAGAGAGAAAAGGGCACAGGCCAAAATGAATGCTGGGTTAAGAGTCTCCTCAGGCCGAAATGCCTTAGGGAGAGAGAATCTGAAACAATCTCTTCCTTATGCCTCAATACTTAAAGAAACAGCTCTCAGCATCTGGGGTCGGTAGGATTTGTTTAAGTTATTGAAATAAGTCTCTTAGGCTACGTTCACACTGTCAGTCCAAATACAAAGATTATTTGTGTATCCGATTAGAATCTGATCTAAAATTATTGACTGTCCACATTTGTGTAACGCAACTGTTCAGATCCATTTCCTATGCCACTTTTTAGTTTTCTGGAAAATTTGCATTGGTTTCTATGGCAATGACGTTGCGTTGGTAGGCGTATACGCCAAAAAACAACAACAAAAAAACAACCACCACCACCACAACATGGAGGAGTTTGCAATTCAGATGTTGTCTTATTTATGACACGACAATGAGTAGCCATCGTGCTGGACTACTCCATCTTATAAGGCAGCGGCAGAACCGTAGGAAGCTGGTATGCGCGGCTTTATTCCATGCTGTCAAAATGCATGTCTCTGTTACATTGGGAATTCTGCTCGTCTGACACTTTGCAACAACACAACCTTGTTTCTGCAGCGACTTTCAGCATATTTTCTTTAAAAACGTCTGACGTTTATGTTTTAAGTGCTGTGAGAAAGTCATTTAAACCACGCAAAATCCGATCAAAGCGATCAGACAAACAGATTTCCAGAAATGCGATTTCAAACCACATGAATGTAGCTCAAAACAGATTTGTAACAATCGCATTTCATGTGATTTTTTGCCGTTCACACTTGCTAAATATGCACAAAAATCTAATTTGGTCTGACAGTCTGAACGAGGCTTCACGTTCACCAATGATCCATTTATTTGATAAAAAATACAGTAAAAAACTGAAATATTGTGAAATATTTAAATTTAAAATAACTGTTTTCTATTTTAAATTGTTATATGTAATTTATTCCTGTGATCAAAGCTGAATTTTCAGCATCATTACTCCAGTCTTCAGTGTCACATGATCCTTCAGAAATCAAATTATATGCTGATTTGCTGCTCAAGAAACATTTATCATTATTATCAATGTTGTAAGCAGTTTTGAGCTTAATATTTTTGTTGAAACCATGATTTCTTGCAGGATTCTTTGATGATTATAAAGATCAAAAGAAAAGCATTTATTTGAAATAGAAATCTAATTATGACTTCACTGTCACTTTTGATCAATTTAATGTGTCCTTGCTGAATACAAGTAGGACTATTCATAAAAAAAAAAAAAAAAAAAAAAAAAACTGACCCTAAACTTGTTTTTAATGGTAATGTACATAATGTTTCATGATTATATATGTACAGATTAAACTACTCAGAGAGACATTATATAGGTTATAAGTCATTTCCTCACAGGTTTTTGAAGTGCATTAATGTAGATTTCACATTTTCCCCAACAAACTGGTGAAACCTTTTTCTGTGATCCTGGCATTTACCACTGAACGCCATAGTCATAGAGTACTGTAGTAATGAATCCCTTACATCAAAGCAGGGATGAAGACTCCTGTCAAACCTACATAGACAAACACTCTACACCAGGGGTGTCAAACTTATTTTCACTGAGGGCCACTTCAGCATTATGGCTGCCCTCAAAGGGCCGGTTGTAACTGTAAGACTTTTAAAATGTTAATATATTGTCTCTTTATTTGATTATTACTAATTTAAGTTACAAATATTGTATATGCATTTGCAGGGGTGTTTCTAGGTTTTAAAACATCAGGGGATGAGCCCGAAACATCAGGAGCTGGGTAATAATGATTTGATACAGATAATATTGTATATTGTATATTGTATATAGGGCCTATGCAGGGACAAACTGGCTAAAAAATTCAGCCCTGGCACTGTAGCCACACCAGCACACATTACCACACAGTCATGCTTATTCAAATGTGAGGTAGTTAGGGGGGTTCGGGGACATGCTCCCCCGAGAAATTTGGACCTACATGTGCATTTTAAGATGTTTAAAGGCCAAAAAATTTGGATAACAATAGCTTTAAAAGCATGTCAGTGGGCAGTATAAACTATTTGTCAAGATAACAGATTCTTAAACATGAGTATGAGGATAAATGTTGCAATGAATAATCCACACTACAAAATGGAAATGCAGAATGTTTCTTCTTATTGTTGACAATACACAATCACATATTCCAAACAGGAATGGCCTTAAATGAGAAATCTTTCAATGATTGTTTTGCACAGATGTTGTTGTTTTACATTTCAATCAAAAACCAGTGCAATCCTTTTTTTTGTCCAGAGGCAAATGAGCAATTTATATATTAAAATAATATAAAATATCAATATATTATTCTTCAATCAGTTCTATGCAGCAGAGCAGCACGGCTATACACACCATGTTACAGCACAGTGCTATTTGCAAAAAGAAACAAGTCCAGAGAAATTTCATGTCGGCACGTTTTTTAAGCGGATTTTGCCTTTCCGATGAGCGTGAGCAGAACTAGCAAATAACACTCTCTCTCACACACACACACACACACACACACACACACACACGGAGGTTGCTTGCGGAACATTGAGCAGAACGCGCTGTGGACACGGAGCGGAGAGCACAGCGCACACACACAGCGGAACGCGTTTAGAAGTTATGCATCTTCGGAAGCGGACTCGCACGCAAAGTCATAAAACACGCTGAGCCAGAGTCACACCATCGCCGAACACGGAGGGGCGCGGCGGCTTTTTAGTATCTTTCAGCCAAAAACCGAAAATGTTATTTTCGGCCGAAATTTTTCGGCAGCCTAAATTTCGTTGCATCCTAATTTTAAGACACCCATATGCTCTCGCGGGCCATATAAAATAATGTGGCGGGCCGGATTTGGCCCGCGGGCCTTGAGTTTGACACATGTGCTCTACACTGTTACAGTATGTGTGTGTGAGCTACTAGCTATACAAGGCCAATAGCTTAAATCCCATTTGTTTCAGTTGACATTACATAGCACACAAGTCTTAAACCGACAGAATACAGGCAGCAGGAAGTGAGTGAGTTCTGCATGAATGGTACCTGACTGTGATTTGACAAGGATGGGTGCCAGAGCAGTCAGGAGCTAACTGTGCGTTAACAGCTCTGTTTTATGAGCGTGCTTTTACAGCCATGGCAAATATGGACAGAAAGGAATTTACAAAACATAACAACAAAGTTATCTACATATGGACTGATATGAGAAAAAAAAGAAAGAAAAAAAAAGAAAAAAGGACAGCAAGTAGCCTAGGACATTCTGCTAATGACATCATTGTAATTTTCCATAAAGTGACCAGATAAACAGACATTGATCAAACAATGGTCTGAGAACTGAGCTCACAGTTCACTTTACAAAATGTTGTGTCTATGCGTTAAAACACCTCCACAACAAATCCACAGTACTGTTAGAAATGTTTCAATTTGACATTTTGTCAATTTAACAAACAAACAAATAAAACTGTTACCTCTTTTATAGCAGACATTTTGACTGTTTCGTAGTAGTGCAAGGGTGCATGAGGGGTGTTCATGTCATAGCCAAATCCAGCCACAGCGACCTCATCGCAGTTATGAAGAGCCATCGTTATGGCGACGGTGCCCAACGTTGGAATGTTCTATGGAAAAGAACGCAAGTTTAAATTGATACCGTACAATAAAGCAGCCTTTTTAAATTTCACCATCAAGTACTAAGCATGATACTAAGAAGATAATACAAATGTCCGTAACTGCAATACAATAACTTGCACCTGTTTTGCGAATAGTAATGATAACACAGGCTCATCCGGGTTACTGAAGTCGGCAGACTGCACTTTATGCTTGCAAGGAAAGTTTTTTCCTCGTGGAAGCTTTGCTTTTGGTGAGCTGATAAAATATTAAAACTCAAATATTTTGTGTACAGTTATTTAATTATGTCATCCGGTATTGCAGACTCACTCGTTTCATACAAACGCAGCTACTGCCATTTAGAGAATAAAAAAAAAAAAAAAATTGTACACTGTAATGGATAATAAGATAACAAACAGGTAAGTTCTCTTATGCCCATAAATATTTATGTAGTGAAATACTGTGTAATAAGTGATATGACTGCATACCGTATCCCTTAAATGTCCGTCTAGTTTGATCTTGCCGCTTGCTAGCAACTGCTCTATCCGAAGAAGCTTTGCGTTTAAAGAGCTAATAAAATATTTCACCTCATATCAATATTTAAATGTCTAATTATTTACTTATGTGACAAGTAGCCGTATAATGAGTGGGATAATGTACATCCAGCCGGTTGTTATCACAGAATAAACCCTTTCAGGGTAATGCAAGACCCCTTTCCGCTTCGTGTCGGGGTCCTGATCACTTTATCAGGGTTTATTCTGCGATAACAACCGGCTGGATGTACGTTATTTCGTACATAAAGCACTATTTTAACATTTCTGGCATCGCTATCAAATTTACAGTGTTACATAAAAACCATGAAAGCAGGTTATTTTAATCAATCAGTTAAAAAGACTCATGAACTCAGAAGGTATCAGTCTAACAAATCATTTGAATCCATCAGAGTGGTTAATGCATTAAAATTAGAAAACTGACTGGACATTTGTATATGGCATATGTGTGTTGATAAGCAGAATAACTATGCTTGCTGTGCTGTATTTTAATCTATTTAACATCGCTGTCTATGGTCTGCTCTGGTCCAGTTCTTCCGCAATGTCTAGATAGCATTGTGCCAGAAGGAGTTCTGGCTTAGTTCTGGTCTGCAGTTGTTAACTCATCTTGAACTGCCTGTGATTAACAATTTGCTTAAACAGACCCCCACCCCTGACACAGCAATTTCAGGAGGCAGACCTTCACTTCCTCATCTCCCTGGGGGAGTCAACCATTCTAAATCATTAGCTTACAGTGGCCTGGGGTCTGGTTCTCTCACTCACACACACACACACACACACACACACACACGCACAATTAAGATCGTGTCAGTGTATGCAGCCTTAAGCAGGTGGGTGTTTGGAGAGCTCAAGGGGGGAGGCTGTGTCAAAATGTATCCCACCTTGATCAGTACCGTATGGGACAGCTTCCCTTCTGCGCTGCCCCCCTACCTACATAAACCTTAGGGGCCTGGGCTCTTCTCCATGTGCACTGCACATGTTCCACCATTGAGAGCAGGTTTGAGTTTTCAGGAGGTGGCCAAGCTCACACACAGACCCTTGTCTGTACTCGTGCCATGATGGGATGGCTGAGAGCTTCATCAAGCTATGATGCTAGTGGCATTTATCTACTTTCTCAAGTCCAATTTCCTGGGACTGGAAGTAAAGTGTGTTGTTAATGAGCTCTTAGTAGGCAAGTACTCGTTGTTACAGCCCATGTTTGAGATCTGAGGCATGTCACATACACTTCTTTTTTTGACAGTGCTGATTCCCAGTCCTCCCCGTGGGCTACTGCACACCCATGTCTTAATAAAATATGTTTGCTAATTGGGTGGGGTGTTCTAAGTGTGGTCACAGCATTCATGAAATTTTTTTATAGTAGAATTTAGTATGCCAAATTATATGCAGTTGTGGTCAGGATTATTGGCACCCCTGGTAAATATGATCAAATTTTTTTTTTTTTTTTTTTTCATCTGATCTCCTTCAGATCTTTCATTCAAAAAATTCACAAAAATCCAACCTTTCATTGAAGCAAACGAATTGAAAGTGGGTGTAAATCACATTATGAAATAAATGCTTTTTTCCCAAAACACGTTGGCCATAATTATTGGCACCTTTTCATTAAAGGGGGGGTGAAATGCTATTTCATGCATACTGAGTTTTTTACACTTGTAAAGAGTTGGATTCCCATGCTAAACATGGACAAAGTTTCAAAAACTAAGTTGTACGTTTGAAGGAGTATTTTTGTTCCAAAAATACTCCTTCCGGTTTGTCACAAGTTTCGTAAAGTTTTTTTCGAGTATGGCTCTGTCTTACGTAAGATAGAGCGGAATTTCCTTATATGGGTCCTAAGGGCACTTCTCCGGTAAGATCGCGGGCGCGCGCGCACTCGTAGACTAGAGCAAGAGAGTGAAAGCAGTTCGCCATCAAAGCGCCCTGCCCGGCTTTTGGGAAGTCAATGTCACCAAAGAAGTGGGTTTTTGGTTGCCAGGGCAAGACAACCCTGCACAGATTCCCAAAGAACCCGGCGTTAAGGAACCCGTGGATGGAGTTTGTTTTCCTGAGCATAAACGGAGTTGTGTAAGACTGTTGTTCCCTGCATTTCGACGATGATTGTTTTATAAACAAAGCCCAGATCGATGAATTTGCAGATCGTCTAATGCTTAAGGATCGAGCAGTCACAATGATAAAGGTTCGCGGTCATGCGTTGGAACGGTGAGTAAAACTGTTGAACAAATGTCTCTGTGTGTTGTTAGCTAGGCGGGTAAGCACAACTTTAGCTTCGCCCACACGGCCCGCCCACACGGCCCGCCCCCAGCCGCTCGTTTTTTTCCGGAAAGACTCGGTACAGCCTATCTTTCAATTAAAAATATAATAAAACAAAAGACTTTTTGGAGATATGAAGGATGCAATATTACTCTATAGGTACGCAAGATTAACAGGAGATTGAGTGAAAATGAGCATTTCACCCCCCCTTTAAATACTTTTTGCAACCTCCTTTTGCCAAGATAACAGCTCTGAGTTTTCTCCTATAATGCCTGATGAGTTTGGAGAACACATGACAAAAGATCAGAGACCCTTCCTCCATACAGAATCTCTCCAGATCCTACAGATTCCCAGCTCCATGTTGGCGCTGCTTCTCTTCAGATCTTGATTTGCTAGAATCCATGATACCATGTATCTGAAAAAGATGTCCAGGACCTCCAGCCAAAATAGGCCCAAAACATTAAAGATCCAGCAGAATATTTAACCGGGGGCATGGGGTAATTTTTCTGTTCGCACCAAACCACTCTAGTGTGTTTGCTACCAAAAAGCTCTTTTTTATTTTCATCTGATCTTAGAACCAGGTCCCTTTTGAAGTTCCAGTCGTGTCTGAGGACTGAATATGCTGGGATTTGTTTTTGAATGAGCAAGGAGGATTTTTCTTGAAACCCTCACAAACAACATGTGATGTACTGAAGGTACATGTGCTGTTTTTTTATTTTTTTTTCCCAAGGCTTTCTGACCCCAAGACTCAACTAATCTCTGGAATTATCCAGCTGCGATCCTTGGAGAGTCTTTGGCCACTCTAACTTTCCTCTTCACAGTGCACTAGGATGATATAGACACATGTCCTCTTCCAGGCAAATTTGTAACATCTTTAGTTGATTGGAACTTTCTAATTATTGCCCTGATGAAAATGGGAATTTTCAATGCTTTAGCTATTTTCTTACTTTTCTTACCACTTTCTATTTTGTGAAGCTCAACAATCTATTGCTGCACATCAGAACTATATTCTTTAGTTTTACTCATTGTAATGGATGATTAAGGGAATATGGGCTTTGTGTTTCCTAATATTTATACTCCTGAGAAACAAGAAGGCCCATCTAGACAATTTCATGTTCCTAGTCTCCCTGGTGTGCTAATTTTTTTTTTATATATTAATGGAATATACGTCAGAGACATTTTACTCATAAAAAAATTCTAATTGTGGCCAATGTCTTTTAGAGAGAAAAATTATTTCATAATGTGATTTCCCCCCCACTTTTGCTTCAGTGAAAGGTTGGATTTTTGTGATTTTTTTTTATGAAAGATCAAAAGGATAAACAATGCAGATTTATTTTTATAGCAATCTTTGATCATATTTACTAGGGGTGGCAATAATTATGACCACAGCTGTACAAGGTTCCCACCTCTTTGAATCGTTGAATTTCAATGAAATTGAATTCCAGTTGTTTGTGATTATTGGATAAGGATAATCTGCAAATCTGCATTCAGTTTGCTACCTCAATTGTGATTCATACCTTTTTTTTTTTTTTTTTTTTTTTTTTAAATCTAACTCCACTTACGCCTGCTGTATTATTTTGAGATTTGAAATTTCTCCTTTAAAATTCTCCTTCTTGAGATTTGCTTTGTCCAGGTTTGGGCAAAATAAATGGCATTAGCTCTCTCCACCCATTGGATTAGTTAAGCTGCCTTTGACCTATGGTGATCTTTATAATAATCACAGGCTAATTGAGGAAACACGTGTCTAAGGCTTCCTGTGACCCCTATTAACATAAGATTGACTAAAGGCATTGCCTGCCATTTTGGTTCAATAAACTGGAGCAGTCCAACAGTTCCTTTCGAAAGAGCTACTGGTTTTAGCAGTCAAATTCTCTTGCATTCAATGTGTTTAATGTAAACAATGTTATGAACAGTACCGAAACTTAATGAGCATGTTGCTTACCCCTTTACCCATGAGGCCATTGTTCTGTGGAAGGCCAATAAACTGGAAGGAAGCCTCTTGTATGAAGAAGGGGTTGAGGATCCGTATCTCAGAGGGATCCCGGGGCACATAGTGCGCTACAGACTTCCAGAAACCCTCTGTTCCCTGCTAAAGAAAAGAAGAAAAAAAAAACAGAGTGAGAGTGAGAGTGAGAGTGAGAGTGAGAGTGAGAGTGAGAGTGAGAGTGAGAGTGAGAGTGAGAGTGAGAGTGAGAGTGAGAGTGAGAGTGAGAGTGAGAGAGAGAGAGAGAGAGAGAGAGAGAGAGAGAGAGAGAGTAATTATAATATGGTCAAATGAGACAGCACATCCAAGTTTGATCACCAAATGCATCATGAAAAATGTATGGAACATTTTTGTTTCATCTTACAGCAGAAGTGAAGAAATCATCTCTTCCATAATCATGAGTTCAGGCACAAAGCCTATAAGGTGCCATCACTGCATACTGATGGCTTACGCGTAGACGGTTTTCATTAAAAGTGAAGCAAGCCGCCCAGGTTGGGCGAGCCCACAGGAAGTGGACAAATGAAATCCTGACCTCCACGAGCGTTCGGTGAGCAACGGCCCCCAGCTTCTCCCATAACAATTACTCAGGAGACCTGCAGAGTGCCATAGCTCAGCAATTATTCAATCTGCGACCTGGCACTGTGATCATCGGGTATTAGAGTTCTGACTAGACGAGCTCTGCGAAGCCACGGCAGCACTGCTGGCAAACAGCCAGCCAGGTCATCGGACTTAATGGGAGTCACCTGTTCAAATAAGCAGACTGCCTTTGATATAGCCCAACAATAGGAGCAGCTATTGAGCCGAACGAACGGCTTTGAAGCCGTTTTGGAGGCCCCCGCGCCCACAACAAGCCATGGCAAGAAAACATCTTCTCTTCTGTCAACAGTACGGTTTTGCTGAACAGAAGCAGAAATTCTGGGGAATGATGAAACCACAAGCAGGTGTAAACAGGGGAAAAACTCGACAACAACAATACAATCATGAACTCAGAACCGGTGCATATCTACGTAACCACTGACATCCAGAGTAAAGTACAAACTGGACATATCTTGCCAAGCTGAAATATGCCTCCACCTAGAATGTAACAGTATCCAAAACAGAGTATGAGCAAACACGTGGGAAATGTGCTGGCATTCGACGCCAGTAGTGTTTGGTGTAAGAGTGATAGGATGTTTGAAGAAGAAATAAAACAGGAAGTCCCTGATTGATTCTTTTAAAATCACTTAGCACAAGTGAGGATGTCTCTTTAAGCTTTGACATTCCTTCCACTAGATCAGGCATCTCATAAATATGGTAAGATAGTTTCCTTCTCGAAAGAGTTACTCTTGTGACTTACATAACCTACATGCTATGGAAAAAATTTGAATATTCGTACAACGGTACATAACATTAAAACTAGGATCAATCTTTCATCAAAAGTGTCTACAGAAGCTTAGGTACAGCTTACTATAAATCCTTTCAAACAACACTGAACACAGTATTGTTCTGCTTGTCTATTCATTCACTATTCATATATTCATTAAATATCAAGTACTAAAGGCTGCCAGCACTAATATTCTCAGCCAGGCGTGTTGAGGACTGTGACTTTTATAAGCAGTTTTTAAACATGCCAGGCAAACACTCTTGTGTTCAGTGGGACAATAAAACACAATTTTTATTAGACATACAGTGGCTTGAAGAACAATGGTTAGCCAAATAAATGACTGCCGTTGTCACAGCTAAATGTAAAAGACAAATCAAAACAAAAAACCCTCTAAATGGATTTCACAGCATGTTATAATAGTTATAGCGATAATGAGTAAAAGTAGTGCTAAAAAAAAACAAAAAATTTCTGTGCTCGTTTCACAGCTGGAAACAGTACTGGGAAATATCAACTAAAAATACAAAGTGCACAGTAGGATTTCATTAACGCATCTGAAAAAGCCTAACCCATGAGTTAGTCTAGAGCCAGACTAGTTAATCAGGTTAAATAAAAGATAGTAGTAATTAATGAAGTGAATGGTGTAAGCCTTTGTATAAACCAGGAATAGGTTTCCTGTAGCTCAAACAGTAGAGCATGGGGATGGGGATAACAATGAAGAGATCATGGGAAATATATATATATATATATATATATATATATAAATATAAATGCAGCTTTGGAGTACAGACAAGACTTTATTTTATTTTCTCAAAAACATAAAAAAAAAATCTTACAGACCCCAAACATTTGAACTGTAGAGTACCTTGAGTGCAAAGTCATTTTGGATAAAAGTGTATAAATGTAAATGTGCCTTCACTGATAAAAAAAAAAAATTCTTACACAAACTCATCGCTTCGCTTCAGAAGGCCTTTATCAATCCCCCCGGAGCCATGTGGAGCACTTTTATGATGGATAGATGCACTTTAATGGACTTCAAAACAGAAACAGCCATTCACTGCCATTATAAAGCTTAGAAGAGCCAGGACATTTTTTTATATTTTTTATAACTCCGATTGTATTCGTCTGAAAGAAGAAAGTAATTTACACCTAGGATGACTTGAGGGTGAGTAAATCATGGGCTAATTTACATTTTTGCAACACGGCGTGACACCATTATTGTTGAATGTATGAAATGTAAAATTTGAAAAATTTGCCGTGTCTCGATTTTCTTATTGCCAACTGTTTTCAAAGGACTGCACCAGCCTGATTCTGGTTTGCATTACAATCCCACCAAAGCTAGACAAGGTCATTCTAAACATAGCTCCATTGTTGACATCATCTACATTGGTTCCGCCTGGCTTTACTCCAGACCTCTCATCGGCATTCCAGGGAATCGCAGCCAGGACTGCAGAGAAAGAAAAAGTGAGTGAGATACCCTGATTGATCACCTCTCCAAATCCTCAAAACCACAAGTGGTCTGCACTGCAGGAACTTTAACAACCGCCACACTCTCGTCAAACAGGACGGCCCCTGTAACTGATCTATTTAATAAAGCAGCAGGTGAGAGAGGCCTCTCAATTCCCGAACGCAGCTCCAGCACGCCCTTAACAAGCTTCCAGCATGGCCGCCGAGTGTTAAATCACTCCATAAAAATCACAGGCCACATCGCCGACCTCTCTCTCCGTCAGCCGCTGGAAACGAGAGGTCAGGGTGAACATTCAGCGGTGGCTGGGAAAACCTGTTCCTGACTGCAGATGTGCGGTGAGAAAAATCTTCCCAGGAACACTAGAGGAGGATTTTCTGTTAACAAAAAAAATAATTATAATTTGCATTGACGAACCAGGAGTGGAGAGCCTGAAATTCAATTACAGCATTTAACATGTAAAATAAGCCTAATATCTAGATCAGGTTTTCCAATTGGTATTTTTCTTACATGCCATGATAAAACAGACAAAGCTGGATATCTTGGTGACAGTGGCTTGGGGACAGTGGACAGTGACTTGGTTCTAGCCATTAGAGAAGTTCTGCATATGTCACCAGAGAAAAGTCTGTCATTTCACCGATATGACATTTTCATGGATAATTTCAAGGTCAGAAGAAATAATAATAATAAAAAGAAACCTATGCATGGAAGATATGTTCACAATAACGATCAATAACATCCATGTAGAAAACTGAATTTTCATTTCATACTGACTTGCCTAAAAAAGCTTGTCAAAATAATAAAAATGTAGATCTCATGATTGGTTTCTAAAGAGTCATGGAATTTATACAGTACATGCACTCTTTTAAAGTTTGGGACATTTAAACATTTTTCCTGATTGAACAGAATCATGGAAATTCCATTTAATGTTTGTCAAAACACAAAATGACGTTTAGTGCTGACAAATTTGCATTTAAGATCTTAAGTTTCAAGGAGTACAGGTGTGGTTGATGTTATTTGCATTGAAGTGTGAAATGCAGTGAGAAAGGTATTTGATATGTTCTCCTTTGACATCAGTGTAAACACTTCTGATTTCGTTAGTGTTACGCAAACGTAGATAGTGGGGAAAGGCAACAAATACAAACGCCAAACTCCATTATAAAGAAGCTGCAAGCCAAAAAGTTAATGCACAATGAGAAGAGAAATCTGTTGTTTTCAGGGCTCAGCTGGGTGGACTCAAATTTGGGGAGGCAGTGCTGGGGTGTAATGAAAAACCCTATTTCAGCAGCACAGGTCAATTTACAATACAGTTTTTAAAAAAGTGAAATGTCAAAACCGCAAGAAAATAGCCAAAAAAAAAAAAAAAACTGTTTCCCCCTGATATTAAAAATATTGTGATTGTTATATTTCATGATCCTTTAAATACAGTAGATGTAAACCGAACATCAACCACTATGGAAAGAGTTAGTTTATATTATTCACATACTTTTACAGTATTTACAAATATTTTAAATTTGCTTTTAATTTTTTATATTCAGAATTATATTCAGTCATTTTTGTTATGTTTTTTTTTATGAGTTTATTTTTATTTTTATATATAATAATTTTATATATAATTTTTATAGCTAATATTTATTTTGGTAACACTTTATTTTAAGGTGATGTAATTACACATTACTATAGTAGGCCTAAGTACATGTAGTAACAACAGTAAATTATGCATAATTACAAGTAACTAACCCTAAACCAAAAAACTAACCGTAACTCTTAAAATAAAGTGTAACTTTTATTTTTATTCTAGTTTTATTCAAATTAGTTTAGTACAACTTAAAAGTTTTTATCTAATATTTATATTTTATTTCAGATTTATTTCAGAATATTTTATTTCAGATTTATTTCAATTAACAAAAACAACTTTTAATACTTTAAGTTAATAACGCAGAATGGAAAGTGCTCTAGATCATGTTGTATAGAAGGTACACAACTTAGATTTTCACTAGCAAAACTGTCGCAAGGAGTTACCATGCAACGGATAAGAAACTGAATCCGTGTAATTTAATGCTTGCTTCTTTAAAAGGGGGGAAAACCTCAAGCATACCTTTGATCAGGTTTACACTTGACATGGTCAGATTCAATGAGAAAAGTCTGCACCAAGACTTTCTTTCAAAAATGATGCGCAAGGAAATCTAATCTGGTCACAGAGGGGCAAACAGGTTGTCAATGGCCCATTCCCACAGGTGCTCACGAGAATAAAAATAGTCAAGGGTTCCTTTGTAATATGAAAAATTTAGCTGTTCTCTTACAAATAATCACAATCCTTTCTCTCCGTATCTCAAGATACTGCACGCACACGGTTCAAGCAGAAGAAAACACGCTATTTTGAAAAAGTTTCCTGTTTATCTTTAGGGTTATATTTAAAAGGTCAATAAACTTGGGAGGTACACCGTTAAAGTGAAATGATCTTTTTTATGGTGTGTGCTCTAGCCGACTGAGCTGCAATCAAAGCCTGTCTTCTAGAGGCTCAGGCACGCTGTCAGACAGATGTTATTCCTGCTGCTCTAGTTGCCATGCTCTGAATGCCTATAAACATATCAGGCTGGATGACAAATTTGCAACTGCAGCTAGGCCGTGACATATCAACATGCAAATTTATACCACCACAGTCAGAGATGAAGCCTGATAAGAAGTGTAAACCTGCACTGGCAAAGAATTTCACCCTAGGCTCTGCATGATTCATATGAACTTCAGTTTGTATATAAAGCTCTGAAGGTTTACTCTGAGGGCCCCAGCAGAAATGTGCACATTTCGTGGAGCACTCATCCACAACAGGTCAGGTTCATGAAATCTAGATCCCGTTGCTCTTGACCGGGTCAGGAATCCAAACTCTACTGGATACTCAGATGACACTCCTTTTGTGAGCAAGAATCTCAGCTATTTGCTCTTTTTTTGTCGCCTTTGTCCTTGTTCTGACCTTTCTTTGCCTCGAGAGCCGTGACTTTCTGCTTTACAGACTCCCTTGGGTCATCCAGTGTATGCATCTTCACTCTTCAAGGAAGCAAACAGGACAAATGGGTCAACTGACATCACTCAGGCTTTGGAAAAAGCGTGTTAGTAGAAGGAAAATCAAAAAAGTATAAGCAAAGCATAAGGTTGTATCCACATTACTGTCAGACCATCTAAATGATATGTTAACTGAACAATCAAAGTTTATTTCATCGTTATGTGCCATTTAAGAATGGGTCTCATCTTAAATAAGACTCAAAATAGCCCGTTTCTGCTTGTCAAAAAGCATTAAGCACAAGTGAGGATACATAAGGCATTAAGCACTGGTTGCATTTCAGTAAGAAAAGCAAAATATACAGTTGTGTTTGTAGAGTTAAAGCTACAATATGTAATATTTTTCGCCACTAGGGGTCGCTAACCTCTTACAATAACAAAGGTGTAGGTTGATGACGCCTGTGGTATGAAGCATGGCACGATTGCTAATAAGAGACAGATATCAGTGCCACACGCGAGTCCCACGGATGTAAAGGAATAAGGAAATGTAATTCTACCGAACTACCCGCAAGTGCAGAATTACTACTCTTACAGGTCAGTTTATTTGACGAATTAAACTTGTGAGGTAACGCAGCGCAGTTTCACTTGGTCTACACTATCACACTAAACTGCATTTGAGTGTGTTGAAAGTTATAATGTTATTCTGTGTGTTAGTTTGTTGGCTATATGAGACTAGCAGTAAGCTAGATCAACATTAGAATAACATACTGATCATATTCTAACATTTCATTATGTTGAGCTATATAACATTTATTCGTTTTATGTACATTTGCTCACCTGTCTAATAGAGTACATGCAAGATGCTTGACTCTGTCAAGTCGAAGTTAGTCACGGATGTAAAGCTCTCGAAAACGCCACACCGATATTGATCCTTGTTAGTTCTCCTTTTGTCCCAAAGTCTGCTTGCCATGGTCCATAATGTTTGAATGAAACAACAACAGCGTGAGTGTGCCGCTAGACGTAACGCAGTTGTCCATGTCTGTCGCCATGGTTATACTATGGCAGAACGAGCAGAAACCTGTGTATTTCATACATTCCAATAATATTTCATCCTCCAAATGGCTTGTTGTAAAGTCAACTTAGTTGCAGGTAGACTGCGAAAAGTCAGCCAATCAGATTAGAGACAGTAATTATTAAATGGTCAATTGCAAATTGCAATTCAACTGCAAATGGCCAGTGGTTGGTCCATTGGTATGTCATCAGAGACTGACACTACCCTAAGCATACCAAAGGACTGGTTAAAAGGTCTGGTACCATTTTTACTGCCTCAAAAGTAATAAAGAGACATACAAGTGACTGTTTGGCTGATGAAAGCCTGGTTGTTGGTATGTTCAGAAGCAAACAACCACATGTCCCCTTGTTAACCCCTGGCTTGCTGCCCCATACAAGTGAGTGGTCATTAGGTCAAATGGAGAGACAACACCTGCATCAAACTCTAAAAATAGACACGTTTTTACAAAAACACCACTACAAAGGGCTTGAAAATGCTGACTTGCAATCAAGCTACAAAGGGATCAAAAGTGCTGACTCTCAATGATCAAAAGTGACAAATAATGAAAGGATTCATGAAGCTTGTTTCAAGCTTCAAAAAGAATTTACTATAACTCCCTGATCTTCCCTTCTAGGGGGCTGTTAAATCAATGAATGAATCATTTAGAGGAGTTTTGAGAATTGGATCAACGGATTAATTGAAAAGAATGCAAAGAATGACTCGTTCATGAGTAAGTCATCGCTATTTTGCTCATGAACGCCAGGTAGGGCAGATTCCATTTCTCACAATGCTATTGACTTTGAAAACTTTGAATATAGTGAACAAGCCTTATCAGTACTTTTTATGAGTAGTACTTCTGTTGCTTTTTGCTTTTTTTTTTGGCTCTTTACATTAAAAAGACTGTCCAGGATTGTTGTAAATTCCCCAGGATGACTATATTATGACACATTTTTTTGGGTGAACTATCCCTTTAAAATTTCGCAAAAGTGCCATGAGTCACCTTTCCTTAAGGATTCATGAGTAAACAAAGGCACGCTCTCCACAGGAATCAACAGAGATAGTCATGCACAAAACAGTGTTTACTCCAGGAGTTACATACAAATAAAGCTACTACAAACTAAACCACAAGATACAATGGAGCAACTATTATACAACTGGCAAAGCTATGCAACACGCCGACACACGGAAAGTACCTTCAGTAAATGCCAAAAGCGGGAGCCTTTTGATAAGTGACATACTTTTGCCTTGCTCTTACCATGTAAGGCTGAAATAATAAGGGATTAAGACATATGGAAGAAGGAAGTGATGGGTAAATATATTCAGAGAGAAGCCAGAGGATTACCTAGTCAATGGTATTCTGAATGAAAATAATTATCGTGGGAGCCACATGCTCCTCCGCGACCTGTAGGACTCGTTAATTAAGTACGCTCTTATCACACATGACGGCTAGCCCATTGCCCATTTTCAAATCAGGCTCCTTCGTATGTTTTTACATCACTGACCTCTGAGGCGTTAATCCATTTAGAATGACTAAAATAGGTGAAATCAAGAGAACAATGTGACGCGTTTATGGAGTTTTAACAAATCTGAGTTGTGTCAAGTGTTAAGTGTGAAAGTAATGTTCCGAGTTCAAAACGAATTCAACTCCGTGACCACGGATTAAATGGGATTTAAGGTAAAAAGAAAAAGAAAAAGAAAAAACAGTTAAAAAATATATATACGCATGGATAAACAGTTCATTATAGATTGCTGCAATGATGACATACTGCATTTTTGTAGGCCAACCTGAAAGTTAGCATCACCCTGGTTCCTTCGACAAAAAACAAAATAGGCAAAATCCATTGGCTTTTGGATGATTGCAGAAAATAAGCTCTGTGATAAAAAAAAGCTAATGATTCTTACACAACTATACTGAATTTTGAAGCCTAAATACAAATCGCCAGAAGTAAAAAGCTAAACGTGGGCTATAAACGAACTACACGGTGATTGCATGACTTCAAATTCCCCACCATTAAAATTCCAACAAATGTTTAAGTCTTTATTTAAAAAAAAATAAAATAAAATAAAAAAATAAATCCCTGAAAGGTTGAGTTAGAAGAGTTTGCAAGAGCATGATTATAAATACAGCGAGGCTGCAAGTGGACTAGTGAGTAGACCTGAGTTTACCTGTTCGGTGTGATGTATAATGTCCCTGACAACCTTTGTAGTCCAATTTAGCCACTTGTTAGCAACCGCCTTTTACAAGACAAATAAAAAGCCTACATTTTTTTTTTTTTAAATCACATGGGGAAATTACTTACGTATTTTATGTTGTAGAATAAAACGTAAAAATATTTAGAGCTTGACCAAAAACTGGCAAACAAGACACTAAAAAAAACATTGACTTCAGGATGATGGAACTTAAAAAGTGCTAAAATCCCAATTTGTTGCTTGGTTTTGGGTAACAAATATATGTTATACCTGCAGCACTCTATAAGACCAACAACATGCATTAAGAAAAATATGGCTGTGGCGAGCAGGATGAGGCAGAGGGCCGTGAGAGAACGGCGTGACTGATGATGAGCGACACCTGCGCGACGCACCGGTCTCGTATCTCTCACGGAAGAGCGGAAGCATAAAATGAGGAGCGACGACAGTGAAGTACGAGAGAGGACCAGGCCTGGACTATTTATGTTATGTTTTGTTTACATGTGGCGGCAGTCGCCCAGGAGGGGCTGCCGCATTTACTTTCGTTCTGTTGTTTGTTTATTTTATGATTCTAAGTTTGTTGGAATGTTCGCCGGTTCCCATCCCCTTCTTCCCATAACAACTAACCTTGTTACAATGGCTAATTTTGATTTGATGTCGGCTTTAATGCACATTCATGATATTACTGTTAAATATTCATCACATGCATGTTATTCCAAAAACAAAATTGTTTGTCTTCATAATCTTTCATCAAATTGCAATAATTCGACAGGTGGTTTGCATTTGTGAAGAGTGCTCATGCCTCATAGCTTAATATTCAGGTGAACTCCAGCAAGATTCTTCAATGCTGGGAAGACACCCGTCTACTGTTCTGTCAATACGAAGTTACGAACTGAAAAGGTTGGCATTCCTTCCACCCTTGAGCGTCCACAGCGTACAAAAGAGTAGCAGAGAGAAAAAAAACCTTCAAAGCTGCAAGCAGCCACTGTTCAAAGTTACATCAGTGTGACTGTTTGAGATGAAGAGAATGAGGAGTCAGTGCTAGTCAAGGATTACACTGCAGTCTAAAGCTACGTGCCTTTCTAAAGCAAACTGCCCACACAGTCGCACATGCTTTATGCGTTCATCTCCAAATGAAAGACGTCGCCACACAATGGATCTCAATCGCTGTTGTCACCGATTGCATAAACAAAGCGTTTTCCATTTCACCACCAGGTTTCTGCCAATAAAGGGAAGCGTTTATATTTTGGCAAAGTAGCAGCAACATCACCACATGTCAATCAACAGGATTTTTCTTTGTAGCGAAGAAATTTTTAAAGATATGTCGTAAGATCTAAATAAGACTTGGAAGCGGCCTGCAGGGAATGTATTTGTTTTCAGACACGAGATGAACTGTATACTGTTGTTAGGGACACAGTGTTTGATAAGATTATGTGTGATTAAGCATGGTGATGAATAGCTGTTATTGTTTAGAGATTACTCAAATTACTCAAAGAAACATCTGCGGTACGTATAGAGTGCACAAACTAGATAAACGCCTAGTCAGATTTTCATCTGACCGTAAAATACCACCCTTCGCCAGTTAAAAATAAACACAGCCAAAGTTAAACTGTTTGAGAAGGGAGCGAGGGAATGCGAGGGGCTCTCGGAGTCTGACGTTGATCAAGAGAGAAGAATAGAAGTCAGTCGTTTTTCATCTGTAAGAATTCACAATAGTGATAGGCTTCATTTGTCAAGTGACAATCGGTTAAAAACTCCACTTTAAACATGATACTCTAACAACTTAATACATGCACGGGAGGTCACGTAGACTAGCTGGATATAAACATCGTTTACAGCTGTGGCTGTCTGCCGGAGGAAGAAAAACAATCAGGAACTGCATTTTTACATTTTCGGAAGAAAATCTGAGTGCTGCTTGCCTGAACAAAAATCACTGCCAGGGGTTTTTATGCAGTTGCTAAGGTGTTCTTAGTGGTTTATGTCAATTGCTGTGGTTGCTAGGGTATTCTGGGTGGTCTCTGTGATATTCTGTTTCTAGATATGGCTTGGGTCCCTCCTTCATCGTAAGGCTAAGAGTTTATTTTGCCCATTTTACTATCCATCGGATAAAAATCCAACTGTATTACAGTGATTGCTTAGAAAAGTAAAAGCACATGTAAACGTTTGCATGTAACGTTGCAAAAAGCTGATTTTTGGTGTGCATGTAAACATAATTCATTGAGGACGAGTTACATACCAAAGCTTATTATGACCAGCAATACGAGTCATGCTTTTTTATTAGCAAACGTCAGGTATCTAGAATCTTCTTATTTTTATTTCCATTTTTACAACCAAGAACCTCCCGGTTAGATTCCAGTATGGCTGGAACATCCAATGTTCCTTTTTCAGGTAAAAAAAAGCTATTCTGTTAACTAATACTATGGTTTTCATCAGTCACCATCCTCTGAACGCTGTGTCTAACATTATGGCAGACACATTGGAGCTTTCTTGACCCCTCATTTGGTGAAGGAAATTCTTCCTTTCATGGGATCAAAGCCAATGTATCAGAAGCCAGAGGGCAGATCAATTATCTGAGCACTTTCCACTGTCCAGCTTGTTACGATCAGATGTTCAGACAAATCTGGCTCTTTCAGGGGCCAGAGGGGAGGGAGGGTGATCAAATAGCTCTCTATTTTTCTTCCTCTGCCAAGTCTATTGCACACTGACAAATGTCATCCTGTAAAAAAATCCAGAGCTAGTCCCCTGAAAGCCCAGCAGCTGTGTTGGCCCGGGAACTCCTGAGGCACGTTGCCGCCAGATTCCCACTTGACAACAGGGGAAAACAAGCAGGTGTGCAGCTGAGGAAGACAAGTATATCCGAAAAGGGAGATTATGGGGGAAACCACACACGCCTTGACCAAACGCCTTGACCACAATTACATGGCAGAAGACTGGAAAAGAAAAAAACATGTCCTTGAGTAGCCGAGTCAGCCGACTCCAGAGGAGAAAGGAGTGCTTATGCTTGCTCTTTATGTGATAAGAAATGGGATGGAGGCAGAGCCATTAAAACTGTGTGAGATAAGAGAGAGCTCATTCAGACGTGCCGACCCTCCTGATTAAGAGGCTAATTCACAAGATGTCAGTCAAACCTGGAAGGAGAATGTTTTACCACACGCTAAAAATGAGACGAAAGTCCTTGAACAATAGAAGCCTTTTCTTCTATAGCTATTCTTTATCAAATCCTTTAACCACAAAAATTTCAATGCAGTATTTTTTTGTTGGATGGCAATATTAACATTACTCTGAATTCATAAATGATTTCAAGTTTAATAAAAGTTAAATAAAATATAGAGCAGAAAATGGGCCTATAAAAACAACTGGAATCATTCTACCTCCCACTCAAATAAATAAGGAGACCTTAACAAGTAAACAAAAAAAAACAAAAAAATACAGATTTTACTGATGGAAACAAGGTCTTACCAGTTTCTCTCTGTTGACCATCTGTCTCAACCACTTAAAGTCGAGAGGTTTGAAAGCAGAGAAGACAAAGAGGGAATCTTTTTCATAGCGTTCAGGCTTCTGGATGGCCCCCTCAGGATAGGTTATCCTCATGGTGGTCTTAGTACCTACATCTCTGGTGTAACCATTCACTGGGGCCTCGTTGAGTCTAAAAAGTGCAAATCAGCTGCATTTGTGTCTACAGTTCTTTTGTTTGTTCTGTTTATTGATTTGAACATTAAAAAAGCAGAACATGGTGACTGTGTGCACTCACCTTACTACAACATCGTATTCGTCGATGCGGGATCCTAAAGACTTGTTGCTAAGGATACCACCATTACCTACTATTACACACCTTTTACAACTCAAACTGCAAAGAGAACATATGAGAAAAAGGTGGCATTACTCCAAAACCTGCATACATCTTTACAACCATATTCAGCTATTAAAACTGACACAAGCCTAACCTGATTTTGCCTATAACTGTAGTTTAAAAAGGTCAGGTAAAAGATGATACACTATATACATGCACTCTATTATGCAAACCATGACAATCAGAGTCAATCAGAACATTTTATGCTTAATACACATTAAAATATACACACATCATTTTTTTTAAAGAAATTAATTATTTTATTCAGCAAGGATGCATTAAACTGATTAAAAATTACTTTAAATACTTTTACATTATTAAAAAAAAGATTTCCATTTCAATTAAATGCCTCCTGGAATCCGTAAAAAAAAAAAAAAAGTATCACTGTTTCCACAAATATATTAAGTCGCACAACTGTTTTCAACACTGACAATAATAATAAATGTTTCTTGAGCATCAAATCATATTAGAATGATTTCTGAAGAATCATGTGACACTGAAGACTGGAGTAATGATGCTCAAAAATTCAGCTTTACCATCACAGGAAAAAATGAAATTTTTAAATATATAAAATTGAAAACAGTTATTTTAAATTGTAATATTTCATATTATTAATATTTTATTGAAATAAATGCAGGCTTGGTGAGCATAAGCCTTATTTCAAAAACCTAAAAAAAAAAAAAAAAAAAAAAGTCTTACCTATCCAAATCTTGACCCAGTCCATAATTCTTTGTGGAAGATAAAATAACATCTATGATTCTTTCTGTAGAGAGAGAGAGAGAGAGAGAGAGAGAGAGAGAGAGAGAGAGCGAGATAGAGAGAGAGAGAGAGAGCGAGCGAGAGAGAGAGAGAGAGAGAGAGAGAGACAGAGAGAGAGAGAGAGAGAGAGAGAGAGAGAGAGAGAGAGAGAGAGAGAGAGAGAGAGAGAGAGAGAGAGAGAAGGAGAGAAGGAGAGAACAAAGAAGATGAAACAAAAACATCTCTAAATGGTTACGGCTCTAATCTGACTTGAATGATTTTCTCCATCAGTAATCTACACTTCTGGTGGTCTGATGAAGAAGCATGATTGTATTATTTGCTTGGAGGCTCCTGGAAGTTGTATTAGCAACTGAAAATAGGTTACTGACACCTTGGAAAAAACAGTCTGTAAAAGTGGAACACCATTTGCAAACAAGTAAAATTCCTGTGCCAAAGACTTCAATTTAATGCTCTACACTGCCTTTAGTATGTCACCTCGTGATGTAACTTTACAGAGCTGTTTGGTCATAGCGATCATTCCTCCGATACCCTCGAAGGCATTTGTGGAAGCCATTTGTGAGGTAACTAAAGCATCAGTATGCATACTATAAAAGGCCAAAGATGAGATAACGGATTGAAAAAGTGCTAATTCAAGGAGTAAGGACTTGCCCATTTTCCCAAAATACCCTTTTGACCTTAACTATATTCCAATGAACAAGAATCAAGAAGGCATAACATGGAGGGAAACACTTTGGGAGGTCTGCTAGGCACTTTGCAGTACGTGTGAGGCGCCAAATCTACATCTGTACATAATTCTTCCTTTTTTTCCTCATCCGGTGGTTTGAAAGCATCTACCCTAATGACTACCATTACTGTTTCTGACAACAAAGAGCTCATATGTGAGATTATCTTTTTTTATTGTCATAGACGCTATGTTATTGAGAGGCAAACATAATAGGATGCACCAATGTAGTCCTGTGGTTTGGTTTGGTTTGGTTTGGTTTGAAGTGAATGGATGTGATTACAACAATACAGCATGTAAAAACCTTCTGTAAATTGATTCATCCAACAGTCGGTGTAGTGTGAAAGCTAACGTAAGAGCTGGAAATCTGCATTGACCCTAAACTGTGACCTGAATGATTAAAAAGCAGCAGGGAGTAGCCGTCATTGTTTGGACAAAGTGCTGACGGCTCACATCAAGCATCACCACACACTGCAAAAACAGCGTCGGGACCACAGGGAATACGAAACGAATATATATATATATATATATATATATATATATATATATATATATATATATATATATATATATATATATATATATATATATATATATATATGGCTGAAATGTTTATGACGTTTATCTGAAAACAATTCAAACCTATTGCTCTTCCCATTTATATATCTATCTATCTATCTATCTATCTATCTATCTATCTATCTATCTATCTATCTATCTATCTATCTATCTATCTATCTATCTATCTATATATATATATATATATATTCTGAGAACACGAGTCACATGATGACACATTTCTTTCATGTAATGTTGGTCAAGAAGCTTTTTTTGTTTAAAAACCGATCAAACATGCTCATAAACTATTTAAACAATTCATCGTGAGTTTTAGAGGAACTTCACCAAAGTAGCTAAGAGTGACAATTCATCCTGAGTCACCGGAGACATTTAAGAGGCTACTTAATACTGTAAGGCACTTAAAAGGCCAAACTTACAGTCAAAACAGCCCTAATGGTTTATTCTCCTTTGAGGTATTTGGTTCTCCCATCTTTAAAGGATGTTGGGATTACCTTACGGTCGACAAAACCATCTGCAATGCTTTGACTGAATGTTTTCCACTGAGGGCGACGTAATCAAGAGCAGAAATCACAAAGTCGTAGGTGGCCGCAGGGATCGCTTATATCAGAATTGGTAGTGCAGAAATAAGACATCTATTTTTATGCCTTTCTGGCCCACGACTCGAGAACCTTTGTCAAGCTCTATTCAAGAACCACACGTATCACCTATCCAAATGAATAAAGTTAAAAGCGAAGTCACGCTAGGCTCACGATCCGTGCAGCAAACAGAAACCAGGTGTAATGTAAACAAGGGACCTGCTCTTTTGAAAGTCTTCATGTGTGTGGACACGGCAGCCCTTAAACGAACACAAAGGTTACATTCAAGGTACCCTTATGTGCCCGTTGCCCTCAAGTGCTGGAACATTTGACAATGTGCTGAAATCTAAGATGTAATCGTCTTTTCAGATGGAGGGGGAAAAAAACTGAGCAGACAACGGAGGATTACATTAACAACCAATTGGTTTCAAGAAACCGTTTTCTTATCTACAGGTCTTTCTCTGAATGTCTCATTCTCTTTGATACATTCACAAAGCTCAGTAGAATGAAGTTCTTGTTCTCTGCTGAATGGAATAAAACCCCCACATCACTGAAGTACATAAATGTCTGCCATACAGTGCATTACATCAGGCCACGTACACACAACAGAGGTTTACTCTCAGACACTCCTGCAATATAAGGGTCATCCCTGTCCTGAACCGGCAATGGTTGATCATAGTAAGAGTTTGGCATCCTACTGCTATATAGAAACATGAACGCTAACAGTTTAAAACATTTGGAGTTTATGACAGGAGTCATTTTTGTGACCAGAGATCTATTATTGTCCAGTAATACTTTTTATTTATGCCAGTTAAACTTCTGCTTTCTCTTTGACTTTTCGAGAGTGAAGTTGCTTGTCAAATGCAGTTGTATCAATAATAAGCTCTATATAAGAATGATAGAATTCCAGATAGGATTCTGATTTAATTTCATTATTTTATTTGGGTCTGTTTTGTCCATTTTGCTTAAAGGGGGGGTGAAATGCTATTTCATGCATACTGAGTTTTTTTACACTGTTAAAGAGTTGGATTCCCATGCTAAACATGGACAAAGTTCCAAAAATACTCCTTCCGGTTTGTCACAAGTTTCAGAAAGTTTTTTTTCGAGTATGGGCATGTGTGACGTCAGATGTGGCGGAATTTCCTTATATGGGTCCTAAGGGCACTTCTCACGGAAGAGCGCGCGCGCACACGTAGACCAGAGCAGAGACATTCACTGACCAGAGCGAGAGAGCGAAATGTCACCAAAGTGTGTTTTTCGTTGCCAGGGCAAGACAACCCTGCACAGATTACCAAAAAAAAACAGCATTAAGGGACAAGTGGATGGAGTTTATTTTTACAGAGCATCAACGGAGTTGTGCAAGTGTTTTTGTTTGTTCCCTGCATTTCGACGATGCTTGTTTTATAAACAAAGCCCAGATCGACGGATTTGCAGATCGTCTAATGCTTAAGGATCGAGCAGTCACAATGATAAAGGTTTGCGGTCGTGCGTTGGAACCGGGCGGTGAGTAAAACTGCTTCAAATGTCTCTGTGTGTTGTTAGCTCGGCGCGTTAGCACAGCTTTAGCTTCGCCCACACGGCCTGCCTCCAGCCACTCGTTTTTTTCCGGAAAGACTCGGTACAGACTATCTTTCTTTTATAAATATAATAAAACTAAAGACTTTTTGGAGATATGAAGGATGCAATACTACTCTATAGGTACTCAAGATTAACAGGAGATTGAGTGAAAATGAGCATTTCACCCCCCCTTTAAATATTCTTGAAACCTTCATCACAAAGGTAGGACTATTGTTGCCATAGCTGCATTAACCTTTTCTCCATTGCATAATTCAATCTAGCAGCACCAATACAATTGTCTCTCTTTTGTCTCGCCATGTTTGAAAGCTGTGTTGCAGACGCAGCGTCAGTTGTCATCCACTATGGCACACTATACGAGATGCGTTCTTGCGTTCCGACACCCATTGTCATTTATGAATGACCATGACACCCTACCCTAACGGATATTTAGGAAACATGCTAATTTCACATACTCGTTTCTCTGAAAAACACTTCTACAGCCAGTTATTTTACTTATTATTTTACAAGCTCCATGTTGTCAGTCGGGTTTTGTTTGGTCTGTGTGATCTCGCCCACTGCCTGTTCACCGCATCGCAGTCTTGGAAACAAGCAAACAAACCGGGTCAGTGATTGTAGAATTCACACAACCTAAAAAGCCTTGACATCCATCTAAAAATCTCTATGAACGAGAGCATATTAGGGGCATAACAATGAACAGGACACAACAATAACAAAAATTTGTGGGAAAAGAATTTAGCGGGAGTGAGACTAAAAATCCATCCGGTGCAGACCTCCAAAGAAGTGCTTCATACCGATTCAAATACTTAACTTGTCGTTTTAAACGGTTCATTAAAAGAACAGGTTTTTGGAAACAAGACAGCATTTGGAGAACATTGTTGTTAAAGGGCAAAGTCCACCTTAACAAATCTATTTTTTTTTAAAGATACATACCTTGTGTTTTAAATCCAAATGGAGGTAAATAGTTGTTAACTTTAGCAAGCCGCTTAAAGTTTCGGTCCAGAAACATGGAAGCTGGCTTACTAAACCTGCAAAAACATTAGAAACAAAACATAATGAATGCACATTCTATGGACAACTAACATTCAGATGTAGACAAATGCAAATTCAGCAAATCTAACAGAAGACTGCAAATTTTTGCACAGTACCAAAAATATCTCCATATCAATTCCATATCAAAAGGGCTAATAAAATATAGCCAAACAACACATTCCCTTCCTGGACATCAGGAGCTTGGGGAGTCAAAGGGGGCTTTTGTATGTGAGAGGTCTCACTTCATCTCTGCTTTGACCTGTGATTAAAGTTTAAAACAGTGTGGCTGAACCAGCACCAATCAATCACGAATCCAGGCCTCCGTTCACCCCTTCTCAAGAGGAGTCAGGGGATACCCTACCCGGAGGCCATTTCCCAGCACACTCCCCTCTTAAAGCTTGATGTGCAAATGCAACGATAAATGCCTGTGCTTCTGACCCACAGATCCTCACTGTCATTTTTTATCTACTCCGCCTGCTACCAAAGGGCATTTCGACAACATTTAACGCAATACAAATGGGAAATATCCAGGAAGTGGAACACTGAGCTGCTCAAAGGTGCCGGTAAGCAGTGTGAACTTTCAGAAGCAATCAAACAACATTTTTCAATACAGATCCCTTTCAGGGGTCATTTTTATAAGTCTCAGACAGCAGAGCATCTTCCACAAACACATTGTGAACGCTGCCACTTTTCTGCTTCCGTAAGTGTGGCCACACGATGGATGTCTGTTTTTACGACCCTCCCAACTCAACAGGCTCATTATTCATTTACAAACATGAGGATATTGGATAATTTTTCAGGGTTCCCCCCCCCCCCCCTCTTTCTGAGGTCTTTTATAATTAAGTTAGAAAATTGCCGTAGATTGGTCAGGGGGAAGACTAACAAGGAAAGCTTGTCGAGAGGTACAGGCGGTTTGAAAAAACTAGGTTCCCTTAAGAAAACTTAAAAGACTAATCATGGATCAGTAAAGAGAACACAAGGGTAATTTAAAAAAACAGCTCTTGCTTTTAGGAAGAAAAATTAGCAGAACCCCTTTCCCAAAATCCTTTCCAAAGTACAGAGCAGCAAGAGTTAATGACCATCAAAATTCACATTAAAGGAAGCAATTTAACAACCCTTTTTGGTAACAGAGGACTCCAGTTGCTTTTGAACCATCTAAATCTACAACAATGTCTGATATGTTGGGAAAATGAGGACAAAGAGGATGTCAATTGAAAAAAAAAAAAAAATCAGAGCAATGGCAGGAAATGAGATGAGGAAATGAATGGGCTCACTATTGGCAACTGTTTAACAGATTCTGATAAAAGTGTTTCTATTTCATGTACTAATCGCCGAAGGCTAGAGGATGTCCGACAACGTCAAGAAAAAAGAAAAAAAAAACGGTCGCATCGGATACTCTTCTGATATCACATGATAAAAGCAGACAAAGCGAAGTCTTGCCAAAACAAACTGTGATTAATTAACTTGTGGCTTGTGGGGTGCGGACTAACTCGTATTATAAATAACTGGGTGAGAGAGCTTTAGGTCTAAAGACAGACAGGGGTCTGCTTGTCATAAAGGGGTCCTGAACAGGAGGCCTGTGCACATTGTGCTCATTTCCTCTTGGCTATCTCTCACTGGGGGCAGTATTTTTATAACCGGCCGCTCAAGTTCAACCAAGACATTTGATTTAAGAGTCCAATACAAACAATTTTGGGAAAGGGGTAGAGGTGTTGAAAATAAAGTTGATTCCATGGGTGAGCCAACGACTGAACTAACAGAGGGTGAGATCACATGGCTTCAGGTTTTCTGGTTTTCTAGACATGCAGGGATCCCGTATTAAAATGAAACCGCTAAAGGGAGAGATAAGCAATTGCCCAAATGACCACATACATGCAATAGGGCTTTAACCCTAATAGGACCATCTGTATTTTATCCAACCACTGATTAGTGAGGCTGATAAGTTTTTCTAGATTTAAAAAATAAATTGTTTGAATTTCACGAGTATAGCATTTTAAGAAAATTGTTTAATTTTAAAAGCATGTAAAAATAATGAAAAAAACATTAAAAAAATATTGGGGTTTTGAGCATTTTCAAATCAGACTCTTCTATTTAATAAAGAGCTTTAATATAAAAATTTAAAGGGACAGTATGTACGTTTTTCCATTAGAGGACTTTTATTCAAAACAATAACAAAGGCGTAGCTTGATGACGCCGTGAATGAGCGCAGAATAGTGGGAGTTGTCGTCTTCACCTCCACAGCTGATGAAAACCAATCCGACGGGACTCGGGTAGAAATCATGTTCATGGATGAGCTAATGTATTAAAGTTTTATTAACGTTACTGTGGTATGAAGCAGGGCTGGGCTGAGAGCTGTCAGAGCGGAACGTGGCCAGTGGAGCGAATGCTAATGAGAGAGACCTACGCGACACACCGATCTCAAGTCCCGTGGAGGAGCTCCGGAGCTTTTATTATTATTCTTTGTCGAAGTCAGCCGCAGCCGCTCCTTTCATTTTGTTGTTTATGTTTATTTTACGATTTAAATGAAATTGAACGTCTGCTTCCTTCCCTGAACTTGAACTTTGTTACAGTTATGTTTGATCACTTAAATTCACATTTTATTTCATTAAATGAAATGGCCACAAATGCTGAAAACTACTCAGAGTTGACAAATTAAAATTGTGGGGTAACGCAGCACTGTTTAACTTGATCAAAACAATCATACTAAAAATACATTTGAGTGTGTTAAAATTTGTTAACATTACTGCGTGCGCTCGGTGGCTGGTATGAGACACTTGTTGCACACTACAGTAAGCTAGACTGAAATTAGAATATCATATTAATAAAAGATGGATGACCTGTGTTTGTTAATGGCATACAATTAATTTTAAAACATTGTATGGTGGGAAAAAATGCTGTATTACTGTAAATAAAAATAAAGCTCTTTCTGATTATGCCATTTTAGCCACTTGTCAAAATAGTGTTGTCTGATTTACTTTCTGGGTACAAACATGTTACTCACACAGTAAATCAAGAAAACAAGATTCAAACCGTTTTGAACAAGTATTAGTTTTCTGTCGATGACGGTATCCAAACAGTTTCTCACCTGCCTAATAAAACACATAATATATTAAAGTTTTGGCGTTTCCTGGAAAATCGAGGGTAATGGGACATGACGTCACTGACAGGCGACCCAATGATACGGACCATTACACTGGTTAAAATAGCTGATTTCTCTGGATTTAAATCTTGTTAGAAACATTTGGGATAAAGTCCACAAGTCAACAAAATATTTAACATTGTTCTAGTGTTTTTTTGATATTTTAATCCAAAAATCTTACGTATTGTGCCTTTAATTATACAAGGTGACTTTCTTGAAATTGAGTCTTAAGGTTCTTTATCCAAAATGTACACAGTTAGTCCTCTTAGATGCTTAAAAAATATCCAACTACAAAGTTACTATGCTTTAATTAATTCAATGGAAACACTTAAGGTTACATTTTTTTACATTAGCTAAAGCATTAGGTATCATGGACATGCACTAACAATTTTCACAGCATTTATTAATCTAATGCTACTAGTACTGTACTGTCTACATATAATACTTCGTTTTTTTTTTACTTTAAAAAAATGCAAGCTTTTTATATTATTAATGAGCATGAATTAACAAGGAACAACAGTATATTTATCATTTATAATTAATTATTGTTGTGCAGTTGTCAGTTTGTGAAACCTATTATACGTTTATACGTTCAAATAGTACATAAAATGTTTCTTTAGTTCACCGTGATTCTGGCAACATCTTAACTGAATCAATGTATCCTAAACATCATTATAAATAATTTATCATGCAATAAAAAAGCTCAAATATTTGTGTTGTAATGATGTGGCAGCAGTGCATTTTGACCCCGAAAAATAAACAGAGACCCTGAGAACCTTGATCCATCACGTGTTAATTAGAGGCACATTGTAGACACTGTTAACACATATGCCATTAATTGGGGGACCTGTTAAAACGTTTTAGGCACCAATTCAGTCATTGCTCTGCTTTATGGGTCTCTTGATGCTTGTCCTGCCTATAGACAAATAACAACAAAACAAAATGTCTTCTGCAACGTGAACTTGTCATTCTTGTTGTCAAGTGTTCTTTACACTCTCTCTTCTTTAAAAGGTTATTTCCTTAAATTAATATTTTTGTTTAGTCAGTTTTTGTTTAAATCAGTCCAGGGCAACCATCTGACTAAATATTGCTGTTGCTATTGTGTGATAGTTACTGTTTTGTGATAGCTGCTAAAATCCCTTCCAAAATAATCTTGCTTGATTGGTGGAAAAGCTATTTCTAAACAATCTTATGGCGATGAGAGAAATATCCATGAACAAACCAAACCGTGATGCTTAATGTTTATCATCGTTGGGCATGCTGTAGTGGAAAAATGACTTCTGCTAACAATAGCCAGCCGGAGAATTATCCTAAAGATGAGGGAACAATGGAATACGGATGCCAGCAAATACGAAAAGCTCCGTCAAAGGGCCATGTCGTCACTGAGGGTCTCTGAGCGTTGTGTGACATCATTGAGAGTCGAGGAGAGCTCTGAGGATTTAGTCAAATGGAAGAAGTTGAATCATTCGGTTCTCCACAGTGGCTGCTTTAGAGAGCATTTTCCTCTCAGCCACAAAGACAGAATCACTGTCCACTTCCAAAAGAGTAACAACAGGCGCATTGTGGAGCTGGCGAGCATGCGGAAGTGGTTGTTTGTTGTGGTAGGTCACAAATTAACAAGGACTTAATGGATCAGAGGAACAGCTTTCTGTTCAATCTGAGATATTATGAGACTGGCCTCAGGGGGTTCATGGCTGAGAAGTGACATAGTGTCTCTCAAAACCAGGGAGAGTTGAATACACAAGGAGCTTGGTAAATCAGGACTAAAGAAGTAAATCTTTAACAAAGCGGTCTTCCATTCACAGAGTTTGTACTTAATTCTGAAGACGACAGAGAGCTCAATATAGCAAAGCCTTCCAGATCAAAAGCAGGTTTCAAAAAAGCTGAACAGATAAAAAAAAAAAGATGAATAAAAACACAGCATTCAGCCAAAGCTTCTTTGTGTTCTTCCAACCAAACATCCATCCCATCTGCCATCTTCATTTATCCTCCTTTTGAAATATGAAATACCTTTTCTCAAAACACAACCACATCTAGCAGTGTGCAAATTCAAGTGAAACTGCAATAGACCTCAATTCATACATATCAGCAATCAACAATAAGAATGTTTTTCTGTCAGTCACCACTTTGATGAACAATTCATTTTATATTTAGACATTTGTTTTGGAGAATTTTGTTTTTTCATATAATTTCAACAATATCACCCATCTCAGACAGCTAACTTTAACTAAAGGTGCACCAAATTATTTTTACTGAAACACCAACACCGAAATTATTACATATGTATTGTAACAACCAACAGTCAAATAAAAACTGAGTTGTACAAACATTTAAACTGCATGCAAGGCAGTTTTTTAATAATCGAATTATGTTTCTACTCAAATTTGTAGAAACATTTAAACGGTGGCTGTAATATATTTTGACAGGTTTTTTCAAACATACATTAAAGTGCCCCTATTATGCTATTTTAAAGGTTCCTAATTTTCTTGTTTACATGCAGCCCAAAAAAAAAAAAAAAAAAAAAACACTTTAATTTTCTGATAAAATCCATTGCACATCATCTCTTTTCTCAAAGAGTCTGAAAATGGTTTGTTCGAAGATTCATTCTCTCTTATGTCGACAACACGAACCAAACTCTTCCAGGCCTCAGCTACAACTAGAGTGTTTTGTACAGGGTCAAAGTAGATGTTTGCAGGCAGTCAGTGAAGACCAAAGGCTGGCATTATGCAAATTTGTTACATTGTTATATAGGTATGTAACAGGAAATGAGACTAGAACTGCTGACAACTCAACACTTCTTCATTTTAGGAGAACTTTAATTGTCATGTACTTTGATATTTAAAACTCTTTAGACCAATTACACTCACAAACAGCTATATTACACACGGCATGAAAGTTAATATTTGAAAAAGCATAATGGGGCACTTTAAATAATTATGATTAAGACATCACTAACAGTATAAGTAAAAATATAATGAATATGTCATACAGAGCATATTTACCTGTTATAGCTTATACATGTGTGCACGAAAAAGACATCAGAAAAGCACTAATTTCAGCCGAAACGTAAAGTGTATTCAGTGGCCTAAATATCAGTGCATCACTCATTTAAAACAGCAGATTGTTCAACAACATGTACAATAAGTTACAGTAAAAGGCAATGGGTCATTCTTATTGTCGAACCCTGAGTATTATGTTAATAAAAAAATCGGTTCATACTTTGGATAGATAGCAGTCATTTTGGCAGCTGCATAGCCAGGTTTGCAGGATCCTTCACTGAGGTTTCCATACTTGTACACCAACTCCGGAGGCCTGTAGACAGTTAGAGAGGAGAAGAAAGAGGAGGCATTCATTTTGGGTTGTAAATGTTAAACCTGACAGGAATATCAGACAGCATAACTATGCTACAGGGTAATGGTGAATCTGAGGTATATTGTTTTTATCTTGCCTGGCACATGATGGATGACATCTAGATCAGGATGTGATGGATTACTTTGTGAAACTCATTTATCGCTGATGTGTTAAATAAATGAAATAGTCAAACAATAGGAATGCAACACATTTTGCTGTCTACACAAACAGTGAGTGTGTTTATTTCATACTTTTCTTCTGAAAGAATGTTCCAAGCACAAAACAGCTAACGCTCTAAAGACAGCATTCGTGGTATGATGTTAACACAGAAAACAATTTTGACTTGCCCCTCAGTTTTATTTTTATAGGAAAAAGGCAAAAACTGGTTACACGCTCAGTAAACTAAACAGGGCCAGCGTTCCGGGTAGTTTAAAAGCTGAAATGTAAAGTACTTACACTAATTATTCCATAAAGCTAGTTTATTTTTCAAACAATAAAATGGTCTACTTTTCTAGATGAGTAAACATCTGGTTATGCGTGACAGAAGTTTGCACAATGCAAACAATGCTTTACAGACAGCAATGCCATATAACTCATGTCTTGTTAAAATCTGTAATGTTTGGAATCTTGTGGTTATACTTTATTGCCTCCATTGTAGGTGCCTTACAGTATTTCTTTTTAATGTAATTTTTATTTAAATGTTTTCATTTTAATCAGGGTAGAGTTCTACGGGAGTCAAAAATATTGGGTATGACACTGACACAAAAAAAGTTAAAAACTTGAACAGAACCAGGAACAATCAGGCCTCTTTTTAAAAGACTTTCAGTATTCTATTTGTTACAATTTCAGTTGAGGCAGAGGCAGAAGCAGGATCTAAGTGCAGCAGTAATATTTAATAAACAGTCTCAAACTAAACAAAAACTCAGAACAAAAACCAGAACAACAATGTAAAATAACTGACCAAGAATAAGACAGAACACAGGCTATAAATAGACAGAACTAAAGAGACAAATTAACAAGACACACCTGAACTGAACTAACTCAATAAGTAACTATGGAAACAAACAGGCAGGGGCGGAGGAAGACTAAACTGAACTAATAGACAGAACACAGACAAAGACAGAAATGAAAAACAGACTGACTAAAACTACTATTTTTAGATATATTTACACCAACATTCAAAATTATGGGGTCGGTAAGATAAAAAAAAATATATATATATTATTTTAATATATAGAAATTAATACTTTTATTCAGCAATAATGCATTAAATCTGACTTTTTACATTGTTACAAATAAAACGGTCAAATAAATGCTGTTATTTAACTCCTCAAAAAAAAAAAAAAAATGTAAAAAATAAAGTTATGATGCTGAAAATTAAGTTTTTACCATCACATTATTTTTGTATTTTGACCAAAAAATGCAGCCTATGTGAGCACAAGATAATTCTTTCAAAAATATTTTAAAATAAAAATATCTTACAGACCCCAAACTTTTGGACATTTTGGATATATTTATAATATATCAAGTGGTTGTATACAATAATAAAATATCGAGAAATCCTCTAAATGGATGGGGGCAGCAGACACGCTCCTACCACCTAAACTGAGCGGCATCATTAATAACCTGCAGCTCACAACGAAAGCAGTTCAAATAAACAGGTGAAGAGGACACAGGTCAGGTCTGAGAGGCCAATGGGTTTCTGTGCGTGTGTGTGTATGTGTGTGTGTGTGAGAGAGAGAGAAAAATCAGGACTATCAGAGACTGGAGGTGGTTGAGAATGGACACATGCTGGCTGGACCACCTTGTTAAATGGCATCTAAAGCATCAACTGTGTTAATCTCAATACTGGATTAAAAATCACTATTAAATAACTATGTCCATTTTTCTGAAGTGTCAGTAACACAATAAAAAAACAAAAAAACATGTTCTCCGAATTTGCATTGTTGATAAAATGCCGAAACTCCAGGTTTCAACATCAAATCAAATTGTCTGACACTAAGTGCCTTTTCAACAGTTAAAATAAAAGCCACAAGACACTTATTTGCTGAAGCCTTCATTTTGATTAAGTGGTTGGCCCAATGGGGCAGTGTCATATTTTGTTGTCGTGACAGCTCTGAGTCTTTGAGCAGCAGAACGGGTGGTGGATTGAGGCCAGCTGAATGATGAAGTGCACCACACAGACAGTTTTTGCTCACAGCGTCAATGAAATCTAAACCTGTCGAAGGCTTTGCTTATTGTACGTGCGCATGGTGTGGACAGACATGCCTTCTCTGATGCTCAACACTGAGAAATTAGGGCGAGGTGAGAGTCTGAGAGTATGGCTGCTTCAAAGATGAAATGTAAACATATACCTACCACACACAGACCTATCATACATCACAACACGTCACACACGAGGTCGCTGGAATAGATTGCTCAAAGACACTGATGGCACTGAATGGGGGCAAAAGCCTTTATTGCTTTAAAGACTTTTTAGTACCCTAGATTTTGTATTTATTTATATTTCTCTATATAATATGTATTGCTACAACCACTTGATATATTAAACACTACTATTCAAAAGTTTGGGGTTAATTTTTTTAAGAAATTCAGCAAAGATGCATTCAATTGATTTAAAGTGACTAAAGCCATTTATAAAGATTTATATTTCCCCCAAAAAAGCTGTTGAACCTTCTATTCAAAGAATCCAATAAAAAAAAGGTTTTATAATAATCATAATAATAATAATAATAATAATAATATTATAATAAGTGTTTCTAGAGCTGTAAAGCAGCATATTAGAATGATTTCTGAAGGATCATGTGACACTGATGACTGGAGGATTGTCTTTGCCATCACAGGAATAAATTATGTTCAAATATATATTAAAAAACTGTTTATTTTCACAAGTTTACAGTTTTTACTTTATTTTTTATTTAAAAAATACAACATTGGTGAGCAAAAGCAATATATTTTGGAACAATAACATTTGTATTTTTAAAAAATTCATTTCTTACACTTCAGGACGACTGAACTGAACAAGTGAAAGTAGAAAGGCAATGTGGTGACAAAGAAACGGTGACCAGTGACAGCATCTAATACCTATAATACAAATTCTTTATGTAATCTAAAAATCATGATAGTAAAAAAATAAATAAAAAATTATTAAGATAAACTAAAAGGCTGTTTGCTCTTGATCGTTGTTTGTACATTTAGATTATTTTATGTAAATTTTCTCTCTATTGGTGAAATGTATAAGGAAGGGATGGTATCATACAGAATACTTACAGCTTTGTGTCCAAATTCAGCACGAACCCTTGCTTATCAAACACTGTGAAGAGAAAGATGAAAATGAACATTAACTCAGAACATTATAAGCCAAACACAAAAAGAAATGTAAATCCTCACTTGTTATGCCATCATCATGTCAAAATGCATCACTGGTGCATTTTTGTACCACTAAACATGTAAATAATAATTAACATTCAAATAGGTAGTAATAGAAATCCATCATCTAAAGGATTTTAGTGTACGCAGAAGCAGCAGCAATATAAGATTAGACCAGCCAAAACATTCCACATTTCAACTGGGATATTGTTATAAAGCAGCTCTCCACCTATGAGGGCTTCATAAGACCATAGGTGTCAATGATGCTAAGCCTTCAAAAAAGAAGAGAAAAAACAGAAGTGTGAGCAGGGGGAAATGAAAAAGCAGTAAACCAAAAGCAGGTGCATACTTAAGTATGCCTACTTCATTCCGTCTGGTCAATAAAAACAGTAACATGTTCAACTTTAAGCATGCTTAATGCGATAGCTAGAGCAGAGCCGCTAGAAACAAACAAACAAAAAAAAACATTTAACAAAAGACCAAATATTTACCAAGCAGACTGAAATAATGGGCTCAGTAAAAAGGACTGATGAACAGGTAAATGTGGAACAAAACATTAATTTAGCTGCTACATTCTCATTAGCAACACTTGTAGCATTCACAGCGTGAATAAGGCATCAGCGAGGGCAGCATTGCTAATCATATGGCACTAAGGCATGGGAAGGAGAGTTTGAGAATGCCTCTGATGCTCTCCAGACAGATGCTGTAGATTGGAGAGGAGGAACTGGTTAGAAAGTGACCACTGCTGAAAAGGAATCATTCACAGTTGACAATTCAGAGACAGACCCTCCGAGGGTGTTTTAACTGTGGAACCACAGCAAGCAAACTCTTAGATACCCGCCGGGGTCAGACATGAACCCTTTCAGATGGAGGCCCAAGTTTTTGATTACAATTTCACAGGGATGTAAAGTGGGTTGCAGAAATAAATAACACCAAAAACTGACAATCTAAGTGTCTCTGGTATAGGTTTAGGCTGGTTTAGCAGCCTGCAAATCACTGTGATTTATAATGCAAGTCTTTGCAAAATGAAGAGTGAAAACCCATTCATATTATAACTTAACAGATTCTGCTATAGTCATAAAGACATCATTCTAAGGTATGAAGGCTAAGATGTGGTTTTCATTCATAGTGTATTGTTTGTTGGTGACATATGTGTGCTGTTCTGTATGTATCCCAATGACAATATAATTACTGATGTAATTAAAAAGATACTGAAGTTGGTTATATTATTTTATAGATTTAACTTGGGTTTCATGTGTAATGCAAAATAGCTTTTAAAATAAAAAAGAAAATATATCCCTATTAATCATTTACTTTATCAAAATATTATGTAGTTTTTCTAAAATGTCATATCACAATTCACTTAAAAATAATACAATGAAAATAATCTGATGTCATTTTTTTTTTTTTTAAAGGTAATTTTTTATATATTTTCTTAAATATTTTTATTACGTTTCTCTTGGAGACTTAATCAGCACTTCAATGTTTACACAACACCCATCTCATTAAGTTCAAGTTCAACTCTGTTATGGAAAAAAGACTGCACAAAGCACAATACTGACTGTAAATAAATGAGATTCACTTTTTGGTGGTTACGGCCCTGGTGCTCAGAGAAACATGATTTCTTAAAACTTAAGGGGGGGGGGGGTTCCTGATAATGACCCATGTACACTATCTTAAGACCCTTTCACACCAAGTGAAATTTTGAATAGAAAGATTATTATGCCGCTATTCACAGCAGGGATGAACTTTCTCTGACATTTTTTTAATGTCTGTTGAACATTTTTTGTTTCGCCTGGAGATAAAAACACACCAACCAAAGAGATCTGAGAACGACTGATTGCATATACAGTACACTACAATTTAAAAGTTTTGGGCGTAACATGCAATAAACCAATCAGAGTGTCATCTCCCATTCCCTTTGAAAGCCAGTTGCTCTCGTGCCATGGCAGATTCGCTATTTACATGGTGGAATTTGCAAGCGGAAAGACTGAACGTGTCTCCAGAGCGCAAACGGATCTGCTCGTGCGTGAGGTTAAAGCGCACAAGCAGACCATCTACAGGACAAGCCGGATTCCACCATATTTTTATCTATACAATACTAATCTTTTACATTGTAATTTGGCATCTTTGTGTGCTGCTGCCAATATTTGGCATCCATGTGTATGTAGTAAATAGCCGCATATTACTAATGCACCCTTTAAATAATAAAAAAATACTGTGCCATTGACCAGGTTTCAGTTGGTCAATGGTGCAGTCTTTTAGTTGCCTCAAAATAGCACACGCCAACAATGCGCCCGAACACACCTTATTTTCAGACCAGCACACCCATGGGCGCACAAATGCATTTGCTATTTAAACGTGGCGAAGGACGTGAAAATGATAACTGCGTCGGGCTGAAACTAGCAAAAAACACTTGCATCGCATTCCAATCCCTTCAATCTTCGACGCACAACAAACATTGACAGTTAAACAACTACCACTTTGACGCTTCAAAAATTTCATAAAGGGATCATAAAACTCATAAAACTAAATGATTTAGCGGTTTAGTCTAAATTTTCTGAAGATATACGATTGCTTTATATAATGAAAAGATTGAATTTAGGCCTTTCTTCTGGCATGTCAAACTAGTATAACAATTAAGCTTGCTTATAGGCTTGAAACATTATAAATGAAACTTATACTTGACACTCGGTACACGTCAGGCTTTTCTTGCGATTTTGCCGCCCGTCATGTGTACAGATCCTGCACATACACAATAAGCACGTTCAGACCCGGACATGCAAGTGGTAATGAAAAACAATACCTTAGTTATGTGAACTAACTTTTATTTGAGAAAATATACTTCTAATAGGTGTTATGCCACACAATTGAGCTTACGCAAGAACCAATGAGGTTCATTCTCATGTTACGCAGCACGTTTTAGTTTCAGCAAGAACCAATGATGTTTATTTCTCATGTGTGACGCAGCACGTTTGAGCTTCAGCAAGAGCCAATGAGGTTCATTCTAATTTTTGGGTGAACTACCCCTTCAAGGTACAGGTCAGGCACAAAGCGGGGCACCTTTCAGGTATCTGTCCTGGCTGGTGTGAGCTTTATTGTCATTCAGCACCACCTGTTGTACTGGTGCAAATTCATTCCATTATTCGTTGGTTTGTTTTTTGTTTTCTCAAATCGCATTTGGTGTGAAAGTGTCTTTCGTGAGTAATGTAGTGGAGGACATTATCTCTGGACTACCAGGCCTCCCATAATAACTGCTAGGGTTCTCATGTTGACCAGAGTGCACTCTTTGCAGTAAGGCTGTACCTGAGCCTACTGTTCCTCCCACGGAGACAGGACCCTCGACCACCGGCTCTGAAACACAAGACCATCAATTAGGCCTCGTGGGTTCTGTCCTTGACACAATCTTCTGGAAACTTTGAGGTCACGCTGAATGACCCTCAGGCCAAACCCACAATAGCCAACCTATTTCAAACAGTACGAACTAGAAAGTTGCATTAGTTCCAGGAATTACATGAGGTTGAAAATTTCAGGATCCCCATCACCATAGTTTCCAGCTGATACCATTAGTAAAATTGATTATTTAAAAAAAGCTTTAAAAAAAAGAAGCCCAGATGGATAAGGATGTTAGTGCCCGACGGAGAGCTCATTGATTATTTCACCAGTCCCCAATAATCGCCACAACAGAAGGAGCGGTAGAGAGTTTCTACCTTTGGTCACAGGCGATTTGACAGTATTTTTAGTGACTTTACGGACTTTTACTGTGGCTGGCACATCTTTATCTGTGAAACAAAAGAATTAAAAATTAGCAGACCTGCTAAATATGTGCAAAGTCAAACAACATATGATAATGAGGGTAAACATTATGAACATGCAGAAAACAAAAACACTCATTAGCATAAAGGGCCTTCAGAAAGTTTTCAGGTTTGATGCCACAGATCTTTTCAAAATGGACAAAACCAGCTTTGAAAACCATTACACTGAGTCTTGAACATTTAACACTATATCTCCACTGCGTCAAAGTAGCATGTCATCTCACAATTAGGGGTGGGCGATATGACCATATATCACGATAGGAGTAATTTTATTTCAAGATAATGATATATCACAATGTAGTTATTTTTGTTTTAAATAAGGTTTTTATATCACAATTTTTGATACCATTCAAATTTCTAAGTAAAAAAACTCAAGCTTACTGAAGACAAGTGAACAGTCAGTGATAAAATAAGACAAAAGAAATAAATGAAAAGCAATAGGATAAAAAAAATACAATAGAACAAAGACACAAATGAAATAGACCTGAAAAAATTACAACACTAAATAAGAAATACTACATAAATTGTAATAAAATAATAAAAAGTAATTAAATGTACAAAAAACACTGCATAGTCTTCACTGTGCAAATTAAATTTAAATGTATTCTTTTTAAAGTTAGAAAAGTGATTTAGCCAGGAGCAGTGAGGGATTATTTCTTTGTCTTTTGTTGTTTAAGATTAATGGCACAGACAGCAACAGGAATATTAGGCTGCTGCCACTTTAAGACCAAATGCACAGATCCAATATACTGTGACACATACGCTTTCTCAACTGTTTACGCTCACTTAAGAAATAAATGACTGTGTTTACGAGGATACTCGCAAAAACTGACATTTTGACACGTTCAAACCCAATAAGGTGGCAAAAAGACCTCAGTTCAGTACTCATGCACTCTATAAGCAATGGCTTCATGTGCGCGTCTCTCAGAAAGAGCTCAGAAACCTTCTCTCAGATGAGTTCTTACATCTCTTTCACTGCTTTTTGCACTTAAATTATTTAAAATCATTTGTTTTTAAATTGCAATGTTTAAAATTGCATGCAAGCTTTTGTGGCAGCGCAGCATATCAATGTCACGTGAGTGCATAACCGCAATGGAGACAATAGTCCAAAATCTCTCCCGGTTGACAAATTTCTACCGGTTAATCGTCCTCCCCAACTAACAATATTCACTAACATGGGCCAATCAGCTGTAAGTTTGATGCTAGACTTTAGCAACATTTAAATTAAAACAATCCTACAATTTTACGTTTTTGTGAGCCTATAAAGGCTATTCTAGATTCTATTTTAGAATAGTAAATATTACACCATTGCTACTACTGCATAATTAGCTCAAAACAAAGCTGATTTAAATTAGGAGGCCAGAAATCACACGCTAAGTTTGACATAATGCTAAGAAGATATTTAATAGCTTTTATTTTATTTAAGGATAAACGTCATAGCAAATATTAATAGTTGTCATTAAAACAATTTTATTTCAGACGAACAAGAAATATAAAGTGAAGCTCTACAGCTCGTCACTTTAGCTTCCTTTAACCAACTGAACTTTCAATGCAGACAGCTCCATTGATTATTATGGGATCTTTTTAGTTTGGATGCATCATGAGGCTTGTGTCCGGTGTAGAGTAGAGACAGTGTACTAGCTCTGCTATGACCTGGATCTGGATGAGTTCAGACTCTCTAAAACTCTCTAATAACATTCGATTTATAAGGAGCATTTGTAAAAAAAAAAAAGGAAAAAAAAGAAATGTTTTTGCCCTCTCTTTGTCATTTATCATCAAAATAGGGTTGCGTTTCCTTCCCTTGTACCATTTTCAGAGCCATTTATTGTGATTTGTCTTTACAATGTGTCCTGAAGTGCCTTTCATAACAGGGGTGAGGTTAAAAAAAAAAAACATCCCAGGTTCACAAAATTTTCCAAAATAAACTGGGCGCAGCTGTCGAAATGTGCCGTTTATAATTAGTCTAACTTTTTCCACAGAGGTTCAAGATACCAAAGTCAGAGAAGGCAAACATGAATTGAACAAACTGAGAACAACTTGCTTGCTGAACACTAAATAATCTCGGAGACTGTACATGAGGAGAGGAATAAATGAAGAAACCTGCCAAATCCATTTCCTCAGCTGCGTTTCTGAGAGCCAATACGAAACCATTAATCAATACAACTTTTCAAAATAACTGCAGCAACCAAATAGTTATTTGCCTCATCATCGGTCTATAGCACAGCTCTTTTCCATATGAAATGAAAACACTTTATTCTGCCTTATCAAGTAGAACATCAATCATATTTACACACTATTTACACATTTCAGGCCGTTTTGTAGATCAGGAACACGGGGACCGTTCTGACTTGTCTGCACCAGGACCGAGCCGTATTCCAACGGCATGCTAAAGTACTTCAGTGTTAGTGCTGCACATGATAAACATCATGCTCCTGTGGTGAGTGTGTGTGTGTGTGTGTGTGGACTGAAGCCGCCTTTCCACCATCTCCAAAATTCAACATTTGATTGTCGCATTTCTCCCCCTAGTGGCAGTAGCAGAACTTACAAATCATTTGTGAACCAGCCGTTACCCTCCGCTTATTCAAAATGAATGAATAATAAATATATTAATATATCCACACAAAACAAATGACCAAAAAAAAAAAAAAAAAAAAAAAAAGGTTTTCTAGAGCTATATAATGTAAATAATGCCCACACAAAGGGCTTAGATTAAGCCAGGATTAGTCCTTAGTTCAATTAGTACATTTGAGTAGCTTTTATAAATGTTCTTTGTTTGTTTGTTTATTAAATTTTTAATGCCATGTTAGCATAATAGGCTACATGGCAAACACAAGGCCAATATCACAATCCATAGAATTTTAATTATTATATAAAACATTTCAACTTGACATAAGATAGAAAATCTAAAATACACTCGGGGGCTACATTCAGAAATATTCCATGTAAACATGTTTCTGAATAAAAAGCGCTTTCTAGTAGTATCATAAAAATTACAGTTCAACAGAATATGTTCAATAGTCAAAGGAACGAGAGACATAAAGGAGGACAAAAACTCTGCCTATCAATTGAAACCCATGTGTGAGTCTTGAGTGACCCAGTCAGCACTTGATTTAAAGTTATGGAAATTTAGACAATTATGGGGTGACAAGACCTTGAGTCAGAGGCAATTAAAAAGTTCTTGACCCTTCTCAATATTTTCCAAAACCAGGAGTAATGTTCAAGACTCAGCTGTGAAGACAAAGCCTTGGTCTGGAATTCAAATGCCATATTGTTGATCTCCTATCACTGCTGCTGCTGAAACGCAGTTATCAGTCTATAAATGTTCTTTAGAAGAAAAGAAAAAAACATATTGAGACAAAACAATGGCATAGACGTAAGTTGTTTTCAGTTAAAACAACCCAAACATTCTTTTTAGCCTGGGACTAGGCTTAAGCCTCGTCTGTGAAACCAGGGGTTATTATTTTAACATGCAGTCTGGTGGTTGCATGCGTTCTAGTAGCAAATACACGTACGGTTGGTATAATAAACCATCATCACCCAGCAGCGGCCTCGGTGAATCTGACACGAACTGTGGTGCTCTCCCTCCCTCTAGTGGCCAAGGAAAGATTGCAAATAGAAGTACCTTATTTTGGGATTCATCCGATGAAAAATAGAGTATTCCAATGGAAGACCATCAAGAACCTGCCTTATAACATTAATATCTCTGTAACCTTTCATTGGGCAAGCACAAAGTCTGTATCTTAATTCCATGTCAACCATGTCACAATATCAAGGTTATTTGAATGTTGCCAGTAAACATAAGAGTAAGTGCTTGCATTAGGGATGTGCACAACGAATAATTTCATTAATGTTTAAACGGAAATGTTGCAACCAACTAGTTGACTAGATATTGTAAAGCGCCTATGACAAGAGCTGTTGGCTCGGGACCCAGTTTCAAGTCCTACATGTCCTGACCTGGGGCTGGTTGTATAAACTGCTAAGATAGACTTATAAGTTCATCATCACATTTCTTCCTTTAAGATGGTTCAGAACTGTTTTAAGTCAGTTACATAAAAAAAAAAAAAAAAAAAAACTTTTATTGGTCTAATTTAAAAAATTAGGCCTGATTCACCCTTGACTAACCGGTAGTTGGTCATACTAGTACTTAAGACAGTCTTACCATAATGACTATGTTTATGCAACTGGTCCCAGATCTCATTCACCTTACTGTCTCTCAACTTTCCTGATTCTGGACCTATAAATAAAGGTTGAAATAATTCCATTAAAAAAATGTACAAATAAATAAATAAACACTTCTGAAACATTTGCTTGGTGGGCTCTTTAATATTGTATTAACAGTCCTGGATTTAAGGAAATATCTACTGTACATTTACAGTATGTACTCTCTCGATGTATAAAAAGTAAATGGAACTGATCAACACTCAGTGTTATTTCCAAAATAATACAAACATTTTTAAACATATGTTTGCACAGGTTTTGTGAAAAATGTGCCTACAAAAAGTATAAAGGTACAGAGGTAATTGGGGATTACAATTTCATAACTTCAAATCAATAACAGTTTGCACTACAAACTTTATAACATTCCATTATTTTTTTCTGACACACAGCACGTCCTCTTCTGCGGATCTGATAAGCCTAAACAAACAAGGAGCCTCTAGATAACAGAACTGAATTCACTCATTTCATAAGGAATATTGGTTTCATGCAAAATTTCATCTTTTCCAATCAGGGCCGTTTAAACGACGCCCTTTTCAGGAAAAAACAGAAACTTTTTTTTTATGTGTTTTGGCCATTCATTTACACAACAACAGTGTTTTGGGGGTCGATAATGATGATAATGTTATCGTCTCCGTGTAAACTACAAAGCGTGAATTTGTGAAAACGGTGATGTCATGCATACACGTATTATGTTTTCCGTCTATAAGCGCATAGTGTTTCTTTACAACTACTTCTGAAAACATTGTCGTCTTAACGCGGAAAACGCGAAGGAAAAACTTTTTCATTTTTAGTAGCCTAAATCGTTGTGTAAACGTAACCTAAATCTCTTTGCTGACACTATGGATCTAATTTAAAAACCCTTCTAGAAAACTGCTCATGACTTGTTCTTCATATGGCTGATCAACCTTTTGAATGATTAAAATATAAATATATACACATTTAAAAAATATAATTACAATAATATTTAATGTCTTTTTAGATAGAATCACAATGCATCTGGGTCATTCTTAAAGTATGGTGACAAAAATTTGACTGTTCGGTCACGAAACTAAATTCAAAGAAATGCACTAAGCTTCCGACAACTCTTTCGCCTTTTTCGAGACACATAACAGCTTAAAAAAATCATGAGTGGGGTAATACTGATGGAATTTTTGTCATAGAATAAAACGTGAAAGTGTTCACCACAGACCTTATTTCAGCCATTTAACCAAAAACCCATTCAAAAAGCCCACTGACTTTGGGACGATGGAACCGGAAGTGCTAAAATGCTAACTCATTTCTGCGTTTTGGCCTTCAAAGTGATAGTGTGGGGAAATCTTTTTCGGTTCATTTCAGTCCGTCAAGGTCAGACGTCCGCGGGTGAAAACATGAACACACTGGAGAGCTGCTTTATAGTAGAAAAAAGTTGTACTTCTGATGAAACACTAGGCTATATTTACATATTCATCTAAACGCCGCTCTCAGCAGAGCTCGCTAACAGTATGCCGCTGCTCACGTATTTAAGTGTGTTGAGTTCAGTCTTAAAATGTTTCAGCTAGCCAAGCTAGTCAAATCACTAGAGGTGCGGTAATATGGGTCTCCCATGATTTGGTTCCACAGACAATATGAGATTCACAGTTTCGATAAAATCTTGATTTTGATATAACATTTAAAATGACAGTATGGCAGATTTTTTTTTTTCTTGTTAGCGATCTAAATTGGATCTATTGTTCCATCACTACAAATCAATGGTGTGTGTTTTGAGATGCTTGACAAAATGCATCTTTGTTTAATTTATGAAATTAAATTGATTGTGATTAGCAACAATGTCAAGGTGTTACCCTTAAAATGTTGAAATTTGTACAGCACTTTGGTACACACTGTGTTTTATAATGCAGATATAGACCTTTTCTACAGCCAACAAATAAGTCATCCATTATAATAACTCCCACCGAATCAATCACGGCCGGCCCTGACCAATTTGCTGCCCTAGATTTAACCTGGTGGCTCTTGGGTAACAGCCCAATCCATCCCATCATTGTGTTCATGATATTTTTTTAAAGGCTTATGATAGTTAAACTATAGAAAAATAGCACCTAAGCTACATTATAGCCTAAACACAAATAGCAAGAGTAATTACATCTAGCATTAATGCACAAACTATCCATTGAGCACTAGAAAGTGTTTGTTTTCCATTAGATGGCAGAAATCTTTCACTTAACTATGGCACGTTTAATTTTTTTTACCATGAATAAACTGTTTTCACACTGCCTGGGGCCTCTGGAGAACCCAGAGCTGTTTACATAAAGTTTAGGCTAAAAATAACTGCAATTAATTAGCGAACATTACTAGTATCTTACTACTATGCACTATGACTCACATCACTTTACCTCAGTCTTTATCCCCTTTTTTCCTCTTCACGTAATAGTATTAGGGGAAATAAAATAAATAATTTTGGCACCCCAATGGATGAGTGTTGCCCTAGGACCTAGCATTTTGTTGGCCGGCCCTGCCCAATCTAAAATAAAAAGAAGATAATCCCTAATAACATAATATATACACAACCTGCAGACTAAAAAAAAAAAAAAACCCAAGGCAACATAAAAAGTAAAAGAAAGCAGGAAAACCACGGACTTGGCAACGCTGATTAAACCTTTGCCAAAATCACACCGGAACATTCAAATCTTGAAAGCAGATCAGTCTATCAGCAGATATATAAGGGACTCGCTGATAAGACACCTGCTTTCAAACACTCCCGTATACATCTGTGTAAGCGCTAGGTGAAGACAACAACATGTTTGTGAAGCGTTGATCCCAAAGTCACACTACTTCACACAGTCTTTTCAACCACACAGTACCATTATTTCTGAGCTACAAATATTCAGTTATCACAGAAGTACTGGGATAAAAGTTGATAGTCTATGGTAGCGATCAAAATAGAGCAAATCATAATATGATTATTATATAAATGATTTTAAATATAATCATAATATATGATTATATTTAAAATCATATATTAAATATATTTTTTGTGTTCCCATTTGCTCAAATAGCAAAAGAAAAACTCCTCTATAGTCTTTTCACAACTTTCAAAAAGAGAAAAAAAAAATAGCGAGAGTGTGACCTTCTCAGCGCCACCTTTCCCTTTTCTTTTTTTGCCTTTCCATCGTTTAGACATACATACACAGGAGCAGCACGCGCTGTAGTGCTTTCACATATGCTGCGTTTGCAGTGTGCAACTGATCCGCAGCTGTACCACAAACACAGGGACGTGCACAGACATTTTTAGGGGCAGGGGCTCAAGTGAAATAAAGGGCACTTCTCATAATTACGTATTTTTTTATTTTTTTACGCAACTCTGACTTCCTTTAAAAAAAAATAATTAGTTAATTAATTGTATCTTCCTCAAACTCACGCAATTGTTTCATTTTCAAAAGATGTCTACAAAATCATCAGTTCACACAGAAACCATGGTCTCCTTAGTATTCACTAGGTTTATAGAGCAGCAAAGGAAACCATTCCACAATGTGCATGTTTTGAAAACATTTTCTATGCTACTACTTTCAAGTATATATGAAGAGTTCAGATGCAAAAGCCTCTAAGTGCCATCTGAAATTTCCTTCTAAAATGAGCATTTTTTTCAAACTCGTATATTTAAGTTCAGTCATTTAACTTAAATGACAATTAATAGGTAATTTTCATTGCCAGTAATATGAAATAAGTGAACATAAACATACAAGCTTGATAAAAAGGATAATTTGAAGGAAATTTCAGATGGCACTTAGAGGCTTTTTCATCTGAACTCTTCATATTTAGAATAACCTAAATAACTGCATCAAGCAGAGGGGCGTGTTTTACTAATAATTTGTTTATTTTTGCACAAGGCACTACATAGTTTTAATTATTTTGGTGTTATCAGAATACATAACACTTTAAAATTAAACTTACCAAAATAATTGAGTAAAAATTCAATAAAAGCCAATGTCATGTATGTATTTGTGGTTGTATGGAATACTATTTTATAAAGGTTTAGAGGAAATAAAAAAAGTTTAATTTCTCATAAATAAAAAGTTAATTTATAAATATTGTTATTTTTAAAGTTTAATGTTAACTTATTTCTACTCAGTTTTATTTATTAATGTACCAGATGCAGTTACTCAGATTTACTACATTTTTTAGAGTGTATCCTCCATCTGTTTGCATCTGTAGATTTCTTCTAAATTCACCCATTTAGATTTCTAAATTTCAGGGGGAAAGACTCTTGATGTAAGTCATTAACTGGGGACGTTCTGTATGCAAATTAGGCGTCAACTAGTTAAAATGCGCACATTTGCATCTAATTGACAGGGCAATGCAGGTAAATAGGATAAACAAAATAACTAAAGCATATCACCTGGTGTTGATATATGCTTATTTTATTAACTTATTTTAATACATGGCTTGGTTGAATTCTAATGCAGAATGCGGTGTGTTATTTCTTGATAACAGACCGCTGTGCGGAGTATAACAGACCATTGCCAATAAAAACACAGCGTTGCTATGGACTCACAGGATTCTAACCGTAGAGACGGAGCGTAGGCTTAGGCTACTATTTTCTTTAGCAGAAGCTAATCGGGTTTAACAATTGGGGGAGAGGGAGCGCTTCAGAACTCTTGACCTGATATTTAGATACTATTCTTCAAAAAATATATTTGTTTGACAGGGAAGCTGTGCGCAAACAGAAATATATATTATTTTTCAAAAAAAAAAAAAAAAAAAAAGCACCCCAGAAAAAAGGGCACTTCTATATAATTATATATTAAGTAGATCAAGCAAGTGGTCAAATATATAACCATGTACTTATATTAAAATCGCAAACATTTTAAATTAAAACTTGAAATTTACAAAAACAGCCGACTCTCCCTTTTCTTTTGCATTTAAATGAATACAATAAATCTTGCATGTCACAAAGAACTTGTTTTTCCACCTCCACGAATGAGACAAGTGTTGTTCATTGTTGAGGTAAATTGTAGTTTTCCTTTCTTTACCCTGGTCTTAAAGTAAAAAAGATGACTGTGAAAAAAAAAAGTTTTTAATTAAATACATTTATGGTGAGATTACTACATTTTATTTAATTTAACACATTTATGGTGAAATTACGACATTTTCAGGTCAATCTGTGTTAATTTTGACCACGAAACATGCGCTGTCACTTTAATTCAGCGTTTGCAGCACAGCAAAAATAGACTCGGTGCGGAAACGATCGCAGCACTGCTGTATACGCACCGCTCCTGGAACGGATCGCCGGACCGTAACTACGTGCAGTGTGAAAGCTCTAACCTGTTAACATGGGTACGCAAAAAAATACGCACCGCATACGCACTGCAAACGGAGTATGTGTGAAATGGTCAACACTGTCTGTTAACGTTACGCCCGTTGAAATGAATGACTTCCGGTCGTTTCGAAGCCGTATCGGAGCTGATTTCAACTGCCAGTGTGAAGGCGACGTTAACCTGTTAACATGGGTATGGACTAAAAATACGGAGTAGGCCTACACTGCAAACGGAGTATGTGAAACGGGCGTAAGTCATTTGTCATGGTTGTAAAAAAAAAAAACAATGGCTATCTGAACATCTTTTCCAAGCGCAAACCAGTACAGAAGTAATCAATAAATTATCGGGGAGGGTCATGCCTTTTTTCATAATCATTTTGGAGGGTCATAGAAAAATGTATTGCTGGCGAAGGGAGGGTCAAGTCTATTTTGACTATAGATCTCAAATGTCCTCCGGTAGCCCCTTAAAAAAAACCGAACAGTCCCTAAGACTAAGAAAAAACTGATATTTATTTGTTTTTATTTCTATGTTCAATTTGTGGAAAGGGGTTCAATTAGGTGGTCACACAGCCTCAATCAGAAGTTCTGGAAGCTCATAATTCATGTATAGTAAAGTCTTAAGAAACTCAGCCAGTCAGCTGAGTTTGTGGCAAAACCACACAGTGCTTGTAAATTGCTGTCTTTCAATGCATTAGATAATTCATACTCATAAAGATTATTAGTCAAAACAGTTCAAAATGCACCTGCAGACTATTTTTCCAGTCATGAATTTTGTCATTGAGGATTTCCATAAAATATTGTGCAAAAATCTTGTCTCGTCTCATTCTCGTGAGATAAGCGTCTCGTCACACCCCTAATAGTAATAACAGTAAATTATGCATAATTACATGCAATTAACCCTCAACCAAAACCTAATTCTACCATAACCCTTTAGTAACTACATGCTATAAATTATTATTACTCAGTACTTACATATATAATTACACTGTAACAATGACACCTTAAAATAAAGTGTAACCAAAATAATCAAACTAATTAAACACTTTTAAATAGACTGCAGCAATTAACATTTTGTCAGAACCACTAAATTTAATTTTATTTTGTTTGGTTGTCTGTTCAAAATTGTGGGAGAATCGGGATCTCTATTTTAAATTTCTCAATTTATCCAAAATGGTGCAGCAAGAATTTATCTCATGACAGCGCAGAATTCAGTGAGCTTGCGGTTTAGAGATTGACAGCTGTAGTGATTATAAAGGGAGGACTCAAATATTTAGCCAAGCAAATCCATACCACACCTGTTAACCATATAACTGAAAAGGAGGATATTTGAGAATCTTGCAATTTAACAAATGCTAGCCCTACGGTCAAATGAAGCCCGGGTTATCACTGACTAATACTACAAATATTAAAACATCTTTGTGTTAACTAAAAATAATGCTGAAATAAAATAAAATATAAATCATACGGAAAAAATACAACAACTAAAAAGTTAGAAATATTGCCTTGAAGTTGAAGCACTAAAATTATTAACTGAAAATAAATATAAACTTAAAATAAATTAAAGAATATATTTTTAAAAACATAAAATGACAAAAGTACATAATGAAATTACTAAAAATGAAAGCCAAATTAAAATATAAATAAATAAATAAATAAATAAACACTGCTTTGCGCAAACTATTACAAAACCTGAGCTCTTTAAAAACAGTACTGCAAACTCTGTGAACCGACACAAGTATAATCACTTTGAGACGTGATCTGACCTAAACAACCAGTTGTGTGGCAAGCACGCAAGCGGACTGTTAAGCTTAATAATTCAACTGCCAGAGGGTCTAACAAACAAACTGTGGCAAACATACATATTGACTGAGCAAAAGGCGCCCACGTACAGAGAGGTCACAAACCTGACTCACATTAACAGATAGATGGCAATACGAGGCCTGAGAACTACTCACGTGGCTTCTGGCCCCACACGTACAAATGAAGCTTCCCAGAAGAGTAGTAGATAAACCCCAAGACCAGCATGGGACACAGGACGAACAGTAGTTTGTGTGCAGGCTTCATGTTCCTCAACCATTCACATGGTACCGTGTTTTTACATCACCTAGAAACAGGATAGAAAAGTCAGGAAAGCTGAATCACATGTTCACAGCATGCAGTCAAGCAAACAGACTCTCATTATTAAAAGTACACAAGTCAGTTTGTCAGCTGAGGAACAAAAAAAATGTACACACACGCATACACGTTTTTTTCCTCAAGAAATTAATACTTATGTTCAACAATTATGCATTAAATTGATTAAAGGTGACAGTAAAGATATTTACATTGTTCCAAATCAATCTTTTTTAAACTTACATACAGTAGTAAAATAAAATAAAAAGAATTTTAAAATTAGTAATATTTCACAATTTTTCACTTGTGCTATTCAAAAAAAAAAATTAAGAGGCGATATTTGACTTTAATACAACTTATTAAATGTGTCATCTTTTATGTCAAGTTTATAAATTTATATTTATAAATTGAGTTAGAATAATAAGCGTAATGAGGAAGAATAAGTTACCAATCAAATTAAATCAGTATTAACAAAATTCATCTTCGCACTACAGAGGTGGCATAGAAGAACAAAAAGGTGTATTAGGTATATGTACAGACTGTTTAATGAGGCTCAGAAGTGGCATGAATGCATTTAAATTAATGATAAAAATGTTATGCGATTAAGGTTTTAAATAAAAGGTTTTGGATATAGAAATTTAAATGATTTAAATAACACTCCCTGTGTCTCAGTGTCCATACTATCCATCCTAAATGGTATGTGAGATTAAAATAAGTGTGTCCCAAAGCATAGTATGTTGAAAAGAATATGTCAGAAGTCCCCAGATGGTCTACTATTTCCGGGGGATTTTCAAAGTGTGGAAAAGAGTAGCCTACATACTTTTAGGGCGTAGAATAAGTAGGCGAATTGAGACGCAGGGACTGTCTTTGTCACTGAATCATTCATTCAATCAATTCGTTCATACGGCTGAATCATTGAATGAATCACGGCATGAATCATTCAGGAAAAAAGAAAGCAACTGTCTTTATGAATGGGCCACTGAATCATTGACTCACTAGATTCATTTGAAAACGCAGATTCATTCATAAACGAAACACCCGTGTTTGCTCTGAGATGCGAAGCGGGTCAGCTGTGATTTTGTTTCGAACTATTTTCGCTTACGAAATAGATAAAAATCTGACAATACTGTTCTTAAAATGCAAGTCACTTAATATTAACTTCAAGTTTATCGAATTTTTGTATAAAATCAATATTACATTTGCCAAAGCCCTTTATAATCATTAAAAAGCTGTTACTCTTCTGTTCATCGCGATCTCTCAAACTCCCCTTATAATCAATGAAGTTGTCTACACTGCAAAATGAATCTCTTATTTACATTGTGTCTGTACTTTGTTATAATGAGAGGATTCACGAGCCTGCATAACTCAGCACTGAACAAACTCCAGGGTTTTGAGCGGTGAGTGGATTTTAACTTAAACGCATCTGATTGGCCACTGTGTCTCAAGAAATCAACAGATATGTCTGTGATTGGCTACATTGCTCAACGCTGCAAAAACACGTTCTCTCATCACACTCGTTCTCCAGAGTGGAAACACAAATATGCACAAATTGCGCTTTTCAAAATTTGTTTGGCCAATATGCTGTTATTAGTTTCAGCTGAGGGTGCACCCTCTAGCACCCCATAGAACCGGGCCTGATCGGGTCAGTCGCACTGCTGCTCCTAAACACTATTTCACAGTCGTATGCAGTCACAAATGCGACTAAAATGGTCGCTCTGTAGAGCCCTGGGTAAGATGAGAGAGTGGGTAAGTTGACCCAACGACCCATTTATCTTGGCAACCGTGTACACTTTTGTTGCCATGTGCCGATATATTTTGGAACCAACCATAATTTCTGACAGACTGAAAAGGAGAAGCACATGGGAGGAGTGGAAGGCACCCATTTACTTAAACTGTTTTTGGCTTGTCAAAGTAAAATTCTATGTAAAATGTAATGGCTGTTACATCAAAGCAAATTTGTCCAGGTCTAAAAATATTTATGATGTATATTGGTGATTTAGCGATGTATACAACAATGCAAATTATTTAGCTAAATATTAGCCTGAGTTGGTATGCTACCTTTTTTTTTTTTTTTTCTCAAAATGGCAGCTTTGGGGCAAAGTGAGCCAAATGGTGTGAGGTAAACTGAGCCAGCGTTTTAACTTACCCCACCATAAGGCACTAAAGTTAAGTTACATTTCTGAAGTATAATTTCAATGTAATATTATGCAGCTGGTTTAGTTTCTCTCTTATTTTTCCAAGTTTATTTTATAGGAACAGTGTATAGTAATTTCCTACCACTTAATTCTGAAGAAACCGAGACAGAAAAAGAGACAAAAAACCTCTGCAAGTAGTAAACCTAGAATACTGTCTAACACTTGACTCTGTCAAGTCTTCGTCATCAGTTAGGAACCTGGGTGTGCTCTTTGATACCAATCTTTCATTGGAAAGCCACTTTTCTAGTATCTGTAAAACCGCATTCTATCATCTTAAAAACATATCTAAAATTACTAATTACGACATAATGTGTTTGTGACCCAAGGCTAAATTACTGTAATGCTCTACTGGTTGGTTGCCCTTTAACCAGATCATGGAACTAGATAAATATTCTGAATGTTCTGATCCAATCTGACATCTGATCTGTAATGCTGCCTGAATCATAATCATACACAGTTCGTTCGTTGGCCAGAGGAGAACTGGCCCCCCGACTGAGCCTGGTTTCTCCCAAGGTTCCCCCCCCCCCCCCCCCTCCATTCTGTCACCTGATGTAGTTTTGGTTCCTTGCCACTGTCGCCTTTAACTTGCTTAGTTGGGGACACTTAATATTCAACAATATTATTGATCTGCCTGCATTGACACCATTTTATGAGAACTAAACTGAGGTGGACGATGACATTACTGTTTTCTTCAGAGCGTATATATATATATATATTTTTTTTTTACATAACATTTTTACAACAAATATTAACCATCACTGAACTTACTTAAGCTGGAATATGACGCTATTTTCTTCTAGATCTGTTGCATTATTTTCCTGTTATCACTGTAAAGCTGCTTTGAAACCATCTGTATTGTAAAAAGCACTAGGCTATATAAATAAAGGTGACTTGGCTTGACTACAAGTACACCAAATTATTATTTGATACGAACCAGAAGATGCTTAATCATATATATCTTTCCACCTGCAGTCCCTCCCTAATGGCCTAACATGTTCAACATTGCAGAAAAACTACCATGCCAAGAACCTTTTGACTAAAATGTTTATTAGTTTCAGTGACATTTATTCACTCATTCTAATTTAGTTTTTATTAAATTTTACTCAACAAACTCTCTGTTTAGTCTGTTGTTTTGGGGAAAGTTACAACTTTGGTTTTCAAAATATTGTTTCAGAAATGCAAACAATTAAAGATATTGAAATTTCAACTTCATTTGGTTGGTTTTATGTTGGTGGTTTAAGTTAGCTTTAAGTAAAATGATATTTTGTAAAAGGAAATTTGATTATTAAATTAGTTTTTAAAAAGGTGTAAATTAGGCTACCTTTATAATTTCACATGGGGTTGATTCAGATTCAGTTAGATGGTCAGTTTACACCCAGATGGTGCAACTTACCCACTGACTCGGATCAACTTACCCCTAACCTGGAGTAAATTGAGTCACAAGAACACTTTCTTTTATAAAAAGACATCTTTTTTAGAACCCTTTGTCATATATATATATTCTGATCATTTAAAACGATAGGAAATATCCTGAAATTACTTAAAGATACTTTCATTGTACTTCTACCTAAAGTAAAAAAAAATAAAAAATGGCTCATCTTACCCCACACTCCCCTCAGTCAGTTGCAAAATTTGTGTTTAAACATTAATGAAATTAGTTGTTGTACACATCTCAATGATAGCTTTGTGTGAGAAACAGCTATTATTGTGTGGCTGCAGTTAGCTCTTTCGATGGCTGCCTCGCGAGCTCAGCTTGTACGTTTTCTCGATGGAAACAGCTATTATAAATTATAATTTACATATGTGTGCACATCCAAATGGGAGGAATATTTTTAGTAAATAACTTTTATTTCTGTATGTTCTTCACACAAATATATCGTAAGACTTAAGAAGACTTCATTTTTGGAGCTTGACTGCGCCTGTTCACCATCCACTTAGATTGTATATGGAAAAGAGAAGCATGAACATCCTGCCAACTGTCATGATGACTATCCCCTTAACCACTCATGGTATAGCATGTCAAGGGAACAGTTTATGGGAATTAAATAAAAACAATTTTGTGTGTGGGAAAAATTACAGAAGCTCAAGGTGGATCAAAGTCTGTCATGATAATTGGTAAAATCCACTAAAATTTGTTGTCATATGAGCAGCACAACAATAATTTTAAACTTAATTAAGTGCTATAGAGATTATGTTCCCCTGTATGATACCTCAATGGCACAGAAAAACATACAAATACAGAAAATATAATCAAGAAGATCATAGTTAATTACAGGTGTTCCAGCACAGTAACTGCAGGGAAAGTTCATCACATTAACCTGTTTCACTAACATTTGATGACCAGAAAGTGTCACAACACGTTATCTTCATTTAGAAGAGTAAATAGATTGTTTAATCACTTAGAAACCTATTTTACTGCTGCTCTAAATAAACAAATACCACTTGTGTTGTTAACAATTACAACTAAACATGTTGAAATGTTACTTGTTTGTCACACTGTGACTGTATCAATAATTCACCCTACGAGTCTAATGTAACGTGGCATTTAAAACAAGTGAAGATCCATATTATGGTAGTCACTCCTCGATTGTATCTGTTAGCTATTTTCAGTTCGTCAAAACACAACTGACTCGCAGCAACAGCACCCGAGTGCACAGCGTGATAATGTTAGGCTATCTTAAAGTATGAAGACTTCTGAGTGATAATGGCACTGTTATGTCCCGATAGTGCATGTTTGCATTTCTCAGACTGAGAGCGCAGGCAGGCTAACGGTTTACCCTCCCCTTTACTTCACACACAAACCAATGGTTAGCTCTCAAGGTAAACACAGCATAACCGATACATTTCGACACGTCAAACAACATTAACGCGGGTCTAGAAGGAGAACAGGGTTAGAATACGTTACATATTGTGAAAAATATGAAGGAAACGCGATGGATTATACGTGCTCAGCGGCCTAAAGCAAAGCAGCCTATTTGCGCTCATTCAGCTAGCCAGCCACACACAAACACAGTCCAGACGGGCTCAAACTCATTCTCAAGCATACAGCATTTGGTACTCTTTTAAAAGCATCATACATTTGATGTTTGGCAAACCGGCGCCGAGTTGCCGGTAAGTTAGTAAGTCGCGCATATTGAACGGTAGCTCTGTGGTAAAACAACCGTTCGTCTAACGCATATTAAGGTCCATGAAAATTACCCCTTCCACGGGATACTTTCACATTACCTGTCCCCACCAGTCGTCAAAACCCTCGGGTTAAAACGTTATCGACCACATTTTCCTTTTCCTCCGCCGTTACTGTCCATCTCTCTTCAGTAAAAAATTGCGAGGATACTTTATCACCTCCTCAAAGCAACCAAAGTGAAGCTGCGTGTTGGTTTATTTGGATATCACCCTCCCCTCCCCTCTCTCTCTCTCTCTCTCTCTCTCTCTCTCTCTCCTCCGCACCGTTTAAGTGGGAGGTCTACAGACATGGTCCTAGCACGGTCGTGTCTCAAATGTTAGTGAGTCGACTACATAGACTGCATTTAAGACCATTTACGCATTACAAAATATGTGCATTTTGCGATATCGTCCACGTGTTCAAATTCGAATGTTCGACTACTTACAGTTCCCAAAAATGCAATCTAGTTCATTAATAAATCAATTGATATAGTTTACAAAAACTATCAGATTCAATTTTAAATTGGATTTAAATCAAATTCCAACTTTCCGACTCAACTCTTTCCAGAATGCCGAGAGCCGATAGCTGGGGCAGCTGATTTTGTAGTGACAATTTTCCTTAAGGCTAAGGGCGCAAGTAGGCAAGTTACTTTTTACATTTATCGTCATATAGCCTATATAACAATAATGTTTCAAATAAAAATATTTTCAGATGTAAAAGTCCATGGTTTAATATCAATGCAAAACATAGGCCTAATTTGTTTCCAAATGAATTTGTTTAAATGAGCCCAATCTGCAATAGCTAGCCCTTACATGAAATTCAGTAAGCGCATGAATTAATAAAACTAAATCAGAAGCTGTAATGTGTCTACTTGTTGGAACATTTTAGACTATAGAGCATGTAATAGGCCCTATGTCACACCGGCATGTGAGTATAGGCCTACGTCATGTATAGACAGTCACATAGCCTAATAATCGCTGAATAAATTTTCTGAAATTATTCTTTTAAACATACTGTTGTAAAGAACCGACCACCTAACTGAAATAGTCTCCATAATCTTGTTGTGCCTTCCTTCAACTGTCAACTCTGCTTTGAATATTTATAGTGTTATGTGGCAAATTCATGGCAATGAATGCATCTTTTCATAGGCGCTGTCTTTCTGTTCTTCACGTGGCAGTCTCTCCTCGTCAGCTATTGCATTATATCTTTGCAGTTGTGAGCACATGATGGGCCCAGTTTGTCCTTTGTGCCATTGGGCAGCATTTTAGTTCCACCATTGTTTAGAGCAGCCCTACACATGTTTTAGGCCTTTTTGCTGGAAAGGGCTATTATCACGGGTCTAAACACTGAAGGTGCTGGAATCCTATTGTTACAATTGATTTTCTTCCTCCTTATTTTTCTGCCCTAAAAGTGTATGGGCATCAGAGACGGTAAATCACAGATACACCAAACTCAGCTGGATGGTCCCAATCATGCACCGCACAATTTGCGGGAATTTGCATTTGCAGGGATAAAAACAAAATTTTCCCCTGAATCCTTGAGTCCATTTCCACATATACATTTTTTTTTCCATTTTGGATTTTCTTAAAAACCTACTTTTTCAAACTCCTCCAAGGCTGTTGGTCTTATCTTCACCAAAAATAGGCGCACGGAAGATGGGGCATGCTGGTCAAACGTTTTTACAAACAATATAAGTTAATAAATTGGCGAGGCAACAGATATTTCTACGAGTTGACCTATAGCTGCTGAACGCAAAATCCAAGCTTAACGAAACTTGACTCACATAGACAACAGGACATTCTGAGGGTGCACACCAAGTTTTGTACAAGTCCACCAATTGGGGTTGCTACATATAAAAAAACATTTTAACTCCGTAACCGTATGATCCATGAAGTGGAAAATTGGTGTGCATCTCGTTTGTTGGACGTAATAACATATCCTCTATATGACTCGGATACTACAAAAATATATCCACTAGCAGCCAATTAAATTTCAGCGGCTAATAACAGCAAATCTTAATGGCCTATCATTACAAGCCTCAAGGTGGTGCTATAATAAGCAGCTTTACATTTGAGCTACTACCTCCGCAACCGGGTGTGACAGAATCGAAATTATTGTTTCTTCTGAATTCTTAATTTAAGCCCCAACCCTAGCAAAATCTAAGTTATCAAATGAACTTTGATGTATTGAAGTTTTTTCAGATACAATTATTTTTAAAGGCTATGTGTCTGATATGACCAAGTATGCCTATTATGCCTAGCCTATATCTTTAAGAAGTCCTAACGTCTCCAAACTTTGTACAAATAGAGAAAAAATCTTTATAAAAACAGCAAATTGTAAACTATCATCAATTTCAACTGAAAGATGAAGGCTGTGATATTAATGTTGGGATAAGAAGTCGTACTCCTCTCTGCGGTGACGTCACGTTTTTTGACGTCACGTGTGTTATCGCGCAAAGTGATGGATCGCATAACACGGCAATGATGCATGCATGTCTTATACATGTGTGTCCAAATTCGCCTACTTATACTAAGCCATAAAAGTATTTACTCTTTTTAAGAAGAAAAAGTACATACTTTTGAGTGTGTGGCAGAAGAGTAGACAAGCTTTGGAACATAATATCACGTCATAAAATTGCATCTTTAATGGTTGCTCTCTGTTGCTTAGTTACACGCATGGCGTCACTTTCGACCATGCTTCAATATCTGACGCTCAAAGCACCCTTTAGCGTCCATATGAGACGCATAACCGTACCACAGACCTAAACCTACCCAACCGAAGCGTCACATATTGACGCTAAAGGGTGCTTTGAGCGTCAGATATTGACGCTTCCGAAAGCGTCAGTTACATGACGCCTAAACCTACCCATAACCGAAGCGTCACATATGGACGCTAAAGGGTGCTTTGAGCGTCAGATATTGAAGCATGGTTGAAAGTGACAAAAAGTGACGCCTTAGGTATGAGAATGTGTTGCGTTACCATAAACTGGCATGTCAATCATCTCGTTTTGTAGATTTTTGAACACTTTTTGCATTGTGATTCTGAACTAAATCCTCCTCCAAAGCACAATGGGTTGTGAGCAATACTAGCCGTTATAGTGAGCACGGATCCACTTCAAAAATCTACCGGAAATAGTAGACCATCCGGGGACTTCAACATACTCCTTTCAACATACTATGCTTTGGGACACACTTATTTTAATCTCACATATTATTTAGGACAGTATATGGACATTGGGACGCAGGGTCTGGTTCTGTGAACCAGAAGTTGTAACCGACTTTACTTCAGTGTTGTGACGTATTTCCAAGTGAAACAGAATAGAGGGCAGGGTTTTATTTTATTGCACCTCCTCTCCATCCCTCACTCATTCCTCGCAGACGTTTGGAGGGAAGTGGTTAAGGATATTCAACCCAAGCCATCAAACTGACGTCATTAGAGAAGTAACGCCATTCCAGAGCGGACGAAAGTTTTCAGGTTTTGATTAAAGATTACCAAAACAAACAATTTGTTTTTCTGTGTATTAACTTGCATGGATTAATTGAACGCAGCAGGTGGAAGCCTGAACGGAAAAATGCCTTGCATGGATTAATTGGGAAGCCTTGCATGGATTAATTGAAACCTGAACGCAGGTGGAAGATAGACAAACTGCAGGTTTCCTATGAAATGCTAAGAGACAACCTCAGCAGTTACCAGCATGCAGCTAAAGCAGCTAGAACTAAATATTTTTCAGACCTAATAAGTAGAACCGCGCACTGCCCAAGAGTTCTGTTTGGCACAATAAACGCTGTGCTAAACCAGACTATTCCATCTTTATCAGAATCTACACTATATACCTGTGAGGATTTCTTGAACTTTTTTGTTAGAAAGATTGAACTAGTAAGAGAAAGCATTGTACCCTATAATATTGTTCTAGAAACTCCCATGCTATGTTCTTCTTTACTGGATCACTTTGATGTTGTCTCTCTTCCAGCACTAGCAGATATAGTCAAGCATTTGAAACTGTCTTCTACTCCTCTGGATCCTATTCCACCCCGGCTCTTTAAAGATGTGTTTGCAACCATAAGCCCCGGTATATATCTATTGTGAATAGCTCATTGTCAAATGGTGTTGTTCCACCCTGTCTCAAACAAGCAGTGGTTACTCCCCAAATCAAAAAGCCTGGCCTTGATTATACTGATCTGAATAATTAATCTCTAAAATATTAGAGAAGGTCATGTTACTTCAAATTACGTCAGTTTTATGTGAGAATGATAGCAGGAAGCAGGAAAAGCTGTATTAAGAGGAAAAATTATTTCATTCTCCGTTTACCAAAAAAAAAAAAAAAGAAAGAAAAGGAACAAGAAATAGATCTGGAACAAAAAAATCAAACAACTAGAAGACATTAACATAAATAACCCAACAGAAGAAACACAGGATCAATTAAGAAAATATCAATTTAAATTAAACTAATTAATCAATAAATACACCCAATTCCTAATACGCAGGCTAAGGCAAGAAGACTTCCACCACTGTAACAAATCTGGTAAATATTTGGCGAATCAAATTAAACAAAATAAAGAAAAAACAACAATACCAGGGATTACGGACACAGCAGGGAAGTCCACCAACTCACCGGAAGAAATAAACCAAATCTTTCAATTTTTTTTACAGTAAATTATATTCCTCAGAAAAAGACCCAAATCAGAAAGACATCAATTCATTTCTCAACAGTATTAATCTGCCTCAACTCAGTAAACTTCAAATAAATACCCTTGAATCTCCCATAACAGAACAGTAACTTTTGAATGCCCTAAAACTCATGCCGAACAATAAAGCACAGGTCCTGATGGATTCCCTGCTGAGTTCTACAGACAATTTTGGACCATTTTATCACCACTCTTCATCCGAATGATATATGAATCAAAACAAAAATCAAAACTACCGGTTAACATGAACACTGCCACAATTTCACTCCTTCTCAAACCCAATAAAGACCCAACATTACCGTCAAGCTATCGTCCGATCTCCCTAATCAATGTAGACATTAAAATCATCACCAAAGCACTAGCCCCTAGAATAGAAAAAGTCACACCATCTATAATCCATCCAGATCAGACCGGTTTCATTAAAGGTAGACTCGCTTCCACTAACACACACAGACTTTTTAACTTGGATTACTCATTAACTCAAAAAACCAAAACCATCATAGCTACTCTAAATGCAGAAAAAGCATTTGACAGAGACAATTGGAAATTCCTTTTTTCCACATTGGAGAGGTTTGGTTTTGGGGAGTCATTCATTAACTGGATCAAAATTCCGTATACTTCACCTTCAGCCACTGTCATCACAAATGGACTAACATCACTAAGCTTCACACTGCACCGGGGGACTAGACAAAGATGCCCACTCTCCCCTTCACTATTCACCATTTTCATCTAACCGTTAGCAGCAGCTATTCGTCAAAACAGCCACATTAAAGGAATTCAAACACCAAATATACACCAGAAAATTAGTCTTTATGCTGACGATATACTACTGCACTACATGTCTTTTTTAATGCATCACATATTAGATGAGATACATACACACTGATTGGGAGCTTAAACAAGTGGTAAGAAAAAAAAACAGAAAAAGTATATGTATATGACCTGGGCTTTTTGCACGGAGCTGGTTCCACGCTGCATGTATCGCTTTTTTATTGCAGCACACTAGCAAACATATGTCCATCACAAGCAAAAAATAAATAAATAAAAATAGAGTAAGCATGGCATGTGTGTGGCGGCCGGAGGTTGGGAGTGTTCTGGGGGGGGGGGGGAAGCTCCTCTTCTTGGTGGACCACTGTAGTGTGGCGTGGGCAAGGAGGGATCAGAGGCAGCCTTTTAATACCATATTAGTAATAGCCTTACTATTGTTAGCGTTATTGTTACTATTATTATTATTATTATTATCATTTTTCCTTTTATTATCAAGTCACTCCCTCTCACATACCCAGTTACACTTGCACACACCATGTTGGTTGTTATGTTTTTATTGTATCTGTCATCTGCTGTTATGTATGTTTTGTTTATGTTGCAAACAAAAGAAAAAAAAGGAAAAAGAAAAAAAGAAACTCATCCAATCAGAAAAAAAGAAGAAAAAAAAAAGAATTATAATTCTACTGATTAGGAGAATTTCTGTGAATACATGGAAGACACATTTTACTCCTAATTATTAAAATCATAAAAATGCAACAAAAATAAAATAAAAAATAAAAATTGTGAAGCACTTTGGGCAACAACGTTACTATTAAATGTGCTATATAAATAAATAAAAGTTGAAGTTGAAGTTAATTGTTCACCACAAGACTAGTAATGTGCACTAACAAAGTAAATACTGTAGGGTCAATTTTGATTTCATGACGACTTAAGTAATAATATGCTAATAATATGTAAAAGTAATAAAAACAAAAATAAAAGAAGCAGTGAAATGGAGTACATCATATATCCTTGACCATGTATATTCTGAAGTAAAATTATATAATAATAGGGAATTATACTCTGATCTCTATGCTTAATTGATAGATTACCCAATGTCTATAGTGAAAAAGGTAATGTGTAATATTTTATTTAAAGTTGTTGAATGTGCCAGGTTCGAACGAACATTCCGCCATTTTGAAATTTGTAATAAATTTCATATCAACACAAAATTTGGTAGGGTTCATTGACACTATGTCCTACCTGAGAAGTTTGAACACATCGCCACTTAGTTTTCCGGAGATAACCAAAAATGCTTACAATTTTTAAATATTGTTAACAATTAGTTTTCTCTGTCGCATTACTGGTTTATGTCAATTCCGACGTTATCTCATTCGTCATTTTCCATCATGTTTGTCCGCCATATTGAAGTAAATGGAAAACCATTTTTTTCCCGCTACACCTCCTACAAATTTTGTCAGATTTTGTCCAAAATCTAATCTGATGATCTAAAACAGATTTTTGATATTTGCTACCTTTCCCAAGAAATAACTTTCTGAAGTCGACTGTCACTGAGTGTCTTGTTTTATGCTAAATAGCTTAGCATACCAATCAGATATGCTAATCAGAGGCCATTCTAAGGTTTTGACTATGAGGTTAAACAATTTACAGCCTAGTGAATCTGCGTCAACTGAGTGGCACAACTTGCTAAGGCACAAGCCTTTCAGGACGTGGTTTCGAATCGTGTGTGCATGCCCAGACCGCAAGGGGTACTGTGGCCAGAAATGGTGCAAGAAGTTGCTTCTGCTCCAGACATTGCTTCTTTCTGAGAATGATCTAATTTGAACTTTTTAAATATAACATGCAGTGCAATTATCTACTACAAAAATCATAGTAGTGTTTTGTGGTTTTGAGTTTCACATTGTAGAGCCTTTGACTATTCAGTGTGATGGGCTTTGATGTGCTTGCTATGATTGTTATGCTTGCAGTACATGCTGTATTCATTGAGCTTGCTGTGCCTTTGGGGCTTCATTGCTGCTTGTAGCTGTATTTATAAGTATATTTATAACTGAGCAAAGTCATCCAATGAAAAGACTTTAGACTTTATCTTGAGTGAATCATACTGGCTTTGTCTGGAAAGTATAAGAGACTTACTTTGTTTATGAAGAATATAAACTAATACAGAATATTTCAGTACTTTTTACTGTACTCACTATTTAGTAAGAGTTAAATCACTTCCTGTCCAGCCAGATAAAGTGTCCCTTCTCAGAACTTTGGTTCACCAACAATGTCCCTGAATATCCATTACTTTTGGGAAATCATTGGGAAATATATTGGAAAATCAAAAATACAGAGGTAAATACAATGTCTTTTTTTTATTTTTATGACAGGACTTTATAAATCTAAGATTTTCAGCTCTGATTTAAGACCTCTTTAAGGCCTTAATTTGTTTAAAGGCGAATTAAGACTTTTAAAGGCCTTTTTAAAACCCACAAACGCCCTGTCATTTCGAATGCTAACGTATCATAAAACATGTTGCAACTTTTTGAAATCATAAACATTTGCACGTTCTTCTTCGGTGAATGAGAAGTTTATCAGAATGTTGTTTCTACAATGAATGTGAATGATGACCAGGTGCTGTCAAATACACTAGAAAAGTAGTCCATGCGACTCATGTTACATTTGTCATCTGGGGCCAGTTGCATAAACATTATGTTAAGACAGTGCCTAGGATGACCCACTAGCATTTAGTTACCTAAGGGATGGTTAGTCTTACTTTTTGGTATCAAATTAGGCCAATATGCGTTATTTAACTGACTTAAAGTTATGAACAGTCTTTCAGAAGAAAAATTCGATGACCAAATTGTATGACAATAGTCTAAGCGGTTTATGCAACCGGGAAGTCACAATCCTTTTTCGTGAGTAAACAACTTTTTTTTCTGTCTGTTATTCAAACAAATCTATCGTAAGACTTGGAAAATAGTGCAAGAGTAGTATGCACTATGACTTTTATGGTTGATTTTTGGTCACCATCCACTTACAATGGGAAAGAGTAGCATGAAATCCTGCCAATCATCTGTTTGATTGAGATTATTGGAAATCATACAAATTTGCATGAATGATGATTATCCCCTTAACCGCTATAAATTTACCTCATGGCAGCCTATGAAGGGAATGGGAAAATGAGTTGGTTTGATTCCCAGGATGCATTGGACTATCACCATTGTGCCCTTGACAAATACACAGAACACCGGATTGGCTCCAGGGGAATTGTCCCTGTAATGTATATAGTGTTCGTTCCTCTGAAGTGTCTGCTAAATGACTGCTTACAAAAATAAACAAACAAATGTAATGTGATATTTTGTGTTCTATCTAGCATAACACACCTGGTCCAATCATATTGTATTATGCATGCAACACACAACCCCTGTGCTTTATCCATGATGAAGATTCTGCAATTCAAAAATGCAGATTAGCTTGGCTAAATATTGTTGAACTCTAAAGTATTTAAAAACAGACCTTATTCAGGACACCATATTCAATTTGATGAAAAAAAAAAAAAAAAAAAAAAAATTGGGATTGATGAACAGCCCAAACAATAGGTTTAAGGTCTAAGATCACATCTAAATTTTACTGATGGGATATGATATGTGATATGATATAATATGATATGAAATAGCATAGCCTAATATATGATATAATGTAATGTAATGTAATGTAATATAATATAATATAATATAATATAATAAAGGAAGTTAGTCAGATGCCACATGTGGACATGTCCACATCCTCAAAAATGTTGGCAGGTATGAAAAATACGACCCAGACTACATTAAATATGCGTTCATTACAGTGAGTATGAAAATAGTTTGAAACGACAACACGTGTTTTGTGATGATTTGTTGTAAGCCAGACAATACATTTTTAAATCAGGCAGGTATTGCTTATGATTAATGACTTTCATGTGAAAACTACTGTCCACTTGTTGATCCAATTAACAAACTTTTCACCTCATTTTTGTAAGAACGGTAAATAAATATGCAATTAATTATGCAATACATCTTTTTCAGTTCTCAATCGGTGGGTCCAAAAACGGGTCAGGAGTTTGTTCTGATCAGGTCACTGACATTAGGGGGGAAAAACAACACTGAATGCAAACAATAAAAATGCATTTAATTTGTAAGAAAGGAGAAAACGCATCAAGTTTGGAGAAAAAGGAAACTTCCTTTGACAAAATATGACCCATTAAATACAGGCTCAGCTAGTTGAAACCTGAGATGTGCCAAGTGTTCACTGCCTAGAGCACGAAACTGCAAAACTGTTCATTTTGCACATTAGTTCATGGTACTGATTTTAAGGATATTTTTGTATTCTTTTGAATGCTAAACTCTTTTAATATTGGTATTGGTATATATGGTTGATTCATGGAGATGTTAGAGCTAGTTTTGCATAAACAGTGCACCTGGAGGATTCTATGTGTTTACAGGGTATATAAAAATATAGGGTTTCCACCACTTATATAAATATATTGTGTGGCTTTTACTACGTGCTTGACAGCGCGCACATGAAGTTGGATTTCCCAACAGACAAGGGGGATTCCCAAAAGACCTTATGACTTATATTGAGGCTATTCAATCTGTTTCCATTTTGTTTAAACTAGAGTATGAATAACAATGACATTTGATATATGTTATCCATGTCTTTTGTTATTTGTGAAAATTACAATAAGTACATTCATGTTGGTGGTAAACCTAAATTTGTCAACCTGTAAATTTAGTACTGTAACCTTCTACAGCAAAACAGCAATGAACTCTACATTACAAAATTGCCCTGATTATTTAATTGATGTTGTTGTTTGCTAAATAATTCAGGTCATGCAGTTAAGTCCATGCT